>NC_088419.1:48611893-48959393 GCF_034236695.1 Oncorhynchus nerka
GATTCTCTGAAGATATGCCGCGCCTCTCCATCCAGGTTCTGTACTGCCTTCCTGATCATTAACCGAGCTCCCCTTCCTCACCCCTCTCCTATGTACGCTTTCTTCCCTCTCTCCTCCTCTCCTCCCACCTCCATCCCGCCACACTAGAAAACCAATCACTCAGAGCCCCAAAGAGTCCGGGCTTGGCAAGCCAAGACGCCCAGATGAGCAGCCATTCATCAAGAAAATAACAAAATGAAAATTACACTTCTCCATTTAATTTGGTCATTTATTTTTCTGGGGGAGCGAGATGGAGAGGGGGAGAGAGAGAGAGAGAGATGGAGAGAGAGAGAGAGAGAGAGAGAGAGAGAGAGAGAGGAGTGCACTGCAAGTAGCATTCCTTTCGGAGCCAAATAATTAAGAACTTTGCGTTGTACCAAAGTGTTTCCAAAGTGGCAACAAGTCACTCTTTTCCAAACCCTCACCGATGACTCGATACCCTCCTCCTTCTCTGCCTCGCCCGTGTGAAAGGAAGTCGATTTGGTACACGGTCCAACCCAGATGTATAAATAATAGATAAGAAGAAGATGTACTGTATGGCTGCAAGCAGTCATTATCCCAACAGCCACCACCATCCACCGCCGGCTTAACTGTGGTTCTACTGTTGGCATCCAGTACTACAGTACCCACAACTCTCCCTGGTGCAGCTCTGATGCTCTGAGGGAGGATATTGCTGTATGCAAACGAGGGCTGACTCAGCGATCCTGATTTCTAATCAGCGGCGGGGTTCATTTATAACCTCCCTGGCTGCACTCGGGGCTTCGACAGCTCGGCTTCATGCTCGCCCGATGCCAGTGTGTGTGTGTGTGTGTGTGTGTGTGTGTGTGTGTGTGTGTGTGTGTGTAGATCCACCATGCTACAGCTTAGAATCTTAAGGGTGGTTGACTGGTGTGGGACTAGATGCATTATGACGGAATAAGTGCTCAGTTATTTTTGGTAGGATTATGAAATTGCATTGGGGGAAGGGTTGTCTGGAAACCCAACATTTAAGTATAGAGTGTAATTTGTGTTGATTCATTATTTTGCGCCCAATTGAAGAGGATGTGGTGGAGCTTTGATTATACTGTATATTACAACGCCAACTTTGATTAGATAACATGCCACTACAATGTTAATACAGTCAGTTCACTAAAACCTTGGAATCCCAGTAATCTCATTCTACCCTGGTCAGGGGTGAAGTTTCTCCTAGGAACAGATCAAGGATTAGCTTCCTCTCCCCAAATCCTAACCTTAACCATTAGTGTGGAAAACGCAAAACTGACCCAAGATCAGCATCTAGACGCAACTTCCCCCTACACCTCACCAGAGACCCAACTTTAACCCTTAACCCCTGATCCCAGCCTACTCACCTCATATTCCTGGGAGAGCTTCAGGTTGTCGTTGGCTTTGAGAAGCTCTGTGTGTTCAGCCAGCTCTGCGATAGGGATGGGTGGATGATTCATCATACCTGTTCACCACACAGATGAAGAGAGAGAGAACCGAGGGAGGGGGGAAGGAGGGATAGAAATAAAATGCATCAGTACAGCTGTCATGGCATTTGAAGTGAGAGGCTAAAACCCTCAAAAAGTAAAGAGAATGACAGGACAAGGGTTTGGGGGGAATGGGGGTTGTGGATAATGCGGTTCTGCTAGCTGCAGAGGAGACAGAGGGGGAGGGGGGGGGGGGGTGAGTGACAAAGCCTTAAGTGACAAGGGAAGGAGGGAATACTAGGGAACATTCTGGAATTCAAACACACAATCCGTATGGAGTTGATGGGTGATGTTAGGGAATACAGTTGAGACCAGGCCGGAGCTCAAATTTTTATTCTGCACACTCACTACTATTCCCCTTCGTAATGGCGCACAAGTTATAGGGCCGCAAATGAAGGACAACCAATGGGTGATTGCTATGGTGAGAAAGAACCCCCCGACCAATTACCGCTCAAGTCTACAGAGAGACGCGGCTTTTAATAGCTTGGCAACAGAGACAAGGCAACAAACCTCGGTTTTTGATGGGGGAAATAATAAAGGAGAAATAACACCCCTTGAGTTTAGCCTTTGGAGCCAATATGATGCAATGTTGACATAAATTGTTCATCACTCCTCAGTGCACAAAAACAAAAGGAATTATAGTTTCTATGCTAGGGTAAGAGGAAAAAAACTAGAGCTTTCTCTTAGCCGGTTCACTGTGACAAGGAAGAGCTATTAACAATAGCATAAAAGCTGCCTGTGAAAATCTTTTTTCACATCCAGAGGCACAAATATTTAATATGGGAATTAACTCAAATCGTAAATAACGTCACCTCATTTTCGAGTGGCATTTCACACAAAATAACAACACTCATTTCCCATCAGCCAGGAAAACTAAGGCCTCAGTTTTTTTGTTTTCTGAAAAATATATTTAGATTAAAACAAGCAGTCAAAATGTTGCCACAATGAAGTACCTCTACATCACTGCATCTGTAAACTAATCTGGCTTCTGTCTACCTAGTTCAGGGGTTAGGGGTTAGGGGACAGTTGACGAGCCCTGGCCTGGGGTTTGGGTTGGATGAGATGGACGAGGGGGAGGGGGACAAGAGGGGAAGGTTATAGTGACAGTGGTGAGTGACGCGATGACGCAGCGAGCTGCTCCACTCCAGTCAGCCAAGGCCAAGCAAGCATGATGCTAGGATCAGTCACAGACACCCTTTTATGGCTTTCAGCCGGGCCATCCAAAAAAGCATCCAAAACCCTGGGCCCTTAAGATGGAGGCCTCTCCCCAGTCTCCACACCACCCAAAATGTTAGAACCTGCGCAGTCAGTTAAAGGCAATTTTTGCATGGTCTCTGTAAGCACTCGTCCACCACTACCGCCTTCCCAGCAGCCCTAGAAATATAGTCATATTCAAACCAGCCGAGTCAGTACTGGGGATATTTTAGCGACTTTTTCTCTATAGCTCTCCAAGTGCACCAGGCAATGTGCTGTAACGTTATTGGCGGGGCTGTGTGTGTACACTGGAGCTAATCCATTTAGGAGCATAATGCTGGGCATGTAATGGAATACGGTGGAGTCATATATTGTTGGCCTTTCCCTGGACATATCCCCGGCACGGAACTTAACGCTAGTCATATTTTTAAAAGGAGCTTAAGCCCACTTTGTTGCTTTCTGCAAATGGAGGTCAAAAGTTGTCTAAATCTTGATGACGTCCTTGGGCGTGCAAAATCGGCGTAATCAGATTAAGCATCCTAAATTTATCCCATTTGCGTGGCGCTTAGCGTCCTCCCGAATGTCGACGGGATCACAAATGTTTTGTTTTGTCGGGGAGGGGACACTCGACCCTCCCTGGCGTCACTCCCAATTAGTGATGGTAATTTTTTAAAATGAAGGGAACAATGTTACGCCGACAATTACATGGGGATTAACAAAGATTATAGGGATATAACAGGGATATAGGAGACACAGGGACTAATGGAGGTTGAGGCACTGAACACCACAGTTCTAGTTGATGACTGGACATGCTGTGTTGTATTAGAGGACTGGTTCAAAGGTGGATCACACTAGATCGTCTAAAGACCCACTGATTGAATAAGGCCCACTGATTGAATAAGGCCCACTGATTGAATAAGGCCCACTGATTGAATAAGGCCCACTGATTGAATAAGGCCCACTGATTGAATAAGGCCCACTGATTGAATAAGACCCACTGATTGAATAAGGCCCACTGATTGAATAAGGCCCACTGATTGAATAAGGCCCACTGATTGAATAAGGCCCACTGATTGAAGTTATTATTGTATTATTATCAGTGAAATGAAAAAAGTGCCTGTACTCATTTTAGGGGCCGGTGCTAAAATGTAATTTTAAAGGTGCTGGTGTTCATATTTTAGAGCATAAGAGATGTAGTTGAAACGTCACGGTCCCAGCACCGGCCAAATTCAAGCACGGACTTTTACACAGTTCAATAGCATGTCTTCATTTTGTCAATAAGTGAACCAATCTGACGATCCTTTGTGTGAGGCCAAATAAAACAACCTTCTCAATACTCCTCTAAGAATGGTTCTGTTCAATGATTTATTATCTTAAGTTGAATTAATAGACAAAACCTTGCATGGGAAGAGCAGTATTAGCAAGCCCCCCCCCGATGTAGTTGTATTAGGACAAGTTCCTAAATTTGTTTGCTCACACATCAGTTTCTGACTGAGCTAACATTGCATTCTACTTTCCTATGGCACCGGCTGGAAACTTGTTGTTATTAATCATTGCCGGATGGTGCATTTATTAACAACGAATGCGGGTTAGAAATCGGAAGAATTTGACTTGGGCTGTCCATTTGTTATCCCACAAACTCAACGGGAAAAGGTATCAGGAGCTATAAGGCGAAAAGAACGGACGCAAACGAGGACCTACCCTTATTTTCTCCTTTGGGGAAAAAATAAAGAGAGCGGTTTGTTAGCGGCAAGATCAAAAGCAGAGTGCGCTTAGTGTTTCAGTGGCAGACAGCGTTGTACTCAAACACTTAGTACCTCAGTGCCTATCTACAGCCAATCGTACTGCCTCAGATGTACTATATATGCAGGACAGTTGCTACAGCCTGCGGAGGCTACGGTTTAAGTGCTTGGTTTGGAAAAAAGGAACTGTAACCTGGGATTTACAAAAGAACGTAAGCCCACTGGCATATGTGAAACTAGTATTAACTGTGTTTATTTCAACTTAAAGGAAATGGATATGAATTGGACTGACGTTTGCTTCATTCATTTAACAAAAGCACGGACGAGTAAATAATAGCTGTCTAGTATAATTTTACTGGCGTTCATTTGGGCTCTCAGTCTGTTTAAAACAAGCAATACATCTAAACTGTTTTAAAAAATGAATACAACCCACAATGCATTGCACTCCGAGTTGGTGCTTTATGGAGTCTATTTTCATCTCGAATCCTGCCTAACTCGACAAAATATTCTCTGTATCAACACAGACAGTGGGACTGCATCTGAAATGGCACCTATTGGTACCCTGTTCATGATTGTACAATGTTTAACCAGGGCTCAGAGAAAAAAGGTGAAATAGTACCAATTTAAGCACCCCCACCCCCGAGTCGATCACATGTAAAGTCTTTCAAGGACAAGTTGTTGTCCACCCCCTACCCCCCACCTCCTCTACCCCACCCCCCTCTTCTCCCACAGTCTTTCCCTCCAATATCGAAGTAGTCCCTCCGTTTGTTTCTCAGCAATTAACAGCAGCGATCAATGGGCACGGAGAAACACAACTAGCGTCTGATTAAACATTTCCAATCTCCGATCTGCAGTCGATATGCCTGGGAAAAAAATATTCCTTTTGATAGCCCCAGCCACTGGCCTGTTTATATATGTTTATTTACATATAAAAGAGAAGACACTCTCAGCGTGCCTCGGCGTTGAAGGGAAAAAAAAAAGATTTTCCCTTTTTCCCCCCCTGCGAGAGGGAGACGATCAAATGTCGAACCATCATTTGCCAGGGTCTTTAATTAATTCCGCTCGTTATCTCGTAGACTGCAGAAAGACCCAGTCAGTTTAGATTGGAATTGAAGCAGTGGTGGGGGTGGAGGGAGGGGAGCAAGGGGAGTGAGCGAGAAGACAGAACTCCTGCAAAAACCCCATCTTTACATCAGCAGAAGTGAACGCAGAGGTTACGTGTAGTGGATTAATGCGCAGCCAAACAGCTTTGTGTGAATAACGCAACTGAAAATCCAACCAAAGTCAAAAACAGCTGGGTTACGAAAGAAAAAAAAAGAAAATTAGTGCTGAAATTGCAACGTGTGGGAAATAAACGTTGTAAATGGGGGCAATGCTAGAAAATCAAAAATAATGCGAGAGGACAAACACAGGAGCTAAATGCGTAGGGACTAACTTTCATAGTCAAAATCGGCATCACTTAGAGGACTGCTCAGACCAGAATCTGTGAAGAATAGCAAACATAAAAAAGGAAGGAAAACTTGTTAAAAAAAATGCTGAAATGCAAAGGCAACTTAAAAATCCTAAAAATTGACAAAATTATAAAAGGCGAAGAAACACACATACAGAGATGCAACTGATCTCAATCCTTCTTCACTTATTCACAAATGTTTAACTATGTTATTAATCACTATTCTTTGGGTTATTTTTGTACAGATCCTCCCCTGTCCCAGAATTATTGAGGTCCTTCACAGGGAGTGTTGGATTTGAAGCCAGCCTGTCAGACAGGCAGGGGGAAAGTAGGCCACACATTCAGCAGCATACCTTGACCCTCCTCCCACCCACTGGCAAAATCAGTGCCGCGGTGGCAGCGCAAGCTGTTTGTTTGGCACAGGCGTCCATCACTCCTGCCCATTTGAAACTCCTCTATCAAGCTGCCTGGCCATAGTGTGGGTCAGAAATGGATTTTGTTTCTCATACATAAACAGAGGTAAGAAAATTGCCATCATAAAAGAGAGCGAGAGAAAGAAAGAAAGGAAGGAAGAAAGAAAGAAAGGGAAACGGCTTATATATCTTCTGAAAAATGAATGGTGAAAAGCCCCTTTGTTCAGAAGTCTGAGCTGGTGCAAAAGGAAGCAGTTCTGACAGTACAACGTCTGGCAAGAAGATCCATGAAGGTAAAAGCTGCGTCACAGCCACACCCTCTTAGGTCTCTGTCTGTCTTTCTACTCGGGCAGAAAGAGGGCCAACTTAGGCCGTGCTCCTCACACCTGTCTGTTTGGTCAAGATGAGGTCACTGAAGCTCGGCACTGCAGCTGCTTACTGCTCGGGACTCGAAAGGAGTGCAAATTCAGTTTCAGGGCCACAAAAGCATTGTCTATTGAAAACACTCATGGACCGCTAGCACACGGTAGCCCAATGAAGCGTAGATGCATACTCTAGATTATAAGTACAAATGCTGCAGCAAATACAAATACTGTACACGGCAAGGGCACTTGGTGGTGAAAAGATTGAGTATGTGAACTCCGTTTTAGCGTTGCATATTGTGGCCTTACTGTAGCCCTCAAACTACATTGTAAGGAGAACAGTGAACACTTGCCATTTGAGTAAATCATCACTGTTATAACAAAACGTCTCCGCCAAAAAGCTTTCAGGGAATGGAAAAACTGCCGTATTGGACCATTTATGAAGACGCATAGCAACACTTTATTTCCAGCAGCTACAGGTTTTCTTCCGACAGAGACAACACATACTTCTGGTCATATGCACAAGAGAAAGCAAGGAAACGAAACAGCGGATGTGCACAAAAGGTTTACAGGTCATCGCAATGGAAGTCCTCAGAGCACACGGTTTCCGGTCCTCAAAGTGTGACCTTAGAAACCTGTACCACACTTCAGAGATGAGTGGCTGGGTGTACCCAAAGGGCTAACTCCTAACTACGATTCATCCTTCTGTACCATCCCGTAAGTCATCCGTCCAGGCTTCTCTGAGTTGAGAATCTGACTCAATTGGCAATTTCCACGAAGAGAGACTGGGCGTAACGAGAAGGGGATGAGCAGGTCAGGAAATCAGTAGACGAGTGCAGAAAGATGGGGACGAAGACGTGCAACATCCCCTTTCTCTGATTTCACTGTGACAATAACTAATTAAATGGAGGGGGTGACAAATCTCCGGTTCAAAAATGTAATGTATCATTCCAGCAGTGTGTGCGCGTGCCACCTGATTTCGACGACTTGTGGGAAGACAGTGTAGCTGAACACAAAGACGAGGCGTTCCCGATGCAAGCGTGGGGTTGGAGCATGTATTTGTGTGCACGGTGCCTTCGTAAAGTATTCACACCCCTTGAATTCTTCCACATTTTGTTGTGTCACAGCGTGAAATGATTCAATTTAGATTTTTGTGTCACTGATCCACACACAACACCCCATAATATCAAAGTGGAATTATGTTTTTAGAAATGTTTACAAAATGAATTTTTTAAAAAAATGAAAAGCTGAACTGTCTTGAGTCAGTAAGTATTCAACCCCTTTGTTACGGCAAGCCTAATTAAATTTGTGAGTAAAAATGTGCTTAACAAGTCACACAATAAGTTGTGTGGACTCTTTGTGCAGTAATGTGATTTTTTTAAATGACTACCACATCTCTGTTCCCCACACATACAATTATCTGTAAGGTTCCTCAGTCGAGCAGTGAATTTCAAGCACAGATTCAACCACAAAGACCAGGGAGGTTTTCCGTCGGCTCGTAAAGAAGACAGTGAATACCCCTTTGAGCATGGTGAAGTGATTAATTACACTTAGGATGGTCTATCAATACACCCAGTCACTACAAAGATACAGGAACACTTCCTAACTCAGTTGCCGGAGTGGAAGGAAACCGCTCAGGGATTTCACCAATGGTGACTTTAAAACAGTTAGAGTTTAATGGCTGTGATAGGAGATAACTGAGGATGGATCAACAACATTTTAGTTACTCCACAATATTAACATAGATGACAGAGTGAAAAGAAGGAAGCATGTACAGAATAAAAATATTCCAAAATATGCACTGAAGTAATACTCCCAAAAATTTGGCAAAGAAATTAACTTTTTGTTCTGAATACAAAGCGTTATGTTTGGGGCAAATCCAACACAACACATCACTGAGACTAGGGAGTTATTTGGGATAAAAAATGAATGGAATAGTGCAAAGCACAGGCAACATCCTAGAGGAAAACTTGGTTCAGACTGCTTTCCAACAAACAATGGGAGACAAATTCCCCTTTTAAGCAGGTAATTCACCAATTGCCTAAAACACAAGGCCAAATCTACACTGGAGCTGCTTACCAAGACGACATTGAACGTTCCTGAGTGGCCTAGTTACAGTTTTGACTTAAGTCAACTTGAAAATCCATGGCAAGACTTGAAAATGGCCGTCTAGCAATGATCATCAACCAACTCGACAGAGCGGGGGAGCGAGAGATGAACAGAGGAAACAAGGGAGTAAGGAGAAAAGACAAGGATTTTTAAAAGAACAATGTGCAAATATTGAACAATCCAGGTGTGCAAAGTTCTTAGAGACTTACCCAGAAAGACTCTGACAGCTGCAATCGCTGCCAAAGTACGTATTGACTTAGGGAGTTGAATACTTATCTAATCAAGTTATATTAAGTGTTATATCAAGTGTTTTATTTTCCATAAAAAAATTTAAATGTTCAAATTCTTCTTCCACTTTGACAAAACAGAGTATTTCGTGTATATCGTTGACACAAAAAAAAGGCAATTAAATCAATTTTAATCCCACTTTGCAACACAACAAAATGTGGAAACAGTCGAGGGGCGTGCATACTTTCTGTATGTTTCTGTGTAAGTGTGTGGATGCATCAGTGAGCAGAGCACGGTATTGTCCTGCAGGCCTGGTAGAGGAAGTCAGCCTCCGACCAGAGGGCTTGGCAGGAAGTGAGATGATTAGAGCCGAGACCTCTGAGAGTTGGATTTGGTGATGTGGGAACGTGGCCCTCAGAGAGAGAGAGAGAGAGAGCGATCGAAAGCACAGAAAGAAAGGAACCAGAAAATGCAGACAGATGACAGGGGACAGAAAAATATGAAAAGAAGGTAAAATGTGGGAAAGAATGGAGACAGAGATAGGAAGAGAGCGAGAGAGAGGTTAATAGCTGTAGGAGGCACAAAATGAGGAAAAGAAAAAGAGAGAGAGATAACTAATAGCTATAGACGGGGAGGAGTGGGTTTGGAGGGGGAGATGACAGATATCAACTAAGTTGTGCTTCATTAGCCAGGCGAGTCTGGAGACAGACCCGGAGTACAAACCTAAAGATAAGGACGAGAGGGCGCCAGCGCAGCACGAACACACGCAAATACACACGCCTAGACTATAGTCTAGTTTAGCATCTGACATATCATCTAAAACATATTTCATGCTAACCCAAGGCAGCGGCCACTGCACAGGCATGGGCTTGGTGACATATGCTCCTTTGGGTTGGACTGGAGGGCCCTCCAAGTGTAGTAGAGTACGCTCGTTTGAACAATGGCCACTATTAGCTAATGGGGATGTTCGAAAATGTTCTCCGCCCAGCTTAATTGCGCTAAAATGTCTGTTTAAATTAACATCTCACCGAGTGAAGAGATAATGACATTGAATTCAATGGAACGACAGTAATAGGCAAAAGGAGAAGAGGATTCACTTAATAATACGTAGAATGTGTGTGTGTGTGTGTGTGTGTGTGTGTGTGTGTGTGTGTGATAGAGAGAGCCACCGTAATAAGGTTTTTCATTATTCTTTAAGGAGCGGTGGAGGAGGAGGAGGAGGAGGAGAGGAGAGACGCGGAGGAGGGAATGTACTGGAAGGAAAGCAGACACAAATACGACCAAAGGCCATCATGCTCATTTTCTCTGCTATTACAGGACCGGTGGTGAGGGTGCGAGCCCTACATCCGAGAGTGTGTGATAAAGGAGAGGCCTGCCTGCCTGCCTGCCTGCCTGTCTGCCTGCCTGCCTGTCTGCCTGCCTGTCTGCCTGTCTGTCTGTCTGCCTGTCTGTCGGGAGTCCAATGATATTTCGCTCTGTCCTCCAATGTACAAATAGGGTGGGGGTTACAAGTATAGGCTGCCTGCACCAAATCCCGAGTTCACCATGCAGCACAGGAGATTAGGTCCTTTGAAATGTGAGCCTTTTGATGGACTGAAGATTGGCGACAGAAGACTGATGACTGATAGACAAGGAGAGGGGGAGCGAGAGATGAACAGAGGAAACAAGGGAGTAAGGAGAAAAGACAAGGACGGCGGAATGTGTGACAAGGTCACAGGGTGTAGACAGACAACGAGGCCAGACAGAAGCCATGGGGAAATGTCAGCCAAGGCTTTAGACGGAGGAGCCCGGAGAAAATGAGAGCAGGATCAAGTGTTCTTGTCTTTTAACGGAGAGGGCTTTTCCAGCCAAGATGATGAACAACATAATACTTGAGGACAGTGATGGTGGAAGGACAGAAAAGTGGACTAAAAGTACAGGACGAGGTTTTGAGAAAGGTGCTCTACTACAAAAACAATCTCTAATCTTTATAATTTTAGAGATCCAAGGTGTTATGGTTATTGTGAATGGTTGGTTTGTAGTAGTATGTATGGGTAGATGGAGAAACACAGATTAAGTATCAGCACAAAACACAGCATTGGTCTACATTCAAAACATTTCAAATATAGTTTAATTGAGCTGATGGGACTGAAAGTCTGAAATCCACCATGGTTTTTAGTGATACATGAGCCATTCACATTTTCTTTCACATGATAATTGTGTGAGGTCACTTGGGTGTATGCATGAACATGTTTGTATGTGCATAAGCTGGTGAGAGTATGGATGTCTTTATGTTTCATGTGTATGTCAATGTGTGAGGGGTGTTTGATTGTTCGTGTACGAGGATGTGCATTTTCCTAAAAAATTATGTATGTACAAGTGTTGAGTGTTTGTGGTGGGTGTTTGCATACACTACCGTTCAAAAGTTTGGGGTCACTTAGAAATGTCCTTGTTTTTGAAGGTAAAGCAAATGTTTTGTCCGTAAAAAATAACATCAAATTGAACAGAAATACAGTGTAGACATTGTTAATGTTGTAAATGACTATTGTAGCTGAGAACGGCAGATTTTCAATGGAATATCTACAGTACATAGGCGCACAGAGGCCCAATTTCAGTAACCATCACACCTGTGTTCCAATGTCACGTTGTGTTAGCTAATCCAAGTGTATCATTTTAAAAGGCTTATTGATCATTAGAAAACCATTTTGCAATTATGTCAGCACAGCTGAAAAAGGTTGTCCTGATTAAAGAAGACTAGACTAGTTGTGTATTTGGAGCATCAGCATTTGTGGGTTCGATTACAGGCTCAAAATGGCCAGAAACCAAGAACTTTCTTCTCAAACTCATCAGTCTATTCTTGTTCTGAGAAATGAAGGCTATTCCATGCCAGAAATTGCCAAGAAACTGAAGATCTCGTACAGCGCTGTGTACTACTCCCTTCACAGAATAGCGCAAACTGGCCCTAACCAGAATAGAAAGAGGATTGGGAGGCCCTGGTGCACAACTGAGCAAGAGGACAAGTACATTAGAGTATCTAGTTTGAGAAACAGACGCCTCACAAGTCCTCAACTGGCAGCTTGATTAAACACCAGTCTCAACATCAACAGTGAAGAGGCGACTCCGGGATGCTGGCCTTCTAGGCAGAGATGCAAAGAAAAAGCCATATTTCAGAATGGTCAATAAAAATAAAAGATTTAGATGGGCAAAAGAACAGACACTGGACAGAGGAAGATTGGAAAAAAAGTGTAATGAAAAGACGAATCTAAGTTTGAGGTGTTCGGATCACAAAGAAAAAATGAAAAGATGCTGGAGGAGTGCTTGACGCCATCTGTCAAGCATTGTGGAGGCAATGTGATGGTCTGTGGGTGCTTTGGTGGTGGTAAAGTGGGAGATTTGTACAGGGTAAAAGGGATCTTGAAGAAGGAAGGCTATCACTCCATTTTGCAACGCCATGCCCTGTGGACGGCGCTTAATTGGAGCCAATTTCCTTCTACAACAGGACAATGACCCAAAGCACAGCTCCAAACTATGCAATAACTATTTAGGGAAGAAGCTGTCAGCTGGTATTCTGTCTATAATGGAGTGGCCAGCACATTCACCGAATCTCAACCCTATTGAGCTGTTGTGGGAGCAGCTTGACCGTATGGTATGTAAGATGTGCCCATCAAGCCAATCCAATTTGTGGGAGGTGCATCAGGAAGCATGCGGTGAAATCTCTTCAGATTACCTCAACAAATTGACAACTAGAATGCCATAAGGTCTGAAAGGCAGTATTTGCTGCAAATGGAGGATTCTTTGACGAAAGCAAAGTTTTGAGGGGCACAATTATTATTTCAATTAAAAATCATTATTTATAACCTTGGCAACGTCTTGACTATATTTCCTGTTAATTTTGCAACTCATTTCATGTATGTTTACCATGGAAAACGAGGACATTTCTAAGTGAGCCCAAACTTTCGAACGGCCGTGTACATGTGCGCGCATTCACTTATAGGTCCCTATAATGCTGCTAAATTGGTCTGTGTTTGTATGTGTCCCGTCCCCCACACCGTACCTGGGGTTTGGAAGTTGATGCGTCTCATTTCCACAGGGTCTGTTGGATGGTGGGGTGTGATCTCTGCGTTGTTCAGCAGACATTTTGTTCTGGGCTCTGACTCCTTTCGTTTACGGCTTTGAGGGGGGGGAACACAGACGCACACCGTCAAGACCCAACCGAAACAAAATGTCCACCCACCACACACACAAAAAAAGCTCACTGTGCTGCTACGACAACTTTAGTGCTGAATGTCGAAATAACCCTCCATGAAACAAGTCCGAGAGTAATATCTAGTGAGCCAGCTTCTCTTTCCCTGACATTTTTTTCACCCCGACTAATTAAAAACATATTTTATGCTGAGACAGGTTATTTTCTCGCCGAAATAACACACAGCAATAAAGTACGGCTAAGCCTTACCTGTCAGGTTTGCTGCTTCCGGAGAAAGCAATGGGAGTTTCAAATAAATATATAAAGAGGGGAAAAACACAACACAAGGAGAGAGAGGGGGGAGAAGAGAGAAATCAATAGAGAGCATTTTAAAATTCACAGGGGCAGCCGCCTCGCAGTGCTAGCTAGATAAAGCTCATCAGCATTTGGAGGAGCCGGTCTGGGTCGTGTGTGTGTGTTACCGTGTGTGTGTGTGTGTGTGTGTGTGTGTGTGTGTGTGTGTGTTTATGACTGTGTGTGTGTCTTGGTGAGGGGGGTGGAGGGTGTCAGGACCAAGGGCAGGTAGAAACACTAGCCACCAGGGAGAGAGAGGGAAAGCAGGAGAGAGAGGAGAGAGGAGAGAGAGAGAGATTCGAGGAGAGATGTTACTCTCCCTTACCACCAGCATGCAGAGGTACAAGCCAAGGTCAGACTAATTGTCAGGGAGCATCTGAAAGTTAGGCCCTGTTTCTCCTACTCAAACTTTGGCCGGTCTATTCTACATACATGACTGCACACAGTTACAGTATACTACCGGGGCTTGTGGTCTCTTAGACAGTGTGTTGCCTACAACTGTTAAACCAGAATCAGATACAGTACTTTAACTGCTTGCTTGCACCAGCCCCTCAAAAACACATGTAAATACTTTAGATTTCAGTTATTTTGAGGTTAAAACAAGGCTTTAGATATTTCCCCATCAAGTAAAGGTATCGCCATCAATATGTTTCTGGTTCCAATTAACACAGAGCATTAGCTCTTTCCCTAACTCTTCTACGTCTTCTTTTCCCCACAGTCCCTCCTTTTTTGTTCCCCCCAACATACGGAACAAACGCCACCCCCTCGGACTCCCCTGTAGCCTACACCCCCCCCAGAGTCTCCTACAACGTAACTCACTTCTTGTAGAGGAGGATGGCGATGACGATGCAGATGATGAAGACCACGGCCAGCACGGGCCCCACCACCCAGATGAGGCCATCTCCGCCCGTCTCGATGGGCAGAGGATCCACTTCCATCTCTGGGGTCACCACTGGATCCGTGTATGGGCTGGCCGCAAACATTTTCTACACAGAGCGAGAGTAGAGAGAGATAGACATAGGGCTCAATACAATTAACAGGAAACAAATAGACAGACATAAAATATAGACAAGGGCTCAATGGAATTAAACTGAGAAGTAGTGTAGCTTTGAATAACATGAATACCTTTCATTAACTCACTCACACATCTGGGATGACCAGTCAGTTATCTCTATACTGTATATGGATATTGTATATGGATCTGTGTGTGTGTGTGTGTGTGTGTGCAAGCGTATTTGTGTCTGAGTGTGCATGTGCACGTGTATCCACATTGCGCTTCTCATCTCCATCTCTAGTCCTCACCCCGGCCGTGGTGTTGAGCTCAGCCAGCAGGAAAAAGACGTACTCCTGCCCGGGCTCCAGAGGTTTGTTCTCACAGCTGCTGTGGCGGTGCTCTGTGCCCAGGGTGAACGTGGTGGGGAGCTGCTTGAAGCAGGCTGTGATGTAGGGCTTCTTGCCGTCCGCCTGGCTCAGCTGGCGCCTGGTGCGACGCTTCGGGGTGATGTCCCTCAGCAGCTGGAGGAGACAGGGAGAGAGTGGTGAGGGGGAATGAGGTATGGGAGGGGTTGAGGAGGGTGTGAGATGTCTAAGGGACTTTATCTTAGTTGGTTGGTTTGTCCGTCTGATTTGTCTCTCTGTCAAATGTATCTGTCTGTCCATCTCTCTGCATACTAATTGCTTCATCTCTATTTGATAAAGTGGACTGAGGATGTTCATGCGTGCTCTCTTAAAACGTCGAAAAGGGAAAGAGTTGGCAGACCCACAGTATCCATGAAAAGTACAGTCCGTCCGTCTATCTCTCTGTCCGTCCATCTGTCTGTCTGTCTGTATCTTTTCCCCCACCGACCTGTCTACTCATCAGTTTATCATTCTTATTGCTCCGTCCGTCCACCTATCTGATCAGTCAGTGTGTGAGTGAAGAGGAGAACATCAATGGAGATAGTTTGTGTACAAATGTAAATGTCCGCTGAAAACGTCCTAAATAGGGTTTTTGCGGGTCGATTCCCTCCGTACACACTGGCCCCAAAGTCAATAGGGTGCTTGTTGGCATGGTGCCCTGACAGACCAGGACACTCCATTCCTTTGCAACAAGAAAATGAAGGAGTCCTCTGAAGAGGTGGAATTCATTCCAAATCCAAGAGCTCACCGCTGATCCAAAGCCGCGGGAAGATTCCAACCCCCGAAACAATCTTCCCGCGGCCATTCGCTGATCACAGCTCAAGATCACCCCTAACAACCGAAGAAGGGTGGGAGCAGGGAGGTAATCCCCTTCTCTCCAGGCAGGATGGTTGAACCACACGCGAGGGTGCAACATGACATTTTATAGAAATGTTGTGCCCTTTGTGTATGTCACACAACAAAAAAAAATGCAGTTTTACTCAGAAATGGTACATATGGTTCAAGTTTTTAGTGATAAAAAAAGAAGTTGAGTCACCTGGGAAGAGCACTGTGGTTGAAACACAATTCCATTGTGGACTTTGAGCAACGCTGGGATGTGCGTAATTCCTCGGTTCTTACCTCTTCCAAGTCCATCTCGTCTGGGTTCTTGTGATGTCGGGCTGTTCCCGAGCCCTTCTTTAGTGGTACCACCACCACATAGAAATTCCTGCGAGGCACACAGACATCAGTACCGTCGACATACAACATCTTCAGAGAGCCATTACACTAACTTACACTAATAGGGACGAATGGGCTAGGTTGGATTTAACCTGAAAGTGTGTGTGTGTGTGTGTGTGTGTGTGTGTGTGTGTGTGTGTGTGTGTGTGTGTGTGTGTGTGTGTGTGTATGTATGTATGTATGTATGTATGTATGTATGTATGTATGTATGTGAGAGAGAGTGATAGAGAGATAGAGAGCAAGAGAGAGAGAGAGTGATAGAGAGATAGAGAGCAAGAGAGAGAGAGAGTGATAGAGAAAGAGTGAGAGAGAGAGTGATAGAGAGAGATAGATAGTAAGTCAGAGGAAAAGGAATGTGAGAGGGAGAGGATAATGGAACACTGGAGTGAGAATGGAGATGAGAGAGCAAGACAGAAGGTTGGCAACAGCGAGGGCAAGAAAGCAAGGTGTAATGTGTGCTCTGTGGAAGAGTGTGTGAGTTTGAGGAAGCGAGAAGAAAAAAAAGAGAGGAGCGCAAACAAGTGGGACGAACCGGCAAAAGAGCGGAAAGAAGAAAGCAAGATAGAAAGGAGGATGAACCAACAAGAGAAAGAACGATGAAAGAAAGAACCACGTCAGACAAACCCATGAACCCATATACCAAAACCTAGGTGTCAACTTCTCTCACTTGATGTCCTTGCTTTCCACCGGGGTGAAGCCCATGGTCAGAATGTTGTCCGGCTCCGAGTAGAGGTCCAGCTTGGGCTTCTTGACCAGGATGGGCGGTGCAGTCCTAGCGACCACACGGTGGCGAGGTCCACCCTCTGTTTTCTCCTGACACGTGACCCGGAACTCATAGGTGGTGTTGGGCCGCAGGCTGGTGACCAGCGCCTTGGTCAGCCGGGCGTCCACGTCCATCTTCTGGCGGTTGTACTCAATCTGGACAGGGGGCAGATGGACAGATGGACAAACGGAGACACACCAAAAAAAATACACATTAGGGAAGCCTCAGCTCCGGGGTAAAACTGCTGGGTAAAAGCATGGACGATGTAAAATTAGTTTGAAGGAGATATTCTTTGGGAATAGTGTGTTCCAAGATGGCATGTGTATGCCTGGCTGTCTATAGACGTCTCTCTGTGAGGGTTGATTGACTCTAGAATTTGGTCTATGCAAGATTGCATCGTTTGAACTATGACTTAAATCAAAATTGCAGTCGGTGGCATAATTAGTCACAAATGAATTCATAGAGTCCTGTAGACGTGTGCGTCGTTTTTGTCTGATTGTCTATCGCTCGCTCAC
The DNA here is from genome assembly GCF_034236695.1 of Oncorhynchus nerka. Lineage (NCBI taxonomy): Eukaryota > Metazoa > Chordata > Actinopteri > Salmoniformes > Salmonidae > Oncorhynchus > Oncorhynchus nerka. Next base: position 48,629,310 of record NC_088419.1, read on the forward strand.
CGTGCACCGGAATGGGAACCGCCTCTCAGCAAACTTCCACGTTAGCAACACCGTTGTCTTGGTGACCCACTTCACTGTGAAGTTCTTCGGGACGTCTGTCGTGAGAGAGAAGAGTAAAAAATAAAGAAAAACGAACAAAACAAAAACAGAGAGGTTGTGTTTAGTTTGGAGAGCTGAGGAAGGAGGAAAGGAGAGAGTGAGAGAGTGTGAAAGAGAAAAAAAGGGAGCGTAGGTCATTTTCCCAGCTGGGGTTCCTCTGGGTTGGAGTAGTGAGCGGGCGGTGAGCTGTGCTGTGATAGGCTGTGAAGGGGGCAACGCTATTGGTTAGACACACAGCATGGGAGACTCATGGACAAGTACGGACCCATGGAGCACGGACGTGCCCGCTGGCTGGCCTCCCGGACAGTGCCAACCCCTCTCTGACCACTACATCTTTCTACTAGTAACTATCCCCCTTTGCCCGCTCCCTTCCCATTGAAAACCAGGAGTCGTTGACCCTTGTGGTTCTGGCGCCAACCATCTCTGCACTCTGAGCATGGATTGGCACTGCCCACGATGTGCTGCCTGGCGGGCACAAAGACAGACCCAAACACAGCATGCCGACAGTCGTTAGCAGTGCATCGGGGGGATGCCATGCCACAAACCTTACCATAGTGGGAGGGGGGGGGAACAGAGTAAACAAACTGAAAACCAACGGAAATAAGGAACCAAAGTCTTGTACTTGATAACGGAAATGTACTAAAACTCTTGACTGAAACAAACTCTTGACTGAGTTCCTACCTTTGTTTCGTTTCTTTGCAAATTGGGGGTGTGTGTGTGAGGCTGCATTAGCTGTGTAAGTGTGCATGGCTGCAAAGGCCTGAAAGGAGACTGCAAGGTGTCTGACCAACCGGCACTTACCTTGGAACGCCGCGTCTCCTCCCCTTTTTCAAACTGACTGACTGTAACTTACTGACTGGTTTTACCTTTGGGTTAGTGAAGTGAGTGTCCCCCGCAAACTTTTTAAGGATCTAGGATTTTTTTTTTGTCGTGGAGAAGAAGTGAAGGTGGTTGGAGGGGGGGGGAAGTTGGTTTCATTTTTGTGTTGTTGCTTGTTGTTTTCAATTTAGTGTTTTTCCCCCCCGGGTTGGGAGAGAAACAGGCAAGCCATACCTGTCTCAAACGCCACAGTCCGATACTGGATCGGCGGGCTGTAGGGCCCTGGACCTACACTCGTGTGCGCTCGTATTTTCACGTCGTACGCTGAGTTGGGTTTTAGGCTGTTGAGCACGTAGCTGGACTGGATGGCGGGCAGGCTGAGTTCCCGGGGTGCACCCCCAACGCCCGTCTCCTGGTACGCCAGCGTGTACTCCGTGATGTCCCCGTTGCGCTCCGCCAGCACCGGGGGCGACCATGCCAATTCTACCGAGCAGCAGGTCACGTTGGAGCTCTCGCTGATTTGGGGGTACCCTTGGGGTGTTTGTTCAGGCACATGCAGTTCGGCCGTAGCCTCCTCCCCAAAGCCCCCCCGGCTCTTAGCCTGGACTTTGAAGAGATAGGTGGCACCGCGGTGGACGCTGGCCACCGTGTACTGCCTCTCCTGGGGGGTGAACTCCAGAGTAGCCAGGGGGGACACGTCCTTGCGGCCAAACTGAAGCCGGTAACCCTGCAGCTCCATGCCAGGGATCATAACATCGGGTGCGTCCCAGCGGACCACGGCCGACGTCTCCGAATCGTGAGCCACTGACAGATAGGGCGGCCCGGGCACTGTTGAGGAAAGGAAACAAACAAAACTTTATCCATTTATATTTTAACTCTAGGAGGTCAAACAGGATTTGTTTTGAAGAGCGAGAATGGTGTGTGGTTTGTACATCTAGGTACGACAAGAACAAATAATAGACTATGCTGTAACATTGTGGACAAGATTAAGGCTGCTCGGGAGGACAATGGTGTATGTTTGGTGTGGGATAAACGTGTTTTCTTCATTATCGAATGGAATGTGCCTTTTAGTGGGGCAAATTATTATTTTTTCTTTCAGCAGATGAAAGGTTATGCAAGAACAGAGTCAGTAGAAACCACTGAAACCGATTTTGTCTGGGACTACTTTACACTTTCAACGGCATAATGTTGGGCCGGTAGACCTACAGTACTCTATTTGGGTTGGTGCCGATTCCATTTGAACTCAGTCAATTCCGATAATGACATGCAATTCAACTGCAGCTTCAAAGGTCCTCTCAACAGAAACAATGAGCCATTTCTCCTATTCACAAATTGATATTCAATACATTCCAGCATTGACGAGTAGAAGCGTGTGCAAATGGGAATTGGAACTCAAAGTGACTGTGATGTGGCCTTGTCACAGATCTGTTTGTGCTTGGCCAACTCTGTTGTCATTGTCAAGCCTTGGCAGAAACAGACCGGCACACCCAGGCTAACTGTGATGTGACTCTCTGACCAAAAAAAAAGTATTCTCAAAGTTTCAGTGTAAAAGCTAAGAGATAATCAACTCTAGACATGAGGCTTTAGACTGGATGAGCCACAGACCGGATGATGCAGTAGTCTAGACGTTCTTCTTCAGTGACCCAGATTCGGGGTTGTGGATGGCTCCCCTCTCTGTGTTTCTCCCCGTTCGATAGAGGTCCCATCAGTGTGATCGAGCCAGTGTCAACACGGAGGCTTTGTCTCAGAAGTGAGCGGCGCTTAGTGAGAGATGAGCGCTGTGAAATTGCACTCCAGTCCCGTCTTAGCGCAGGCGATCCCACACCAGACTTGTCATCTAACGTTGTCTATGAAAATACATGAGGCGAAAGATGTGATCTTTCACTTGATACACCTGACTCCCAAAAACGCTATCCCCGAAATACTACTACGCGGGCTTAATCATAAACATACACGCACAGGCTCCAACACACACACACATTAGGTGCAAAAGTTCAATTTGTGTACATGTGTGTTAGGCTACTCTGCAATGCAAGTACTTCTGCCATTTACGTGCGCACATGCTTATGTGTGTGTGGGTTGCGCCTCGTGATTTAGCCCAACTCAGCAGACAGTTCCTGCCCTTACATCATCCCTGCTGCACACAGGGCAATTTGGCCTCTCTCCCAGGCCAGGGCCCAATATGGAGAAGCCAAACATTTGTCTGGAGCCATCGCTCCCTCCCTCACACTGGCTGGAACAATATCTACCTCAATGCTTTGTGTGTGTGTTTCAGTGTGTGTGGATTTCTGCCGACACTGTATGTGTGCACTCTTGTACACACACTCTTAGCCACTGTGTAGCACGCACACAGGCTCCCGTACCAATTGACAACTCACATCTACCCCACTTCCCCATATACCCATCCACTTTGTTCCTTCTTGTTAATGGGCCTGTTCTGGGCAGGGGCAAATTGAGTTGGAACAATAATGGAAAAACAGCAGTCTCCAAACAGCGGTGAGATGAATACGTCTATTACTCCCCGCTAACAAACTATAACTTCAGCCCTGCAACCAGCCTGCCTTGTTTAAACTTGACTCCCCTCACATTCACTGCTCCGAGATAATGGGCCTGAGATGTGTGTGTGTGTGTTTACAGGGTAGGCTCGGGACTACTGTAAATGAAGAGGAAAGGGTAGGTGGGGTTAACTGAGAAAGCAGGCTGATGCTAAGGGGAAACTGGAGGATGGAGGGAGGAAGAGGAGGAAGGGGTGAGAAGGCGACATGGGACTGGGAGCAATCTGCCGCAAAGAGGGGACAACGACAACACCTTGATTTACCCCCCTCTCTCCACCTCCCCCTCTCCTTCCTTCCATCCCTCTCTTTCTCCTTCCATCACTCCATTCCTCTCCACTTGGCCTCCCTCAATCCCTCCCAGTGGAGCTAGAGGCACGTTTTCCATCAGGGCTGGCTTTAATGGCCGCTGTTGACACACAGTCATCTTGATTGAGTAGTGGATTGGGTTTCCTACTCATTTTCTCTTCTCTCACACACACGCACGAACGCACGCACGCACGAACACACACACACGTAAAACATACATGGGTGCATGCACACACAAAGACAGCACGCTCTCTCTATTGCTCTGTAATCGCCCCTAAAGACAAGTAATACGTGTGTCTGTGTATAAGAGCGTGTGTGTATGTGCCGTGTGAAAGTGAAAGTTTAAAAAAATTTCAGCATTCTTACATGCTGACCAGACCCCTTGCAAGTGTGCATATTGATTTTGTCAACCCACACCAGACGCGATCAGGACACGCAGGTTGAAATATCAAAACGAACTCTGAAACAACTATATTAATTTGGTGACAGGTCGAAGAGCATGAAACATTTATGCTAATTTAGCTAGCTAGCTTGCTGTTGCTCGTTCATTTGTCCTGGGATATAAACATTGGGTTGTCATTTTACCTGAAATGCACAAGGTCCTCTACTCTGGCAATTAATCCACAGATAAAAGGGGAAAGGTTTGAACCTCCTTCAGGCTTCTTCTTCTTCTTTGGACTTTATATGGCAGTTGCCAACCAACTTTAAGGTGCATTACCACCACCAACTGGACTGGAGTGTGAACCTCAGTTCATCTTTCAATCACACATGTGGGTATATGCTCCTAAAACCAACGAGGAGATGGGAGAGGCAGGACTTGCAGCGTATCAAGCGTCACAAATAGAACCAAGTTCTATTTTAGCGCCTGGCTACGCAGACACTCGTTGACGTGCGCGAGCAGTGTGGGTGCAATGATTGAATAACATGTACGTGTACAGTTATTTTTGCAACGCTCGCGTCGCGCGGTCAGCATGTTAGTGGTTAACCTGCGGCTACAACTTCCAGAGAGATATATCAGGGGTCGTGGGCCCTCCTCACTCTACTGTACACTGGCTAAGGCACTCCAAAAGTGCTCCGCTGCATTTTCTGCATCCAATTGATATCAGGCGTCGAAGGTGGCACGAGCTGACCAGCGTTGGAGGGCAAACATAATTGAAAATGCTTCCCCACATATACCTAATTTAGCTGTGGTGATGAAAAATTGCCTTGGCCACGCTTGGAGATTCAGCTATTTTGACAGCAAAGGTCTTCTGTAATCCCTCTCATCTTAATTTTCCTCTCTTCTTTTTTTTGACTATGCTTGACACTGACCCCAAAAATGTAAAGTCTCCCCTCAAACAATGCTGACATTTCACCAACGTTCATTTAAGAACCCATTAGGCTACCAGAATGCACCACTAAGTGGGTGGGTCAGTGGCCCACCAGAGACAGTTGACAAGAATCATTACATTCATTTAGCATCTATTTTAAGACAGAAAAGACAGAAGAAATCAAGATAGTTGAAGGAAAGCCATAAATATGCAGTGCTACAAGCTCTGGTTTGGTGCAATCACCACACGTTGTGCTAAGTAGCCAATTAGGAGAAGGAATAGCCAGGCGGTCTGTGAGGGCTAGTGGCATCCAGACGGTTTCTTCCCAGTGTATTCCGGGGCCTGTCCAGGCATCCCGGGATTAAAATAAACTCCTCGCTCCGCTCAGCGTTATATAGTGCCAACATGCAATCTGCTCACCTCACGGGAGAATGGAGATGGGATGGGAGGATGAAGAGGAGGAGGGGAAGATGGAGGGATGAAGACTAATGAGAAATTCTGACTATTAGAGTGGGAGGAGAAGTGGCCTGGAATGTTAATGGACTTAATGGAACAGAGTAATGTCCTTCTGTATACAGTATATTATTTTAAAGTGTAGTACAGTATGGAGATATTTTAGTATTCCTTATTTTACTGTTATGAATAGTTAGGGACAGTTCAAAATGTGTGTGTGGGGGGGTCCAAAATAGGGGGCGTTGTCTAACTTTATGTTTTGCTTTGAGGAGTGTTGTGTGTTATTTTTATTGGCTACAGGGGAGGGTAGTGCATTTTTCTCCCCTGGTTTACATTCACTCTTTTGCAGGTTTTACTATATAACTTGTTTACACCTAGCCAAACGTCCTCATCAACTTGCTTGCGCTATACTGTAGACACCACAAAGACTCGAGCAAGTGCGCTAGTCCAGTTTCACTTTGATTACGCCTGCACATCATGGTTCACCAGCAGCCTCACACATTTAAAGAATAAGCTACCAGCCAAAACAAGCTTGTAAGAATTGTACTTAACTCCCCCCTCATACTCATCTGGAGGTTGAGCATTTTAAGCAGCTAGGTTGACTATCTGTAGAAAAAACTAGTACTATTAATTCAACTTGGTATGGTCCAGATAATTATCATGGACTCATCCCCCAGGTACAGTACCTACCCAACTATTTTTCATTTGTTAGAGATGTCCACCAGCATCAATAAATATAAGAGTCTATCTGGTACGAACACATTTTAAAAAATATAATCGGTGCTGTTGACTGGAACAAACTACCACAGCAACTCAAAGCCATACCAAAAATCATGTCAAAAGCTGGCTAATGTGTGCAGGATAAACTTTTTTGGGCCTGTATCTCTGTAATGTGTATCTACGTCATTGCATATGTGTTTACCTGTTTGTAAAAAATTGGGCCCACAATGGAAATAAGTCCCCGATTTTTTACTCACAAATAAAATCAATCAATCAAACCAAACTATGCAGTGGCCATTTGATGAATGGAATGAGACATCTGTTACAAAACACCAAAAAGTTGAATGACATTCAGAGATTGTCAAGCGAAGCCTTTAATACTGGCTAGACCTACAAGGCCGGGAGGGATTGTATTTTCTGTTTGTCGAGATTGACATAGTCTATTTATTGCTGAAATCGCAAACCATGATATTGAAGCGCCCAAAGTCGGTATGCTTTGTATATTGGTTGTGGTGCATTGGCACAGAAACCTGTTGGAGGACAATTTGTTGCATATATTTTATATAATTATAAATATGGCATTTAAATGACTCTTAGCTGATCATTGTCTGCAGCCGGCTCTGATCGTAGTGTAGGCCTAATGAAACAGGCAAGGAGAATGAGCTTGTACGCGGTAGTCGGACCCCTCAACCTTCTGGCCCGTAGCACTGTGCGTCATCAAATGTGCAGCAAAAGCATGCTGAATTGGAAAAGTCGATTTCCACGTTTATAAACACAGGGTCGCTACAGTTATTGTTACTTGTTGTCGTAAACATTGTTTTTAGTTTAATCTATGAGGGAGGAGGGTGTGCATTTTTTTTTTTTTTTTTTTTTTTTACAGTACAAGGGGTCATGCGAAAATATATTTTATGTTGGGGGTGGAGGTGCATTTTTTTTTTTCATGAGATCTTGAGTTGGACCAGCCCCCCCCCCACCCATACATTTCAAACTGGCCCTTGTTCTGAATAGCCAGGGACTGGAGTATTCTAAACTCTGTTGTATGTAATTGTAATTGTTGGCCAAAAGTTTTGAGAATGACACAAATATTAATTTCCACAAAGTTTGCTGCTTCAGTGTCTTTAGATATTTTTGTCAGATGTTACTATGGATTACTGAAGTATAATTACAAGCATTTCATACGTGTCAAAGGCTTTTATTGACAATTACATGAAGTTGATGCAAAGAGTCAATATTTGCAGTGCTGACCCTTCTTTTTCAAGACCTCTGCAATCCGCCCTGGCATGCTGTCAATTAACTTCTGGGCCACATCCTGACTGATGGTAGCCCATTTTTGCATAATCAATGCTTGGAGTTCTTGTCAGAATTTGTGTGTTTTTGTTTGTCCACCCACCTCTTGAGGATTGACCACAAGTTCTCAATGGGATTAAGGTCTGGGGAGTTTCCTGGCCATGGACACAAAATATCAATGTTTTGTTCCCCGAGCCACTTTTGCCATATGGCAAGGTGCTCCATCATGCTGGAAAAGAAAAGGCATTGTCGTCACCAAACTGTTCCTGGATGGTTGGGAGAAGTTGCTCTCGGAGAATGTGTTGGTACCATTCTTTATTCATGGCTGTGTTCTTAGGCAGAATTGTGAGTGAGCCCACTCTCTTGGCTGAGAAGCAACCCCACACATGAATGGTCTCAGGATGCTTTACTGTTGGCATGACACAGGACTGATGGTAGAGCTCACCTGGTCTTCTCCAGACAAGGTTTTCCGGATGCCCCAAACAATCGGAAACGGGATTCACCAGAGAAAATGACTTTACCCCAGTCCTCAGCAGTCCAATCCCTGTACCTTTTGCAGAATATCAGCCTGTCTGTGATGTTTTTTCTGGAGAGAAGGGGCTTCTTTGCTGCCCTTCTTGACACCAGGCCATCCTCCAAAATCTTCACCTCACCGTGCGTGCAGATGCACTCACACCTGCTTGCTGCCATTCCTGAGCAAGCTCTGTACTGATGGTGCCCCGATCCCGCAGCTGAATCAACTTTAGGAGACGGTCCTGGCGCTTGCTGGACTTTCTTGGGAGCCCTGAAGCCTTCTTCACTACAATTGAACCGCTCTCCATTAAGTTCTTGATGATCCGATAAATGGTTGATTTAGGTGCAATCTTACTGGCAGCAATATCCTTGCCTGTGAAGCACTTTTTGTGCAAAGCAATGATGACGGCACGTGTTTCCTTGCAGGTAACCATGATTGACAGAGGAAGAACAATGCTTCTAAGCACCACCCTTCTTTTGAAGCTTCCAATCTGTTATTCGAACTCAATCAGCATCAATTCGGCCTCCAGCCTTGTCCTCGTCAACACTCGCACCTGTGTTAACGAGAGAATCACTGACATGATGTCAGCTGGTCCTTTTGTGGCAGGGATGAAATGCAGTGGAAATGTTTTTTTGGGGGGGGGATTCGGTTCATTTGCATGACAAAGAGGGACTTTGCAATTAATTAGCATATTCTGGAGTATATGCAAATTGCCATCATACAAACTGAGGCAGCAAACTTTGTGAAAATGTATATTTGTGTCATTCTCAAAACTTTTGGCCACGACTGTAGTTGCCCTTCTGAAAGATTAAAACCAGTCTCTCTTCCTGTGTGTGTGCACTCACTCTTTTCACATGCATTTGCATTCCACACTTAACATGCACCAGTGCGTGTGTGTGTGTATGTTTGCAAACCAGTGTTTCCCAACCTCTATCCTCGGGGCCCCAACGGGTGCACACTTTGGTTTTTGCCCTAACACCACACAGCTGTTTCAAATTATCAAAGCTTGATGATTAATTGATTATTTGAATCAGCTGTGTCATACTAAGGCAAAAACCAAAACGAGCACCCATTGGTGTCCTGAGGACCGAGTTTGGGAAACCATGGTGTAAACATTTGCAAGGGCCCTCCCTCCCATCTGTGCCTTTGCTTCATCAAAGTACAAGGCAGGGGCTTAACTTGTCTGACAGCACAATGTCTCCCTGAAATGGGCCTGAGAAAATCATGAAAACCGTCTGGACCACGATTTGACTAAGCCCCATGGCCGACGAGCTGGTAACTCCACTGTCACATGAAAAAGGAATAGGAAGCCTCTTTTACCTCCTAAGGGACTGAAGCTTCTCTTCTTTTTTGTTCTTCCTCACGCTAATTTATTTATTTGGGGCCGCGTAAAGCCCTTTTTCCGCTCTTCAGTAATAAAAAGGGAAAGCGGGATGGCTTTGAGGGATGGATGGATGGAGTGAGTGATCAGTCAGCGCGGAACGACAAGGGAGGGAGGAGAGGAGTGACAGTACCAAGGCCCTTTGCCGCCTGTCACACTACCTGACACCTGCGATAGGCACACCTGTCAAGATCAGGACCTGTCATATGAGGCGTATGTGTATTTGTGTGAGAGTGTGTGTGGGTGTGTGTCTGCTTTCGAGTGTGTGTATATTGAGTGTCTGAAGGCCGTGAAGCGGACTGGCGTGGATGCATACACAAAGGAGCCTCATATCTTAGCCCTGACGGCCCCATATTTGCTCAAAGAGGGCTTTCACAGCTCTCCAGTCTTGCAGGTATAGGGCGTGTTCACAGTAGCTAAGCCTTCTGGGTTCTAAATAGGATCGTCTCTGTCTTTCAAAATGTCTAGTTTTTTTCCCAATAAACCCACAACCGTTTCATCGAGAAATATTTGAATGGTAATTTTCTTTCCAATATAGGGAAGGTAGCTTGAGGCCTACAGGTGTAATGAATTATGATGCAGTACTAATGCATTGTAATATATGTCATGAGCAGGAAAAAGTACCCAATTGTCATACTTGAGTAAAAGTAAAGATACCTTATTAGAAAATGAAAGTGAAAGTCACCCGGTAAAACACTACTAGTAAAAGTAAAAAATTATTTGGTTTTAAATATACTTAAGTATCAAAAGTAAATATAATTGCAAAAATATACTTAAGTATCAGAAGATAAAGTAAAACTATAAATTATTTCACATTCCTTATATTAAGCAAACCAGACGGCACAATTGTGGTACTATATAGGCTGATATATAAACTGTATGAAAGACTGACCTGCTCCTTTGGTAACCACCAGTTTGGGTTTGCTGCGTGCTCCATCTCCCTTGGTGGTGTACGCAGCTACTGTGATGGAGTAGGTGGTGTCCGGCTGGAGCCCTCCGATGACCATTTCCTGGAGGAAACAGGAAGTAGACAAACAATATATCAGAACACTGGTGAAAACATATGACCATCACCAACTCCGCAGCCAACCACCTTCTCTTACTATTTTATCATGTTCTGCTGATTTTGACCTCTAAGGTGGATAGAATGCTTTCTGTCCTCCATTTTGTTTGCAGGTTGAATCCTGCTAATCCTACCACTCCTAAACATCCTACAACTCTCCAAAGCTACAAGATGCATATGATAATGAGGAGGCAAAAGGATATACATTATCTGAGGTATTAGCCAAGTAACGCTCACAATCAAAAAATGGATACACCATAGCTGGTGCACGCAGTTTTCCTTCAGCCATTATTTTCTCTGGTGCTCTTGAGAGAGAAGAATCTTCGATCAATGCTGATGAATCTTTCAGTAGAGGGGCCTAGCTAGCTAAATGCATGCAGGATGTTTTTAGACTGGTCAGCTGGGAGATGGAGAGGTCAGTGGCGGTAAAGAGAGGACATTATGTACTGTTTTCACACCAAAGATGGCGTCGTCAATATCATGTATATCATGCAAGTGTTTATGAAACTGGGGAATGGGGCCAAACGTTAAGACTCAAATCATGTCAGAAAGGAATTGTTGATAAACACAAGGGTCAATCGGGTGAGTTTGAGGAGGTATGATGATGAGGCAGCCATTTTAGATTTCAAGTCTCTGATGATACATTATATCATTCATGTTAAGATTTACTTAAAAATAACTGTCTAAACAATGTGACCACTGATTAACGGATGATTTTTTATTATTATTTCACACTCAACCATAGGCATGGCACCAGCAAAGTAAAAGAAAAACAGAAAAATCGCAACACAAAACACACCATCACGACACGGCACGACACACACCACGACAACACACAGTAGCACGTAGTAGCGTTAAGCAGTCCAGGCACAGGGAGAAGCAGCACCCAGATATTGCATCAGCCACTGTCTCATCATCTGCACAGCTAATTAGCATTATGAATTCTGCCTTTACTCTCTCTAGGACATCAATACTGGAGATAGGTAGCACCGGATAGGCTATGCTAACTTGAGAGAGCCTGTTTATAATATATAGTGTTAGGGGGTTACTGATAAAGCACCATAATATCAAAGCTCTAGTGAATAGGATGTCCGGCCGGACTTACACATGTGAACATGGCTGGGGTGATGCAATACCCAGTGCTTTTTAACCTCTCAACTACACCGTAGCACTCTGGCGACTCCATATATACTCACGTATTCGGCTGTATCGTCCGTTTCCCACTAACCCCCCCCCCCATATAGAGGAGAGTGCAGGAAAGAGAGCGATTTTTAAAAGAGAGAGAAAGAGGGAAGAAAGAGGAATGTGAGAGGAACTCAAAGAGAAGGGGAATGTGAGAGGGGAGCGTGTTGTGAGGAGGTAGAGAAGAGGACGAGGGCACAGACATGTCAGAACAGGTCAGACCAGAGAGGGAGAGAGAAAAGCTAGTCTGTTTTAAGGAGAGCAGTGGAGACTAGGGAATAGGTGTGAACTGAAGTCTATGGGGGCTGTTTACAGTGTTTTTTTTCCATGAGGTTACTCTGTCTACTATAATAACAGTGCATTACCGCCAAGTTGGATGACTCAAATAATACATATAAAAGGTTACTAAAACATCCAAACTTTGGCTGAACCATTAACAATTTGTCAACAGCCTGTCATAATAAGGTTATTTTAATTAAAGCATTTGTTTATACAGGTTATGCTCATTAAGATAAAGTCGATTTTACAAGAAAGACATGTGAAAGAAGAGACCACACGTTATGAATGTTGCTTGAAAACGTTGTGGAATAGACTTCTGGGGATAAATATTCAGTTTGTTTGTGTACTTTCGCTTTGTTTGTCCTAGTGGTGCAGAGCTGTAATTTACTGTATGATGACACAGCACACTGAAAAAACTTTGTGTATTTCCTACACTGTTTTGTTGACAGAGGCTTTGTAAAAAAACAACCATTGTGCCGGCTTCCATTATAATTCTAGCTTTCAGCGGGGGACAATTTTTCTCTAAAATGCTTTCATGCCAATTTTGGTTTTCCAGCCTCAAGAATACTATAATCAGCCATTTTGTGCCGAGTTGCTATGCTCGATACGAGCCGTGCAATCACACTTTTCAAGAAGAGGACCACTGAGGTTCTCTTAAAGGGGAGTCTATACAGCCCTAATAAAAGGAGGGGAAGAGAAAGAAGGAAGGTGCGATTATTTGTTGAGGGCAGAGGAGAGGAATATTGCAGAAACATGAAATTATAAACTAAAAGGAGAGAGCCCACGTATTGTACATATCGTAGCACACATTTACATTTACGTCATTTAGCAGACGCTCTTATCCAGAGCGACTTACAAATTGGATTGTAAGAGTAATGTGTAGCATTTACACTTCCACAAAACTTCAAACAAGACCACAGGTTCATCTTCAGTTTGTTGTACCCGTGACAATTTTTCTTTCAAATTGCACTGTCAAACAGAATTGAACTAATCTTTACATAGGCTCTCATGTCACTCCATAAGAGTGTGTCATTCCAATAGGACAGCTTGATACAATGACATGGTTATTTAGGGGACCAAAAGGGGCTGGATCATACCTGGGCGTCGGCTAGCATGACATCCTTGATGAGAGGCAGGCCACGCGATTCTCCGTTCTCCACGCGCACATAGTGCACCTGGTAACCACGGATCTGGCCGTGCTGTCGCCCCGGCAACAGGGAGCGCCACATGACCTTGAGCGCCGTGGAGTTGAGCACCTCCACCTCGACCCGCCGAGGAGGAGCCCCTGGAACTGTGGGTAAAAAAAAAGAAGATAGGGCCAAAGTTAAAACACCGCGACAGCATAGTACACTCATACAGTATGAACAGGTTATCGATCGGGCTAAGCACACGTACACACAAAAACTACAAGAGCTATTCCCTTGAGAGCCAGATAGACTAGAAACTTAAACTCTGCAGTCTGCACACATAACCCCCCACCAGACTGTAGGGGAAAACCTTTCAAGCACACAAAACTGTACTAAAGAACTCTCTCCCTCACAACCTGACCTCCCAATACGTGTCTACTCTGTGTCGCCGGTCTCCGGTTAAACCCCTATCTCTCAGACATAATGGAAAGCCTTTATGTGAGGCCTTGGCGTCCTGCCTTTTACTGTGCACCGCACTGGCCTCCAGAGACAAATTGGCTCCTACGCACGGTTAATAAAAGTGTGGCCCAATTGCACCAGTGTATTGTGAGGGATGGCGAGCCATCACTTGGCTGAGTTACTGTCAGCCTCCCATCAGTGGAATTGGCTGTGCTGTGACATGGCCAGCCATACGAGGTGTGGCATGCTCATAACTGTTAAGAGGCTAAACACTAGGCTGTTAGACACCATAGAGGAAGAATGAGATGAGATGGGGCGGCTATATCATACATTTAATGTAGGAGGGGAGGGAAAATGGTTTAACAACAACTTTTGGATTTCCAAAGGATATTGTGATGTTGCTGGGGGTGGTCTGGTTTTTATTAAGACGCTTATGTCTGGGGGTCCTTGATTTGAACCACTGAGCTATGCTATTGGCAGTGTGAATTTATTCTATGTTTAGAGGTATGGGTGTCATAAGTGAAGCTTAGGTGAGGTCATTTTACGGGGTGCTACTGCTACATCCCTGTAACCATACGGTAGTAGAGGTATTGCCCATTGTCTGAGAAGCAGATTTTTGTGTAGCTATGTCGACAGCCCAGCTATTGTATGTGCCTCACAACAAGTGTACAGATTGCGGGTGAAATAAGCTCAATTACCATCCTCGTCGGTGCGGCAGAGCAGGGGTTCGCTCTCTGGGCCCGGCCCGATTTCGGTGAAGGCGGCCAAGGTGACACGGTACTGGGTCCACTTCTCCAGCTTCTGCAGCAGCACCTGCCCGTCCCTGGGCGGCACGGCCGGCTCCTCCATGGGTTCTCCGGCACCGCCGCCTCCACCCTCTACGAAGGCTCCCACCACCTGGTAGCGCACTAGGTACCCCGCCAGGGCGCCATTCTGGCTCTCCACAGGCGGGGGCGCCAACTTACCAGTAGGGTGGTGGAGCTGGAGCTGCTGCACTTAATGTCTTGAGGGGGGGCTGAGGGCTCTGGTCAGGTGGGAGGATAGGGAGGAAGGGGGAGGAGGAGGCGGAGGAGGAGGAGGGGAGGAAGGGGGAAAGGGGTGAAAAACAAAAAACAAAAAGATGGGAGAGATAAAGAAAATGATAAAAGGAAAAACCCAACTCAAAAGGAGACTTGAACTGACAAGAATGTTAACACAAAATAGAAACACTGACTCGTCAGGCAAATGTAAACATAAAAGGTGTAAGGAGGACTGGACGACACAGCGTGCGTAAGAATGAAGCAAAATGGATGCCTCTCGTGAGATACTGGGCCAGTTCTTTTGATAGCTGGGACTATGTCACGGACTCACAGAATTATATTTCCAGACATGTGCACAGTGGTCTGTAACACCAAGGGGTCTGTCAGGGTCTGTCAGTTATCAGCCCGTGTGTGATACCACGGGAGCTATCTGATGTTAGCCTGTCCAGGCCTGCACTGCGCGCTACACACTCACACTATCGATTAAAGGATAAAAACCAGAGCCCCTCTCTTTTTGGCAGACTTACACTCCTCCTTAAACTGAAAGATGTTGTGCTTCCAGTATGGGAGTTAGAGGAAGGGGGAGAAGTATCAGAGTGAGTCTTTTTATTAATGTTATTATTATTATATAAAAGCTATTCAACACAGTGGCTGGGTTTTTTGTGTGGAGCGCTCTTCCAAAACATATTAAAAACGACACATCTGTGAACTTCCAAATCAAAATGGAAGCCTATACGTTCTAATCTGCACAGAGCTCTTAGAACTCGTGCTCACCGAGGGAGTGTGCAAGGAGTGATACAATTTTTCACTTCTCAACCCGCACCAGGCATTAGACGGATACGAGGACATAGATGAGACCCTTTCTATCCAAGTCAAGATCCCCCTTTTTCTACCAACACTCCTCCTTGTGACTATAATATAACATTCTTCACATCATTTGTGACAAGCCCAGTTCATTTTTTACTATCTAATTCATCTGGGATAGTGGTGGGCCAAGCTAAATGAAAAACATGAATTCATAGAAAAAGGCATTCCACATTGTGCAAATCTTGGACAAAAATGGAAATGAAATCCACAGGAAAAAAAAAAAATACAGTATGTTTTCATTCCAAACAAGCAAAAGCAAAACACAAATTGACACGAGCTACTGGAAAATGAATTTGATCTGTAACCGAGGTGACTCAAAAGAAAAACGTTAGGTTCCGAAATGTCAAATCATAACAAACATGAAAAAAAAACAGGCTATTGGGCAGAAAACGGAAAATAAGAACATTAAAACTTCAAAACACAAGTACAGTCTGCATTATACGTACCTGGCTTCCTTCAAATACTAACTTTTGAAGACCTTCTTACCACCAGCACCTGACTACAGATTGCGCTCACCCTGAGCCAGTGAGCTTACAACCCTCTCCTTCCACAGAGTGTGTCCAAATAGAGACACGTCTTATCAAATTCAAACCCAGACAACTGTGCTTTGTAGTCGGTCAAATTGGCCTGTTGAGATAGGTTGTTTTGGGCTGTTTCGGGTTGCTAAGAGGGAGAGAGTTGGCTCTGTGCTGTAGTCAGGACTGCATTATACTCTTGTATAACTTGGGCCGGAGGGAGGGTCCACAAGACTGAGGGATGGGAGCAGTTGGGGGAAAACCTACACCCTACACTGGGTGTCTGCATTTGACTTTGGGAGGAAAGGACACAGTTCCTTTTTTTATCTTAACCGTTTGCTCAGAGAATCCCATTTCATAGCATCCCCACTTTTCCGACGGGGAGTAGCCTGCCGCTAACTCTTAAACAATAAAAAATAAAAATAATAAAAAGAACACAGGCAGCACCGGCACCGAGACGGATGCCTTGTGCTGCTGCATTCATTAAGGTTACTGCTGCGGTACCAACCGCACTGCCACTCTTGCTAACAGTGCAGCCCGGAGAAGACAGGAGGTATTTACAATCAGTGGACAGCCTCAGTCAAAAGCTATAAGAACGGACTGTTCTGGAACAGCCACAGTTTAGAACCTTTTCTGTGTCCAATGTGCTTATTTACTTACGGTTTTAACGGATTTGAGCCTTTCAGCTTCTTCTCTCTCCATTCTTCCCCACAATAGATTGTATTTTGCAAACTCTCAGTGTCAAGAATGATCGCTCGGTGCTCAATCATGTGAAGAGAGAAACTGTGGAATCTGTCAGGGTTTGAGCTATGGCGCCACGCAGACCCCTCACACCAGATAAACTTAAGACAGGCAAGGGGCACAGCCATGGGGTAAGCCTCGGCTCCCACAAAGCCCAGTGGTGGAGATTATGGACGTTAGAACTATGACAGCAACAAAAGATGGAACTCTGGTAATGATTCACTTTCAGTAGGTCTTTTGAAGCATCTTTTGAAAGCCTGTATGAATGCTATGTGATTTGACATACAGTATCATCAGTCATGTCTGTGGAGATATCGTAACCATATTCTAAGTCTGTTATGATGTGAACGGAAGCTTAGAGGGAGATGTGTTCTGGGTTGTTTTCTGGTGCTGGTAGAGCCTTTATAAATGACTGCAAACATGTACCTCCTTCAATAGCCCTGCTCGCAACACAAGCTGGTCCACAAGTTAGTTGTCTGCGGCTAGTCACAAATCAAATTCACATTCAGTCAGGAGTGTAAGTACAAGATGCGTGCGTTGTGTTTTCATTTTCGAATGTCAGAGAGGTATTTGTCATCATTACGGAATTAATCCGACTCCATGCCAAATGGCCGCTTTCATACAAATATTCCAATAAATCTAAAAACCTTCAGCAATTACAGTAAGTGGTGGGCTAAACTGCTTGTTTGGCTAAATACAGGGATTTAGAATCAGCCATTTTAATTTGAGCGATAACACTCCACTGGGTGCTGGCAGCTTCAAGGTATAATCTAAATGTGTAACAAAGCCTGACAATCCAGAGGTCTCCCTATAGCTCATCGGCAAAGCGTGAAACTAATTCAGACGCTATGAAATGGGATTCTTATCTGACATCCTAGGGCCCTTTACTCTCCCCTCTGCAAAAATCACGTAACACCCACCCCGGGGTCCTGCCTGCCCCCATTACCGTTCCTCTCGGGCCGGGTAACGTTGAGGGAGATAGGGGAAGCTCCCGGTCCCGGTGTGTGGACCCTCCGCGGCCGCGTCTGAACGGTTGTCTCATAGGTATCTCAACCTCGTCTGACTGGGACAGCGTATCCCAAGGGGCCTTGCGTCTGAATGGGGGCCATTGCTGCCCACAGGACCAGTGTAGGAACATTTAACTCAATGGTGCCACATACATTTCTTTATTTCCTAGCCCAAAATAATTGGACTCAGATACACTTTAATTGATCTTCTTGGAGCCAGATATTGCAGATCTGAGATCAAATAAGTGACTTCTTGAAGCTAGGGTGTAGGTGAGGAGTCGGGCAAGAACTCCTTGGCTGTGGGTTTTCACTGGTCCTTAGTGGCAGAGCAGCCCCCATGACAATGGCCCCTGGTCACGCCACACTGACTGAAGACAAACTCCACACTCTGAGGACATTTGTACTGTACCAGAGAAGATCGACAGAAAGGAAACAAGGAGAAGATTGCCTTTTGTCTTTCACTTCACTTGGTTGGAAAAGAGGTCCAGTCTGCCGAGTAACGCAAGGGTATTTTGCCGGCTCAAATCTAGAATAAATCTTAAATGTTCTTGGGTAGTATTTTATTTTGTGTCTCCCGTCCTAATGGTCTTTCCCTAACATGTCATTAGTGTTTAAACACATCTGAGTGTGTGAGTAGCAGGCCCAGGCAAGCCGCTGGTAAACAAGGTTTCCTCTTTTCCTCATTATACTGTAGCCTGCAAATGTGTGTGTGTGTGTGTGGCTTATGTATAGCGAGCAATCTCATGCTGCTCCAATGAGGTGTGTGTTTATAATGACAGTGTCTGGCAGTGCCGCACTAAGGTAATTGGATTCTTAGAAGGGGGAGGAGGATGGAGATATGTATGAGGGCCAGCAGTCTAGGGCAGGGCGGTCATGTGTCTCAAAGCAGTCTCCCAGAATCCCTTGGTTTGTTTTAAGGGTGGAACTATGTGATGATTGGCTTTGCTTTTTGCGATGGACACAGCATACTCTTTACTTTACTTGATGTACTTCTCCGCTCTTTTGCTGCCAAAGTAGAATACATTTGTTTTCTAGAAAGCCAGCACTTTAGGGTGTGTGTGTGTGTGGGGGGGGGGGGGGGGGCACTGGGAGTGTGTGTTTTTGTGCTACACGTCACACTCTAATAGTACACTCACTTTTGCTGAGGTTTTTGCCACGAGGCAGGGAGTTTCAACTAACTCCACTCTTCACTGCACTGAAGATACTTGCCCTGAGCTAAACATGTCACAAGGACCTTTATCAACTCAGACTGAGCTGTCTGGAAGAGACATATACTCTCTATTCCCAAATTGTATGAGTAGCCAAACCACAGACATGTTGTATTAATATTTAACCATTTCACATATGGAGTCTCCTAACCTATTTGTGTCTCTTATTTTGGGACGAGTATAATGGAAATAGACTTCTAAGTTGAGTGGCTAAGTGGCAGGGGTAATGGGGGGGGGGGGGGTCGTTGCTATGGGCTACGGCAGACTGGACCACCTGTGCCAAACAAACACTTACCTCAAAGGCATCCACAAGATCATGTTTTGTTTTGATGTTTTTGTGTTGTGGTGTGAAACACAGTTTTGTTTTGACTGTCTGAGTTCGTAACCTTTCTGACCTCTTTGATGTGAAGCCACTGGCTTTTTCTGACACCTACTTCGGAAGGGGTGGCTGGCTGTACACGAGCAGCCATTGACTAAGAGAAGTGACTGATGTCCCTGGACTCTAAGGACAGAGCTCAACGGGTTGAAAAAAGGAGACCCTCAGCACAAGCAGGGAGCTGAAATAGACCTCAGGAGATACTTACTCTAATTAAATGGATAAGGTTTGGAAATGTTATCACTAAGTGGTGTATGTTGTAGCTGGTGTGGTGGCTGCAGTTGACTTCACATTAGAACCCATTCGCCAGCAAAAATGTGGCAAGCTGCTTCCTGATGTAATGTATGCTTAAAAAAAAAAAATCTAACTAAAAAGTTATTAAATTGAAGGAAGGAAACAAAGTAAGCAAGGTGATGTCAAGCCATTCCAAGGAGAGATTTTGTTTCCATTTCAGACAAGGGTAACGTGACAGAGACAGCAATGGAAGGAGAGACAGAGACAGAGAGAGAGAAAGAGAGGAGGGAGAGAGAGAATGGAATTGCTGGAATGGTGTGAATGGAATGGTATCAAACACATGGAAACCATGTGTTTGTTGTGTTCGATACCATTCCATTTATTCTGTTCCAGCCATTACTATGAGCCTGTCCTCCACAATTAAGGTGCCACCAGCCACCTGTGACATACATACATATACAGGCGGAAATACCCACACACATACTTGAAGACACAGAGACAGAGATGGAGTTGACTGTGCATATATAGGTAGGGTCATGCCTGGTGTAGCCGTTGATCAAGGATGCAGTTACAGAATCTCAACAGCACCCCCAGGGGATAGGAGGGAGTATTGCATGCAACTGGTGCCCTATAAGTGATTCAGCAGCACTGTCTGCGTAGCTATCCAAACCACAACCAACATAAATGTGAAGTGGTTCTCCCAAAGCCCTATACCCCCAACAAGGGGCACGGCTAACAAGTTGCACTGGTAAAAACAGAAAATGTGTTAAAGGAGGTCTCCTCCCACTACCATGGCTTTCCGATGGCCAACCCCAGTCAAAGTTCTTCATTGTAAACCCCTTAGGAATCAGAAAGAGGACAAAACAGCTCCAATCTATTCTCAAATTAAACATCCATGTACATTACTGAAATGATAATGGAATTGTGTGGGCTATGATTACATGGATGCTGTATGATTAATACACTCATTTGAGCTAGGCTAGGGAATCCACATATTTGAGCAATGCTCATTGATCTGTACAATTTATCTATATTAACTTACTACCCAGCAGAAATGTCCAAATTGCACAAAGGCTGCCCTGATCCATCCACAATGTAAGATACAAATCCAGATACATTGTCTGAGTTCTTTGGAGATAAAGCCTTTAACCTCAACACATAGCTCATATCTAAATCTTTGAATACAGTATGTAACCCCTAAGGAAGTCTGGAGACTTACAGGAGATTGTACATGTAATATCCTAACAACTCCACATTCCTCAACCAGCAATGAATATTTGTATTCCATCTTCTGCACCTACTGGGTACCATGATGTCACTTGTTTGGGACTATTTTTAGCAAGCAGTGTTTCAATTATTTAGATGTGTTCCTGGCATCTGGGGAAAAAATGTACAGGCCACTCCTGAGTTGACCGGCTGGAATTAATTTGCAAGGTAGGGCTGTTGAGGAACAGTAAAGGCTTGTGATTGGATGGTTTTGCTGCCTGTCTTCAGATTCCTACACCCACCCATCTACACCCACCCTCTCCCCTGTCTACTGACGGTTCAGCAGAAAGCCATGGCAGTCACTGGGGAGTTAGACATTTTTTATGTCTCAGTCACATGGGTTAAAGTGCACTTGCTGTTGACAAAGGAAAATCAACTGCAAAACCAAAGCAACTGTAAAACGTTGTCTGTCCACATTGACCGGTTTGTTTGACAATGTAGGATAAACTGCATCATAGTTAGCACCATGACATACAGTTTAAACCCAGGTTAGAAAATAATCAAATCAAAAAGTTAAAAAGCGGTTAAAAGCCATAAACGACTGTGAATACAGTACTCACAACCTTTTGCATTACCGAACACAACCCTATCCTCCAGAAGAACAGCATATCGCACAGTGTGTGTCATGTTCATGAGGCAAACGGAAAGATATTGTTGTCACGTTGAAGTCTTTGGGAGAAAACATCATTGGTCATTCACAAAGCATTAAATCACATTTTTTCAAAAGATGACCTGCATAGTATTGAATCAAGAAAGACATTGCAAAACTGAATCAGCTTTGAACCCTGAGTATGGCCTCATAAAACACATTCACAGTTCAAAGGTGATGAGAACTTCGATATCAAGGCAATACCAGATACGCTTCCTTTAATTCCATGGTTCTAGCCTGGAGCCAGGAAGAGAGTTCATGTCCTCACAAAATATCTGCATGATTAAAGGTCCCCAGAAGACACACATTGTTAACCGCTGCACCACAGAATCCTACCACCCGCCCACACCCCGCACAGAGTACATGGAAAAGAGAGCAAAAGGGCTACATACTGGCTTGCAAGGTTTTCTGGGATATTTCGTTGGTGAAGGCTCCAATGCCTTTGTTGGAAATGGCAGCCAGAGAGAAGTAGTACTCTGTGTTTGCTCGCAGACCCTCCACGACGTATGAGGCAGTGGGGACAAAGGTTTTGGTCACCTGTTGGTGGAGAACAGAGGGAGTTTTTGACGGAAATTAAATATCACTTCAGTTTACTGTACCTTTTGTTTATTCCTTTTTTAACCTTGTTTGACCACCTTTGCTCAGATAGGGTGTTCAAGAGTACTTAAAGGCAAAAGCTTGGTCAACAATCTTCCCATAGCTTTAAACAATGGACAATAATATCTTACCTGGCTGCCAAAACTGCCCTCTTTGTACCGAAGCTCAAAGTTGATGATTCCCTCCTTCTCAAAGGCAGGTTCCCAGGTCAACTCGATGCTTGTGTCGGACACAGCGCCAACCTGGAACTTTGTTGGCTGTCCGGGGACTAAGATAGTCAAAGATACATTTAATTAGTGACAGTGATCATTGCAATGAACCTTCTTTCCTTTCTACAGTACAGGATCGTAATGGATCACTTGTGGTATGCATTCATCCCTAGTGAGAGCACACAGACATGTTGATAGGAAGGGTTGACCCCAGAACCCTAACCTCCTTGCAGCACTTTGACGTGGATGGGGTCAGAGAAGGGCCCATCGCCCACCGATGTAAAGGCCAGGACACGGATGGTGTAGGTCTCAGACGCCACCAGGCTCTGGATGGTGGTGATGATGCTATCCTGGACATTATGGATCTGCCATAGGCTCATGGGCTGGGACGGGTCCATGGTGTAGTACACCCGGTACCCTTTGATCTGCCCGTTGGGTTCCTCAGGTTCGTCCCAGCGGACCATCATGGTGTTCTGGGAGATGATCCGGGCCTGGATATTGCGGGGCGGACTGGCCGGAGCTTGTTCCCCAGTACGGGTCTCCACCGGCTCACTGGGGGGGCCCTGGCCGATCGTGTTGAAGGCCGAAACACGGATCTCATACTCTGTGTTGGGGTAAAGGCCTCCGATGCTGTATCGCGTGGTGGTGATGCCGTCCATGGTCTCAAACTTGCTGTCAGGAGACTTGGCGCGGTACTGGATGATGTAATAGGACACAGGGTCCGGGTTGCCCGAGTCCCAGGTGATGGTGACACTGGTGGCCGTGGTCTCGGTCACCATGGGGATGCCTGGGGGCTTGGGCAGGGCTGTGGGGGTCAGGTGGGGAGGGAGGGGTGAAGAGGAACTTTTAGATGCAAACATATAATTATCATAAAGATGACACCTCAACACATCTCCATGCTGGTTTTGCCCGACCATAGCAGTAGTAGCCTAGATGAATCCCTGTGCCCCTTCTTACACTTGACTGTGATCTGCGCGACCGCCTCGATGATGCCCAGACTGCTCATGGCCACACATGTGTAGTTGGCCGACTCTCGCACGCTGTTGAGTTCCAGAACGTTCCGGCCCACCGGCATCTCGTCCTCCGGCGTCAGGTCCTCTGAGTTGAGCATCCATTTGACATAGGGCATGGGCGACCCTACCGCCACGCAGGTGATGTTCACACTGCCACCTGGCATGATCTCGTGACTGGTGGGCGGGATGGAGAAGCGAGGGGGCACGCGCCGGACTGGGAGTGGGAAGGAGGGAGGGAGGAGGTGGAGGGAGGGAGTCAAAAAGAGAGAGAAAAAGAGGTAACAAGACCGGCCGATGAAAATTGACCCTTTCAACGGCATCCGTTACATCAACAGAGATCAACACGGTGCATGACAACTAAATCTAGTACGTTTTTCTAGGACATACTTTCCAAAGTAACAAAAAAATACTAAACTAACAAGAACTGCTTCAACAACAATATAGATTGACATTAAAGCAACGATTCATAGCAACAAGGTTCCATTTACCAAAATTTGACCCATCACGGCACAATTAAAGACACAAAAATCTATTATGAGTTTCTCATCTTTGAAAACTGAACTACTGACAGAATATGCATCTACAACGTGGAGTTAACACCCATGAAGACAGAGTATAATATTTGAGGGAGTACTGTATGATCGATGCCATACAGTAAACAGGAACTTCCTGTCCTCACAGCCACTCACAGCAAACCAGGAAGTTGACCATTATAGGCCCTCCCACGACAAAGGAAGAATAAAGGAAGATCTCAATTGCTTACTCCTCTCATCCTCTCTCCTTGTCTCCCTCTCAAAACCCATAGGATGAGAAAGCCAGAGCTCTCTCCACGCTGACCTTCTCCTCCAATGGGTTTTGAGAAGGAGACAAGGAAAGAGGAGAGAGGATGCGAGGAGTATGCAATTGAGATCTTCCCTAAGACATTTCTCCCATTGTATTTATTCTGTGGTTCGAGTTGGGGCCTCATGCACCTGATTGATAAACAGGCTCGTGCTCTTAGTCCTAATGGTACCTGCTAGCTATGGCTAATGATGAGAAACTTTAATCAGATTTTTGTGTTTTAGGGTAGATCCACTGGACAAAGCCTTTTTAAGATCTGACACGGTTCCATTGATAGATGCAACTATCAGTCCCACAGACAGCATGCATAATAGACTGAGGTAAACCAAGGATTAAATGATAAGTAACAAAACCAGATATAAAATTGAGATAAAATGCATCGAGGAATATAACTTAAGGTTCGCTAGCATGCCCAGACAAAGACGATTGGAGAGGAAAAGAGAAATATCAGATATAGGATAAAGCGCGCGCAAGGAATAGAGACAGAGAGAGAGAGACAAAAAGAGAGAAGGGAGGGGTGGGAGGAGGGAGGGGGGGAAACCCACTTCAATGCTGTGTAAGCTCCTCTTTCTTTTTTTTTTGCCAATGTGACCTAATGTGACAGTTGGCACATTGTCACATCGCAGTCCTGGCAGAAGTAACACAAAATAAGTATAGAGAAGAACAGGTAGTGTGTTTATAAGAGGACATAAAGAGATAGCTGTAGTAGTTGTAGCTAGAGCGGAACTATCACAGATAGTAAAAGAAGTCGAGAAACAAACCGACAGAAGGTAGAGGAAGAGCTGGAGAAAGGTACAGTACAATGGACGTCTAGGATGGGAGAGAATTGGCTGTGGGTTGAATGGTCAGAGGACGTTGATCATGGGATTGAGAGAGGGGAGAGGGTTGAGTTGGGTAATAGTTTGGGTTTATGTGAGCATGCATAGTATATCTACATGCGTACGATGTTTGTGATATGTGTGATGTAATGCTATGTGTATGCATGTGCCTATTTGTGTGCGTGACAGACACACTGTGTATGAGGCTTTGGGACTCAGGTCGAGAGAGAGAGAGACGTAAAAAAAAAAAAATATGTGAATATGTAAGGGGTGAGACTCAGACTTTGAGACAGACAAGACAGACAGACAGACAGAGAGGACAAGGAGACGGGACACGAGGCAGAACGGAACAGACCCAAGCAGCAAGGCAGCAGACTGAAGGGACAGACAGACAAGACACTGATGGGCACAAGGACGTACTGTACGCAGAGGGAGGGGAGAGGGTAGAGGAAGGTAGGAGGGGAGAGGGGCGGAAGTGGGATAGAGTAAGGAGACTGTGATTCTGGCCAAAGTAAACAAAAACATTGCTCAAAGTGGGTTCAAGGTCTCACACACTGGGGCTTCAAATCAGAGATTCAACTGCCCCCCCCCCCCATCCCCCAGCTTGTTGCCAACAAAACCAGGGGTGCACTAAGGTTAGGGGGGGAAGATGGGACATAGAGGAAAAATGGCATTTCAAACACACCGTGTCGATCCAAATGGGATTCATTCAATAGTAATATTGGATAGCCTTGGTTGTTTTTCCACGAGGGAGAGCACCAATCAGCTTACAGCATACTCCTTCTAAAATGATTTACCCGTTTGTGTACACTACCGAGTGTGCATATCAATAAAGTAACTCTGGGCTGGGATCTATTATATATAAACCAAGCTTGTGCACAAAGAGACATCCAAGAAATGTTCATCTCTACTACTTTTTAAAAACTAGAATCTGAACTACAGAATACAACCAAAATTGATTGGTCACAGAATCATGGAGGCGTATCGCCTTTGACTGTATGTGTAAAATGACTAATAAAGCATTTATTCACATGACTTGTTCTGATTGAGTTGAAGATGAATGGTGACCTTCTATGGTCTCCATTGGCCGATAATCATATTATCTTATACACCCACACCACTGCTCTCCTGGAGTATCTTACGAAATCCTTACAAAATACCTCTAATTCACTGACAATGTCAATTGTTCCAGTTACTACCTCAGAATGTCACAATCCAACCTTGAGGTTCTATTCCGATGAAGTAGAAGTAAGTTAGCTTGTGGTTCCTACACATTTCCTTTTAAGATAACATTATGTAAAATACATTTGTGTTTACTTTTAGTATAATGGTAACTCAAATTGCATCATGTCAAAAAGACACCAAATAAACCATAACACCTTTGAACTTTTTAGACACATTTGAGATAAACACAATTATATCCAAAATTGGCTCCTATTTCCAAAAAACGAAAAGAACGTAGGCACCATATTCAACAGGAAGTGACAATCACAATGCTAGTAAAACGGTGGCATGACATAATTTATTTCATAACAGGTCATGACTGAATCAACCCTCCATTTATATCAACGAATATAACTTCGTTAATAGGCAGGAGAGTGTAGTTTCAACATCTTTCAGATGTTACAACAATCAGACATGTCAGAACAAGGTCATATCTCTTAGCGTTTTTGTCATGATCCCTGTCCTGTCCTGTTATGGTAAGTATGATGTCACTCTTATGGCAGCCATTTTGTAGCGCACTTCGAGTAAAGTATTCAACCAAAAAGGCCATAGCCTTATTCTAATCCCTCCCCAAAAAGTGCTTATTGAAGAACAAAGGTGAAAGGGCAACCCATTCCTCACACGGACATGCATGGTTGTGACTGGCATGAGTAACAGACAACAGTCAGGCATCCTTCCATCCACCAGGTCCGACACAAGAGAACCAGTACAGTCCAACCATGTCAACCAAGCCCATCCAAGCATGCCATTCCCAATCTAGCATGGTGTGGGGACACATACACACAAAATCAAAGAAAGGAAATCCAACTTAAAATCCACAAAACCAGTCTTAATAGCATACACAATATCACAGTATGCATGTGTGTTCCTCAAGGCTCTGTATCAAGACCATTGAATGTTTTGGAACTTGTGTTTGTTTTTTTTTTGGGGGTTGTAGGCAAATAGAGGACTTACGGACACTTTTATATTTGACTTACATAGATCAAATTCCAAACACTTGAATATCAAAGAAGTCTAATTTTAAGGGAAGTCCAATCAGGATGATTTGTATGGACATTCGAATAAGAGAATACCCGTATTGGTTTTGACGGTGCTGTTCTCTCCCTTGGGGCGAGGGTCAGCCAATGGACCGGGAGCGTTGGTGGTTGAGTGAATGAGGCTTTAACAGAGGAAAAAGATCTAACCCTTCACCTTTGGCTACCTGCACTTAGAAGGCCCTACTGTTTTCTGTAATATAAATCTCCCCCCTGGAAAAAAAGGTATACCAACCTCCATTAAAATCTTTCAAGCATGCGTCAAAGGAGCAGTCATCTAACCTCTAACCCTATGCATTTATGTAGCCTCTGATCAATTCTGATCAATTCTACCCTCGGAATGTCTCCAGAATATCTGTTTAAACAGAGCATCATTAGTTGACAATAAACGCAGCTTCGTTAAATCCTATTCATCTTGAGATGGGTAGGGTGACCGTGGCAGAGGAATTGGGAGCTGGGCCCCCAGTATGCCGTTACTGGTCGACATTTGTATCTCTAGCCAATGCCTCACCCACTACCATTACCTTGATATAGTACTGTATACGAGATAATTAAGGGATAGAGTGGAGTACATGTATTTATCATTTCACCTGGCTCTGTGAGATCGGCCGAGCAGACAAGATGTGGTGAGTGCTGCTCTTTCTTTGCGATGCTACCCTTTAGAAACGCAAACCCAGCTTAAAAAGAATCCCAATTGCATTGACACGTCTCCTCATTCACAAAGACCAGGAGCCCAACCGGCCGATATAGAATGGAGAGAATAATAGACCACTCATTTTGACTCAGTAACAAGTATATAATCCTATTTAAAGCCCCAATGTGGAGAGAAAGACAACTCAAAGGTCATACAGTGGACGAAGGTGGAGAAGCAGTCAAGAGAGAACGCCAGAGTACTGCGGTAACTCCAAGTGGGCGGTACGTGGAAGGAGTTCAGTGCCAAAACAGAGGTCAGAAGAAGGCGGACATTATCGGCCATTTTGGTGAGGCAGTCTGTCCTGCCCCAAAATGAAGGGGTAAGCCAAAATAATGTGCAGCCTTTAGTGTCACCTTGAAGCTGAGATTACACCCTCTTGGTGCCTGAGGACACAGGCATGATATGGAGATCCTTTGGTTACACTCGTGGAGTGAGGCCGAGCACATTTACATAGAAACCACAGGGGCCGCCCATATTAACACACCTTGGCTGTGGCAATGCTAAATAGTCTCTATGGGTGGCTCATCAAAATGGATATTATCACATAAGGAATACTGACAGAAATCCTGGCTGGATATCTGATAATAGCAAACAGTAGGCTCAGAAGATTGTATAGTGCCTCGTTTTTCCATCGTCTTACAGGTAGACAAGCAGCCAAACGATACTGCAGATATGTCTCAGCTTTGTGGTGAATTAGTCAGATTGGAAAATGTATAAAAATTTGGTCCAGATTGAGAGTAAATTGATCCCTGTCTTGTGACCCCCCCAAAATATGCATTTCTTAATTCATACAGGGCTCCAAGGATACAGATATGTGCGGTTTTGAGGGGGCCTGTCATCTCCAGGACTCCTTCAAACAAACATCTACTTAGCAATGGCTGGCTTCCACTTTGGCCAGCGAGAAAATAAGGTGTAATCTAGCTTTCTTTCCCAACAGTTACACACAAATGCACAGCAGGACATGCAAGCGCATTCAAAACAAGGCAGGCATCATAGTAGGGGTGCAAACATTCACATGCATTCATCACAGCACAGTCTTCCTGCATCAATGACAATGTGGATAAAGTCTTTATTATATTTCTCCAGACACTAATTACAGACCTACTACAATAATATATATATATATATATATATATATATATATATATATATATATATAGATATCAATATAGGTCTGCAAAAAAAATCTACCGAAATGTAATCGTTGCCCCAAGTCTCCTGGGCTCACTTGTTAAGTTTCCTTCGTTGGGATCATGTCATGTTTTAAGGACTCTATTGTGGGGGGACAATAATGGGAGGATATCAAGTCTGCGGTATGCAAGGCTTCAATTGGTACATTTGCTAAAAGAGTGTCTTTTTTATCATTAATTGGTGCAGGGTACAGTGGGAGCCGACAAACCCCCTCATTTGTGTCGGCGACGAGTGAGGGCTCAAAAGAGATGATTATGTACGTTTGCCTAATGAACTGTCTCGCTGAACGGCGTTAAGACGGAGGATTTCAAAGGGGGCATTGGCTTAGTTGAGTCTAAAGCGAGACACGGGCAAGGAGACACAAAAGAGACCACACATGTTGAGAGCAGCAGCAGAGCAATGTGTGGGTCGACTATTGTGAGATGTCATTAACCCTCAACTGCAACTTGGTGGCTTCACTGCCCATATTGGGGTTAGGATATGTTACAGTGTGCCATTAAGGTAGTACAGGACCAGGTCCACGGGCGAATACAACTACAAAACTAAGAACTAAAGCCAATAACCAAGTCCATGGAGACACGGCAGGGGGCGATGTGTTTCATTATTTATTCTTCCGCTTTTGCGTTGGCGAGGGTACAGGCGAAGGGGTGAACCTGTGTCCCTCTTAGGCAGCCTACATGCTCGTCCTACATGGGCACTCATGCCCAGGGGAGAGTGCAGCTCTCCACTCGGCGTCAATTTTAAAAAGGGACTATTTTGTCGCAGTTGGGAACGCAACACGGCTCTGGACATGCTTTCGCAGACCCAGAGCAGGGCCACTTTTACCAATATACAGAGCTCATATTCTTGGACCTAATCCTCAGGAGATCCATAAAGAGAGAGAAATAAAAGAGAGAGAAATTATCATAGCTCTCAGAGGAGTTAGATACGGGAAGTCGTGAGCAAGTCTGCGATCTTTTCTGCCTGAATGAGTGATTTCTGCCTGATAGAACAAACTTGTTGAACCTCATGTAATTCCGTCGCCCAACAACC
Organism: Oncorhynchus nerka; assembly: GCF_034236695.1. NCBI lineage: Eukaryota > Metazoa > Chordata > Actinopteri > Salmoniformes > Salmonidae > Oncorhynchus > Oncorhynchus nerka. Next base: position 48,659,398 of record NC_088419.1, read on the forward strand.
TGGCTTTTGCCCAAAATCTATGTCATGTATTCACAAGCGCTCTGGAGCCGTGCAAGTTTACTGCAGTGGGTGACATGAGATTTAATACAGATCTGGCTCTGATTCAGCTCAATATCTGCTGCTCCAAAACTAGCACACACCAACAGTAACACATTATGCTGAAAACTCCTTCGAAAGCTGATGGAACGCTAGATTCAAGACACTCAATTTAGAAGCAGTGAACGAATGGTGCTCGCATTGGTCTGCAATTCATTTGGGGCCCTTCTCCTCACCATTAGACCGGGGTTTAAAGCAGACGCATCAACAACAAACAAAAAAACGCTCCGTATTTGTTTTTGTCCAATTTGAGAACCTTCGTTACCTGCCCGAAAATCAATCCAGACATGCAGTGTCGAAAAGGCAACTGAATTAATAACAACGCGGAGTTTGATTGAGTCTGCCGACTGCTGAAGGACAACGACAGTCAGCCAACGGACCAATCGTGTCTGATTGCCACCATTGGAAAATAAAAAATACCCTTGCACCCGTGCAGGAGTCATTATATTGATATTGATCTTCTTGATACTGTAAAATGCAAAATCTCCACTCAACCCAATCTAGACCAATCAGGATTGATGAATTCATAATGGATTACTTTAAACACGATGACAGGAACACTGGCTGTATACACACATTATTTGATCTAGCATTAAAATTTGTGTAGGGACTCAAGAAGCAGCAGCTTTACTGAGGTAAAAAACTAACAACCACAAACAAAAGAACCACGAATAACATACATTTTAAGGAAAGGAAAGTTTTAAAAAACAGAACAAAACTAAGGGACAAACACGACACTAACACCACTATACAAAAGGACTAACTAAAAGAAGAAGCCAACTAAGGTCTCAATTAGGTAAACAGTGGGTGGGTAACAGAAGAAGTAGAGAGCAACAAATTGACAAAAAAAAACACAGGAAAGAATGCAGAAAGAAAAGAAAATGCCCAATGGAATTCTGTTCAGGCATGCAAGCGTAGTTACATTCTCCCATCATGCATCAGGCCCTGTTATTTCCAAGTGCTGGGTTTCCATGAGAAACACGTGCAAGAAAGCTTTCAGAGCAGAAGCAATACCAAAGGATGCAAACGAGAAAAGGCCCCACAATGCAAACTTAAAAGTAAGGAAACAAAACCCGAACTAAGCGGGTTTCTTTGAATCATTTCTTCTTTTGACTAAAGAATAAAGAAAATTGCCCTTCATAAGTATTTAGCATTTTTGATACAAATTGTTTAGGATTTCATCAAATTAGTAATGAATCGAGCTTTGTAATAGATAAATATAGTGTTCAACATGTTTTTTTAATGTGGGTAAAAAAAGTAAAAAAGAAAAAACACACCAACCTTCTCGAAGCTCTGAGGGATGTAAAGGGGTTGATGCAGAACACAATGACATGAGGAGAAGAGAAAAATAGGGGAAACACAGAGAGAGTAAAAAAAGCCACCTCAAGGCGTTTAGCTGCAGCTACATTTCTAGTTTTAGGTTTTCCCTCGGCTCTCTGTCTCTGCTATCAGTGACATCCGTCTTTAAGAAACTTGCCTGGCCCCTTAAATAAGCTTTAACCCAAAACAATCAGATTCACCCCAGTGGCCGCGCTGTCGTCTGTTAGGAAAAATGGGCCGCCACTGGAGTAAAATCAAGCGTATCATCATTATCAAAATTCACAAGCTCCTTAGCCACCTAGAGAGCTCCCATGATGGCCGAATTTGCTTTCATTAGAGAACGAAACAAAATAAAGAGAAAATTTAAAAAACAACCCAAAGTAAAAAAGAAAATAACCAATAGAAGGACACAGTTTGAGCTCAAATTAGCAGCTACAGTATTAAGACATTTACTTCAACCAGGTGGTTATGAGCAAGCCAAAAAGTGACATTTTGACAATGGCTTGATTTTTGGATGGTCTGTGGCTACAGTCTTATAATCAAGTACTGTATACTACTGCAGGGTAATGTCCATTTGAGGTTTGATCCCTACTGGAGCTGCTAATTTTAAGTGCAATTTGATTTGTGAACAAAACATACTAGTCAACATCAAATTTTAGAATTGAATGACAAATTAAAACCAAAAAGAGACAATCGACACAATCTAGGCATAACTTGTGCCACTGGATACAGATCATATGTAGACACCATCCTGGGGATTGCACCAGTTACTGGAACTAAACTTGGTCTAAACTTAGTCTGAGGACATGATATATATTTTGACTACAGAACTCTTTTGCATTCAGATTCTAAGATGACAAAATGCGGCCAATTGTTTTCTGTTTCTTACGTCGATGGGGCTCTTCGCTTAGATTGCCTTTTACTCTGTCACACAGGACATAAGCGTGGAGGTCAACTGCTTGACTCGGAGTGCCACAGCATCACGTAGTCTATATGTGAACGGGAACTGGAGGTGGAGCTCTACTAGAGGAACGGCATTATTGCACTAGGATTTTTAACTTCCTGATAAGCAGCTCCTTCCGAGGGCATGATAATGACGGCAATAATGAAAAGGCAGCTCCCTGACCCATTTTATCATGTAAGAGGCGTGAATTATTTAGCGGGAACAAAGTTATTTGGTACACAGCGGGTACAAACTGAGCAGATATGTGAGGCATCTTTAAAAAAAAAAAATAACTAACTAAATAATACATGCCTAAAAATGCATCTGCCTCAATTTATTAAAGCTGCCTCACAGGGGATTCATTATCGTTTAGCATTAGTGGTAGGGAGTCACTTTTGTCTTCATCGCCTGCTTTGTAAGAAAATGAAACATTTACTCAGATGGATTGTTCTTCATATTTTCAAAATTTCAGAATATAGCAGCTAAATGACATATTTTAAGACAAAACCCCAAAATAGTAATGTCGTAATACTAGCAATGGATGTTTCTACTCTAGTGGTGCTGTAGGCATTGCCTTAGTTTATTGTACAGCAGTTCAAACCTTTTTTCCCAATCTGAAAGGAAGAATGGGGTTAAAAATGTTGATTGGTTTGCAGTAGGCTTTGCCACCCAATCAAAATCAGACTTACCGTCATATTCCTGTGACTTAAAATCGATTCAGAAACATTCCTTGGACACTCACTTTAAGACCATTAACTTAGAGAATGACATGGGCGTTTTACAGTAAACAGATTTAAAAGCCTATTACAACTATCGCCCACTTACTTGAATAATTACTGACCACATACGTTGTCATCATAAAAGCCTACATTTTGTATATCTGCCTCTTTAGGGTATTTGTGGCTTTCAGAAAGGGAGCATATGAAGATTAAAAGACACCAATTTGAATTGAGCACTATAACAGGGAGGGTTAGATGGTGGGATACAGTTCAACACTCTTCACTGCAAGTTAAATGAGCATTTATGAGGAACAATACTAGTATCAATGCCACAAGGATTATGTAAATAAATCAGATTTTTCCTTGCAAATACTGTATGATACACAATAGTGCCCCATTCAAAGTTAAGAAATTGTATTGTCCCCCTTGGTCACGATTTCTTAAAATGTGACTTCCTAGTGCACTTAGACTGAGCTGCCTTCTGGCAGCCATTTCCGTCAAAGTAGTAGAAGGTGTTCTGGCCTCCGGCACCTTGTTGCACCCTACCTCGCACATATAGGTTAGCAGGGGATGAGTAGCGCACGCCTTCCACGTTAGACGCCACGCACTCGTACTTCCCCTGGTCCGTCTCCTCGCTGTTCTCAATCTGCAGGGCACCTGGGAAAGACAAACACCCGACAAAGACAAAGAGAGAGAAAGAGAGAGAGAGAAGAAGAGGGAGGAGGAGAAAATTATTAGTAAATCCATAATGGCAGGAGATTCAGAAACCTTCTTAATGGAATCCCTCGTAAATTTCTCAAGCCCGTTTGGTTGAAAATGGTTCTCTCCTTAACACTAATGCATACTGCCTTACACTAGCCTCACTAACCCACAAAAAAATGAAATAATTAAATTGGTGAACTGAATAAGTCAAACTAAATTTGCTGTTAAATGTGTACGGAAAAGATCCTTGTACATGTTTTTCCCCTCAAACACCCATGAGTGCCAGTGGTGCCAGTGGCGTGATAGACAAGACGTAGACGCTGAGAGGTTGCGATTGAATGGGGATGGACAGATCACCCTTCACATAGCACTCACTGAGGGAGTGTGTGTGTGTATGTGTGTGTGTGGGGAGAGGGGGGCATGGGCAGATCTCCAGACATACGATTAATCAGTTCATGTCCAAAATGAGCAACTCTAAAGCACTCTAATTAGTGCGGCATATCCATCCCCACTGCAGTACCACAGAGTGAATAATTGCTAACAGTGAGATATTAATTGTGTATGTCCGCATCAGTGGCTACAGGGACACCTTCTTCAACCTTAGAACTTGCCAGGTAGAGATGAGAAACAAACCCCAGGTTCATGTTCAAGTCTCCATGTGCAAGTCTCAATATGGGTTACAGACGAGTCAGACCAGCACTAGCTAACAAAGTAAACAGTGTGGAGAATGAAGTAGATCGGAGACAGGAGGCGAAACAATGGGTGTCCTCGTTAACGCTCGATGACGGCTGCTCCTGATGATATCATTAGGACTTCGGTCTGGCTCGGCCTGCTGACAGATTGCCGCCCTTGCCTCCCTGACAAACAGCACTGTCGCTCGTTAGCGTTTAGCTAAGGCATGTCAATATGCCACTGTGCCTGTGCTCCTTTGTCAGATACACTACCACTTCAAAAAATAAGTAATTCAGATATACCACTGCAGAAAGCTAACATGTTAAGATCCCCCTAACACTGGGGTCTAAATAGGTCCCTATAATTAAGCAATAATGCCCAAGGATGCGTGGTACATGGCCAATATACCACGGCCAAGGGCTGTTCTTAAGCACGACACAACGCGGAGTGCCCGGATACAGCCCTTAGTCGTGGTATATTGACCATATACCACAAACCCCCGAGGTGCCTTATTGCTATTATAAACTGGCTACCAAAGTAATTAGAGCAGTAAAAATATATGTTTTGTCATACCCATGTCAGCCAATCAGTATTCAGGGCTCGAAACACCCAGTTTATAACAAACCATATACAGTGCATTCGGAAATTATTCAGACCCCTTCACCTTTTCCTCATTTGTTACATTACAGCCTTATTCTAAAATGGATTGAATACTTTTTCCCCCTCATCGATTTACACACAATACCCCATAATGACAAAGCAAAATCAGGTTTTTAATATCATAAAAAACAGAAATACCTTATTAACATCACTATTCAGGCCCTTTGATATGAGGCCCAAATTTGAGCTCAGGTGCATCCTGTATCCATTGATCATCCTTGAGATGTTTCTACAACTTGGAGTCCACCTGTGGTAAATTCAATTGATTGGACATGATTTGGAAAGGCACACGCCTGTCTATATAAGGTCCCAGAGTTGACAGTGCACGTCAGAGCAAAGAATAAGCCATGAGGTCTAAGGAAGGCACAGATCTGGGTGAAGGGTACCAAAAAATGTCTGCAGCAGTGAAGGTCCCCTTGAACAGAGTGGAAGAAGTTTGAAACCACTAAGTATCTTACTAGAGCTAGCTGCCCGGCCAAATGGAGAAATCGGGGGAGAAGGGCCTTGGTCAGGGAGGTGACCATAAACCCGATGGTCACACTGACAGAGCTCTAGAGTTCCCCTGTGGAGATGAGAGACCCTTCCAGAAGGCCAACCACCTCGGCAGCACTCCACCAATCAGGCCTTTATGGTAGAGTGGCCAGACGGAAGCAACTCCTCAGTAAAAGGGACATGACAGCCCTTTTGGAGTTAGCCAAAAGGCACCTAAAGGACTCTCAGACCATGAGAAACAAGATCTGATGAAACCAAGATTGAACTCTTTGGCCTGAATGCCAAGCGTCACGTCTGAAGGAAACCTGGCACCATCCCTACGGTGAAGCATGGTGGTGGCAGCATCATGCTGTGGGGATCTTTTTCAGTGGCAGGGACTGGGAGACTCGTCAGGAACGAGGGAAAGATGAACAGAGCAAAGTACAGAGATGTCCTTGATGAAAACCTGCTCCAGAGTGCTCAGGACCACAGACTGAGGCAAATGTTCACCTTCCAACAGGACAACGACCCTAAGCACACAAACAAGACAACACAGGAGTGGCTTAGGGACAAGTCTCTGAATGTGCTTGAATGGCCCAGCCAGAGCCTGGACTTGAACCCGATCTAACATCTCTGGAGAGACCGAAAAATAGCTGTGCAGCGACGCTCCCCATCCAACCTGATAGAGCTTGAGAGGATCTGCAGAAAAGAATGGGGAAAACCCCCCAAATACAGGTGTGCCAAGATTGTAGCGTCATACCCAAGAAGACTCAAGACTGTAAACGCTGCCAAAGGTGCTTTAACAAAGTACTGAGTACAGGGTCTGAATATTTATGTTAATGTGATATCTCAATTTTCAAAAAATGTATAAATTAGCAAAATATTCTAAACTGTTTTTGCTTTGTCATTATGAGGTATTGTGTGTAGATTGATGACGATTGAATCAATTTTAGAATAAGGTTGTGGAAAAAGTCAAGGGGTCTGAATACTTTCCAAATGCACTGTGTTATGTTACTATCTTTACTCTGACTGCCTGCCTCAATTTCCATGTACAGTATGATCTCTAGCTAAGAGTCTGTGCAAAATAGACTCTGAAACTCGACCCATTTAGAATTCTCTTATTTTCTCTCTTTTTTTTCTTATTTTCTCTCTTTCAGATCATCCCGTCCCCAATGGGGAGTCCTATCTGGCATGGTGAACACATACGGCAAACTGAAACCGTCTACCTGCAAGAACGCAGGTGGTGTTTTTGCTGTGTGTGTGGGGGACCTGATTTGGATCTGTTTGATGTGCGGTTGGCACAGCGAGTGCCAGAGTCACGGCAGGTGGGCTGGAGCGTGTTCAGAGAGGCCTCCTCAGTTGGACGGCAGGGAGGCCAGTGAATAAGAACCATGTGAAGTCTGACTCTGGGCAGAGACAGTTCCAGAAATTCCTGTTGGCCGAGCTGAATTCTGAAATCTTTAAGCTGATTGAAGGCCCGGCGACAGACATTTTAACGCCTCCATAAAGTGCTGGGGATAAATAAACAAAAAGGCCTGGGTGTTTACGAAGAGAGCAAGCCCTTCTCTCCCTTCCTGTGACCATAGATCTTCGGTTGGCCCCTCTTGCCATGGGCATGCCTTAACACCATGACACGGGCTATTATTTACCTGTTTCTATATTTATTGGAGTTCCTGGACCAAAAACGAAAAGAACTAAACGTAGTTTCTAACCAATACCTACAGATGCCAACTGAAACATTTATTCTGAACCTTTTCCTAGCAGACGCAAACAATCAATTATACTCATGTCGGGCGCCTAGGTTTCCGTCCAATTGGTGACAGATTTTCAAGCAAACATTCTCCCATCACATAAAACCAAGATGCACATTTTCGCACCAGAGATGTGTTCCATCAAATTGACTTGTGCGCGATGACGTAGTGCACATAAAAATAACCCCTGCAGTTAAATTGCAATGTACTGAACAAAAAAAATGAACTGAACAAAAAAAAATTACTGAACAAAATAAATGAACTGAACAAAAAAAATGTACAGAACAAAAAAAAGTTGAATGGGTTCCCATCGCATTTTCAACTCTAACGATGGTTTTGTCACAAAAATGTTGCATTATATAGCGAATGTGCCCACTCTGTTATTGCCAAGTGCGCTCTAGCTAACAGCTCGCATATACAGTGCAGGTATAGCCTACATCAGGGTTCCCCAAATGGAGGCTGTGGGCCGAATCTAGTTGATGATCCCTGGGCTACATGAAGAGATTATTATGGGAGTCATAGTGGGAGGATTACAAAACATGTCATCGCATAACTCAAAATGTATATAAACATTTATGCATGAAAGCGCTTATGATGCCATTTCTCCCATAATTAACTTTACAGACACAAAAAGATCCCACCTTGTGTAGCATATTTGATTTTGAGGACATTTGGAAAGTTTACAGACAGATTTGCACTTTCCATCAGTTCTGTCGTGTTTTATCCAACATGTAGTTTACTTGCATAGAAAGTTGGATGGAAACCTGATTATTGATTGTTTGTGTAAAACCGCACTGATTCAAAGTGAGAGAATCTCAAGATGACTACATAAACAGCCGAGCCAAATGAATTATACACTAATTAAAACCAACGAGAGGCTCCTGTGGATTGAGCTTTTCAATCAAGGAGCGACTTTGAGTGAGTGTTTGTGTGTTATCTGTGCGTCGCTCTTTTAGGTAACTCCTTTCTAAGAGCCATCAGCTGGTTCTAGGGTACCCACTGAGTTCATTACATAATTGCAGCCATTCTTTCAAAGCACATCTCAGGAGTACAGAGAGTTCTTAAGCTGGGAAGAGCAGGCAAAAAATCACAATTTTATTCTATTTCAAGTCGCTTTCTCCCTCGATCTGTCAGTCTCTTTATCGTCAAATCGCTTCCTGGAACAGAGCTGGCAATGTAATTAATGGTTTCCGGTAGCATTGGTGCTACAGATTTCATATCCTTTATTTAGTATCCCTTTCTGTTGTGTATGTCTGCTCGAATTGTGTCTGCCTGTGTCATAGAACGTAATTCTTGTATACAATGGCTATAATTTCTGTTCAAACTCATTTGCATTAATTAATTCACTGTGCTCAAGACTCTCTCTCTCTCTATGCCTCCCCCATTCATCTAATGCATAGCTAATTCTGTATTTTTGACCAAGCAGTCCCTGGCCAACTGAGGGTACCGTCTTTAAAGACAACAGGCCCTAAAGCTCTTTTAACATGCTGGAATCCAAAACAGAATGTCTTTGATGTTCCTTCTCTTGAAACCACCCCACCGCCTCCTCGGAATCCTGTCCACCAACTCACCCCCTCTCTCCTTTCCCCTTCTCTTTCAATTTTTTGTATGACTATTTTCCATGTATTTTGCATAATTCCACTCCTAGTTCCCTGGCAGCACCCAGACAGCCTGTAGCTTTCCAGAACGTGCAGGGCCATTGGTGTTGCTTGTCATTTTGTTTGTGTCTTAAAAAAACAGCACGAAAATAACACCGAAAGAATTATCTCGCGCCAGCAAGTGGCCATGTGCACAAAGCTCCACACGGCCACACAATGGGGGCTTACAGATAGAGACCCGCCGTATGTCTTTAAGATAAACAGCAATTTACAGCAACACTAGCACAATGGCCCTCGAAACACGTCAATAAAGTTCTCTCTCCGCAGGACATTCGGCACGCCACGACCCCTCTCCAGCTGTGAAGTCTTATCACAAGCACAACAATAACGACAACAATAAAGACTTCTATTTTATTTGATCTCGTTAGGGAAAAGGACGTGCTTGCCATACCACATATCTAATGGGCCATGTTTATGGCTGATTAGTCAGTGAATAGTGAATAGTCCATCACAGCTGGACTAGTTATCATTGAGCTAGCTAGTTCTCAACGAGCCAGCTAGTCAAATCTAGAGGCAATGAGATATACACAACTATGGTGATATCGATACTACTACATCGCCCTTGGGGCTAGAGAGAAAAGAGGGAGGCTCCTATTCCCAAATAACCCCAAATAGCCAGGCTCATCCACAAGGACGTCCCTTTCAAGACAGCTCTATCTCAACTCCCCTCTCTCAACTCCCAACAGACAACCACCTCACCCCCACCATATCATCATCACCAGAGAAGATGTTGTCAATGGTGGTCTTAGGCAGCCATGACAGCTCTAGCTCCCCTGGTTAACAGCAGATGTAGGCTGATCTGATGCAGTGTCGAGGAAGGCAGGTGTGATAATGAGAGGCCTGCCAAGGCGTGCGCCACACAAATACACGCCAGGCTATTAGGAGTGGGTGGCGATGGCGAAGGAGAGAGAGATGGGGGGGAAGAGAAAGAGAGGGAGGGTAAGGTAGGGGAGGGGTCTGGCACAGACAGATGATTAATTCCAGAAAGTGCCCGCGGCCACAGGCTGCCCACCCCATTGCCTCCATGCGCAGGCTTGGCCATGTGTACCCACCCAGTCCCATTTGTGTAATTCAATTAGTGCGAGCTGGCAGGCCCTGATTGATTTGTTTAGGAGATCAACAAGATGGCTGGCTGTGGTTTAACAGCCACTGCAGAACTTGTCCAGGCCTGAGGGTGGCGCAGGAGAGAGAATCTGTATTTTTCATCTCTCCTTGCATGCGTTCTCCTTTTTTTTCTTCTTCAATTCTTCTCATCTCCCTTCTCACTCTCCACTGGTACTCTCCACCTCTTCTTTTTTCTCTTTTCAACTCCCTTCTCTCTCATCTGCTTTTCTCGAATAATCCTCTCTGCATTTGTTTAAAGCCACACCTTTGAACACAACAACCAATTCACACCATTGGGAAAAAAACAGGTTCCCAACTGTGTTTAAGAACAGTGACAACGTTGCTTTCCCAAATCAAAGGGTGCTGGAGAGAGAGAGAGAGAGACAGAGCAGTCTGTTTGGGAAAACAGGAGCAGGGAAAGGTGACAGCTCTGTCCAAATCTGTTGTCCCCCCTCTCTCACTGTCACTGGGACCACGCTCAATCGCCACCCCAAGGTCATTAGATGTGAGGACCCCGAGACATGACTCCATTGTTTTCACCATCCATCTGGCGTTTTGTAATGCTCTCATCACACCTGTAATGAACTGCAGGTAGGGAGTCCACTGCTTTTCTTCAGGCCAGCTATGGCACTCTTGCATGACAATAGTGCTAACAGTAGTTTGGTCACAGTTTCAGGGCGCACACAGGGGTAAATAACAAGAAACAAGTGGCCGCTATGTATCACAGCATCTGTTGTGGCTTACAGGGACACTGGTGTCTGTGGAGCTAGCATCCAGAGATCCCAACTTCATACATCTCAAAACAGGTGGTACAGTCAATCCCCCTTCCCACTCCCTTTGGTTCTGCCTAGTTCCCACCATCCCTTTTGCTTTGATGCATCCACAAACCACCTGTGTCCCTATAAATCATCTGGGATAGGGGGACAGACACCCGCTCCCTCTATCCCTCTGCCATCGCCAACCCAGTTCAGGTCTCTGGGACTGGCTGCAGTGGAGCTTCCAGTAGAGCTCCGATGGTGAGGGAACTGTCCGTTGTGGATGGTTAATCTCATTATGCAAATGAAAAGTTCATAATTCACGCTCGCTTTTGTTCCCCACGCCTTTTTATGCCAGACATTATGGATATGGTTGTTCGCTGGTTTACAGGCAAGGCTCTGCTTGCTGGTTCAAGGATTTCTCCTTCATGTACTGGGGATCGGGGTGTTGTTGGATTTTGTTTATTATCTATGGGCTCGCTCATGTATGGTAATAAAAAGATAGGTAAAGATCTTTAACTGATGAATACTAGTATCACTCCTCAAACAAAAAGATGAACTTGTTGATCATAATAACACCCATCTCTGCCTGCCACTATTGGCCCAATCCCCCCAAATACGAGGTGAAATACTGACAGAGAAATAAGATGTTTACCTACCTGCTTACCCCTGTAAAGGAAGCCATTTTATTTCAAACACAGTTAAGATCACTTTAAAACAATAGAGTACAAAGATCAACCGTTGGGAGGCAGTGCGTCAAGTGTGGCCCAGCTGGATGATCAAGAATGGCAGAGGGTATAGGAATAATCCAATGTGGACTTTGACCTTCCATATCAGTCACCGCAGCCATGGTAGCAATAATTTCCCACAATGTCCTGTGTTCCATTCAACCGTCACATCCTCTCCCTTATAGCCTATCATTTGGTTTGGACAGTGCATCTCGTATGCTGTTTAATGCAGTGGCCACAGCCATTTTAGAAATGCCCAGTGCCTATTCCCGTACTCCACTTCATGTTCCTAAGCCGCGCCGCGCCGCACTGCAGCAGGGGATGGAAATCAAACGTAATTTATGCGAGTTACTCCGACATTCCGGGAGCATCTCCTGCCAGGACTCATAAGGAGGCGGCAGCGGGGCGGAACATTAACATACGTAATGTGGTCATCGCCCGGGCCGCCACTGCAACGGGAGAGGATATCAGGGCTGAGGGGTGGGGGTACAGTTTACCCAGCATTCATTAGCCTGGTAAGATCAACAAATACTTCCCAAAAACCCACCCTGCCATCTCCAAACGTTTGAAATGTCAGAGGCAAAAGCAAACAAACCACCCCTAATAACCCCCCAACTCCAACACCAGATTGAAATTGCATCGGTAGTTCTCACATTGAAGGGGTTAGCAAACACAGAACACACACAGACACACATTAAATACGCTAAGGATGGAATGAAACACAAAAAGGGAAAAACACAGACACACACACACACATAGACAAAGACACAAAGGACAAAATATGAATGTTAGCTGGACATATAAAAAGGCTTGATTTCTTTGGAGAAGGAGCTCACTCAGTTTAGTCACTTCATTTGAATAGGGGTGGTTAAGTCTGGTTAGATTAGAGGTTAAGGTTCAGTTTTGTTGTTAGTTAAAGTCTTACCTCGGATGGGGGTACCCTCTGGAAGAAGAGATACAAAACGAAGAAGACAACAGTTTAGTTCAAGATTAACATTAGTAGGAGCCAGGAGTTATTTGTTTGGTGAATCGACCAGTTCCTTGCTAATTGGCCGTAATTATCTTTGTGTTTAAGTGTATCTTGACAAGCGAAATTTCAAATTCAATGGGACTGGAAAGACCTCCCACTGCTGGTCTCACAAAGGAACAGGGAGTTAGTATGGCGGGCACACTCTCGTCCCTTATCTCCTCCTCTCCCTCTCTTCTCCTCAGCCATATTAAGGGGGGAACACAATGCAGTGCCTGGGTTCAGAGAGAAGCTTGGGGTCTTGGCGTGTGTGTTTTATCATTGCCACTATTCCCACTGATAAGGCAAGTCGAAATAGGATTGGCCTTAAGTCGACATGCCTGCTAAGATCACGTAAAGCCTTTTCCCAGCTAAATGACCTTGGGGTGGGAAGCCAAACAGTTGACAGCTCTGTTACTCCTACCAGACTACCCACACTCTGTAGAAGAGAGGCTGGGCAGAGGATAGGAACTGTAATGAGCATTGGGTTTGGCACCTAATTGGGAGGGTAGCGTGGCTCTCCTGGGGTTCTGAGCTGCTACCTAACGTACTGTAGGTCCCCCTGGAACAGAGACGTGAGTGGGAAAAGAGAGCCAACCTAACTCCAGTCTTTCTTTCTTACTCTCTTACTATTCTTTTTAGTCTCTGCCGTTGTCCAATTTTTACTTGTGCAATCTCTTTTTTTCCTTGCGCTTTTTCCTCTCACACTTTTGCTTTCCCTGTCTCTTCAATGCTCTTCCCCTCTTTTTCGTGCCACTCTTGCTCCCTCTTTCTCCTGTATTTCTATCTCCCCCCCTCTCTGGATGAGTCAAAACAGCAGACTGACAGTGTTCTGCCCTGGGCTACCCCCTGAGAGTGCCACCAGGGCGGCGCCAGCCCAGCGGAGGTGCCCTATTTAGCGCCCAGGCCTGCGGCACACCGCACAGGGGTCAAAGGTTAATGCAGCCTGTTGTGGCTGACACTACAGCCATGGCTTGTGTGCCAGTGTGACTACAGGGAGCTAGAATCACAGACACAAAAACTATCCTCTGTCTTTCATAGCTGGTCACTACAGAGAAGCTAAGTGTGAGGCGAGACTATGCAGTAAGGAAGCCACCGCAATGTTGGAACCACAGACATGATTTATAACGGCTTCTGTTTCAGGGCTACTGTTCCTGCTCTGGGTACAGAGTGCTCCTTTGTTCTTCCAGCAGTGGGGAGGTTTGAGTGTTGAGCTTGGATGTTTTGCATGGTTTTCGATTCTCCGTGGATGTTCCAGTCCCAGAAATATATCACTTGCAGGTTCTTCGAAAATCTGGCAAAACATTTAATCCTTTTAAAATGCTCATATAAGAGATATCCAACAACACAGACAAGGGAGACAGGGTTTGGGTATGTTAAGTTGTTAGAGTTAGAGTTTAAGGGTAGCAGGAAGCTTGTGGATTTATTTGTTCTCCAGTGAAGTCAGAACTTTAGTTAGGAGTAAGACGTTACGAGTTCAGGTTTGGTTAGGTGAGGGTTAGGTTGGTTAAGGTTAGGTTTGGTTAGGTTAGGTTAAGGTTAATAAAGTATGTTTGTAAAGCAAGGATTGTCAACTGTGGATCCTGAGTCAAAAAAAGAGGGGATAGGAAGATTTAAAGCGATTTGGTCTGAAAGAAACATCAAAACCTACAATGTAATGATCATTTTCACAAAACATATCTGAAAGTAAAGAAAAGGGAGCAGAAAGGAAACAGGGAAATAAAAAAAGACTAACTATAGGATGTATCCTTCTCTCAGAGCCTAAGTGAAGGAATGACTTGTTAATCTCTGAAAATTAGGAAAAATCTAAAATGTCAGTGCTCAAGAGACTAACTATGCATTTACAATGCCAACGCATATGTAAATTAAAAACACCGAAGGGCTCTGGTTGAGCTTGACCTCTAAGGACGATGAAAATCAGTCTGTGTGCGTGGCACCAATCCAGATCCACCTGTATTATTACAGTAAATACACGCAAGTCATAAACTCTGATTTTAAGCTCCGGTGAACTGTGGCTAGATCGGCTTAAGGTGAGAGTGACTTAAATGTACCTTAACGGCCAATGACCTTCTGTGCAATCACCAGCAGTGGCATCATTGACTCTGCATAACGCCTCCAACCGTGTGTGTAAAATGCTACATGTGGAGCAAAAAAAAAGGATTGTTGTGGATGTGGCTAGGTGGAGTGGAAAAAGGTGTGAAAAAAGTGGGCTGGTTGGCCAAGTGCCAGGGTTTGACCCCCCCCGGATGTCTGGATGACCTTTTCGTGTCCATGGAGACCCCTCTGGGCTCCTGGCACCCTGGATGTTACAACACCTGGTCGCCACCACATCTGTACATCTGTCTGACTGAATCATGCCAGCTCCTACTGTTCTATCCCTGCCCCTGGATGATGTTATGTGATGTTTAGTGCATCTGTGCTTGCCCACCATTTGTATCTATGATGTGTGTATGCACATTAGTATTTCAGAATTTGTATGTGCGTGTGTTTGTTTGTGTGTGTGTTGTGTAGAAAAAAGTCCACAGCAGGCTTGTAGCGCCGAACCGTCCAGTATCTTAGGGCCAAACCTGTCATATGCCAAACCATTGCTTCAAAGAGACTGAATAGAGACCTCATTCTTTAAGAATATGTACGCATCTCACGTTACTCTCGCTCCCTCTTTCCCTCCCTCGCTTCTCTCTCGCTAATCTGCCCGGCCTGACAAGGCCAGTGAGGGCCTGGGGTCAGGAGCCATGGGGACGGGAGAGAAATGTCAGGCCTCCTTCACACCTCCAGAGGAACTCACCTTGGGGATTCTGCATGCAAATATCACAGCTCTGCCAGCACAGCAGTCAGCACTGTCTCCAGAGGCTCAACACTACACGAGCTGCGTCCAAATGCAGCTCATGTTTTTTTATCTGGCTATAAAATCGCCATCTTTGTACATGGTAAACACAGTGGCATGTGATACTAGGATGGTAGTGTGTGTTTGTGAGGGACCGGGGTAAGAGTAAGCTGCTGAACGCTCAGTACCCCCCACCCCCAACCCCCCAATCCACATTGGGGGACCCATCAATCTCAGAATCGCCCCTGGGTCAAGTCTGCCTGCAGCTAAATCAAGTGGCTACAGCAACAGCCAACCAGCAACCAGATCACGCAAAGGCAAAAAAAAGACAGCCCCTATTCAGGAAGTTTAACCACCATGGGAACTTTTCTAGCTTTCTTCCTCGGCTTTTAAAAATGCATGTCTCCAAGGGCACTGTCGGCAGTGTCAGGAGTGCTGTACACACACCTGGATACGTTCCCATATATCACTGACGAAGAGATGCCTGGCACCAAAACGAAAAGTTAATGAATGCCTCGGCTTTAAACAAACGGAGAGAGGCATGGCGTACTCGGCGGAGAAAAAAAGCACCAACCTCCGAACTTCACTGAACAAAGATGGAATCCGAAACGCATCTCTCACACCTCAAGAGAGAAACAATATTGAAGTATTTCTTCTACCTTGAGCGTTTGAAGCGTCTGCTCCGTTCCTTTTGAAAAGGGGAATTAAAGATGAGAGTTCAGCTGCTTGACTGGAAATGATCGCAGCTGAGGGGGTTTGGGTGCGCAGGCCTTTGCTCATCAGCATAAATTCAGCTTGCTGGTGGACTGGGGTCTGCAGTAGCAACAGCAAGCCGTCTTCAACAGAGTCGGGCCCCAAAGCTATCATCGCTAGAACAGGCCTTTATACCAGACAACTAGGCATGAATTTGAAACGCCCTTTAATTTGCCCCAAAATATAATAGAGTTATATAAAACGCAGGCCTCTGATAAAATCAGTAGTGTAGAAATGTGGTAAATAACCAACCCAAAAAAAGGGCTATGAAGCTTTAAAAGACAGTGGGGGAGTACTGGGCAGCAGCAACAGTATTTCTTGAGAAAATATTTGGCACAGAAGGGAAGGTCGAGCTGGCCACAGCGTGGGGGCTGGAAGGTTCCGCCACACAACGCTCCTGCAACGCCCTCAAAACCTGGAAATAACTCCAATTCACCCCGTCACCACTACACTTTCCAAGCCTTTTTAGACAGGTTCACTGAAGCCCTCGACTGTGTGCTTTCTCGTGTGTGTGTGTGTGTGTGTGTGTGTGTGTGTTTGTGTTGGTGGGACAAATGTAATATTAAGATTTTTAGGTCATCTTAATATTTTTATACTCGTACACTCATCTCATTGTCCTACACCTCAATAATCGAGTCAAACTTCTACGCCAGAGCATTTGAAACTGCCTACATAGAACCATATGACAGAGGAGGTGAGAGTAGCTTGGCCAACATAGTACTGTTTTTAAGTAGAGGGTGAGAAGTGTGTGCGACACACAAACACACACCCCACCCCGGTTCCTGTCCTTGTTTCACCTTTCTACTCAAATCTGGGAGCCAAAGACGGTTCACATTAGTGGGAGGGAATAGAGAAAACATTTTTTTGTAATGTTAAAAAAAAGGGAGGGTAGGAAAAGGACAGAGGGAAGAAGATGGGGAGGAAGAAGGTGGGGGAGAGGACATGGGGCATGCATTTTAAAAGTAGTTAAAATGCCATCTGCTTCGGGGACAGTGGGGGGGGGGGGCTTGTGGACTTAGACACTTACCAAAGGCTTCTGGAAATTATAAGGGGAACAGAAAAACAAACAGATAGAAGGAAAAACAGAAGAATTTATTTTACGGTTTGGTTTTACTCCGGGAGTAGTACCAGATAGAGTTCTGGAATGACACTGTTTAGGTGGGTTTTTTATTACCCGAGAAGGCAAATATTACACGACATTTTTCACACAAAATGTCATATTCACACAGGCGTTCAGGTAGTGAAGATGTTATCATTGAGTAAATGTAGCACTTCTTTACTTGTGTGTAAAACTGCCGTACTTAAAATTTAAAATGTTAAAATTGTATTTAATTACACTTTATTTCATTCTTCTGGCTTTATTACTGTTACTTGACAAAATGTAATTTGCCAAATACCTTATTCATTGTAAAATGCCAGGAGGTAAAACATCTGTGATGCATATCAGGGACAGAGTATTAACCAATGTATTTGTATGTATTTATAAATTTGGAAGTACATTTTGACATTTTAGACACTTTAATTATCGAATAGAGTTCAACTTCAGGTTAGAGAATTAGTTATTTGGTTGAATTAGTTATGTTGCTGTCCCGTTTTGTTATTGTTATTGTTTAGTTGTGAGAACTGTTGTGGGTCAGCTGAAGGTCAAATGGAGGTTGTTGAAGTCTGCATGATGTGTGTTCAGAGTGACACGTCATCGTTTCAACAGACAGACAAGACACAACACACACAGAGATACAGCGAGGCAATCCGCTCTGGGTGCAAAAAGCAGACGTGCAGAGAAAAGTAAAGACATTGTGAAACAGAGAAACAAGTGAGAGACGCAAACACGGGGTAGAGGTGTACAATATCAGACAGCTCACGAGACGAAAATACTGTACCAACCCACCGCACCCACCTTTCTCTGAAACTCTTTGAGCCTCACTATGAGCAAAAAGGTGCAAACACACAAACATCTCAGGATGTCAAGCCTAATCATGTTTCAGTATGCATGGTTGTCCGTACAATCGAAAAATGAATGTGCCTCCTAAGGTTAGAGCCCAGGGAGAGCTCTGACTGTGTGCTAAAATGACCCTAAACATTAACATAAGTTAAGGGGAAAAAACTTGCTTCTTAGGAATCCCCTACAGTGGATTGCTGTCCTCAGATAGGGAAGTCAAGAGCATTTTGCACACAACCTCGGCACTCCAAAGCACTCGGAGAGCTCCTGATACCCCCACAGGGTAAACCCTGTCCACTAACACCAGGACACGGAGCACTCGGAAAGTTGTACAACATCATCTAAGTGAGCTAACACTTTCTTTTGACACCATGGGATTTCTTGTGGTGAAATTGAAGTGTATATTTTCAGCTACAACTTCTGGCGGGCCAAAGGTCATAGAAAACAGGCATTTGTTGTTTGCTACATTTCCAAGAGTCAAAGGTCCATAAAAACTGCAATTTTCTATTTCGGTCATATCTAGCCAGCCTTAAATGTGGATACAAATCAAGTGTTTTTGTGCGTAGTTCGCAGGGATCATAAATAGGGCAAGAACTCGATTGCAACAGACTCTGTTGTTCACCCTTTTACATTAGCAGCTGCAAATCAAATGGGATGCATTGGATTTTTCTGATGGTGACAAATCATCGACCCACAATATCTACCCCCTGTTGCCTGGGGCCTCTCTTGGGTTGTCATTTAATTAAGTATATAATTATACTTTTTATTTACTGGGTCTCTCAATAAAGTTGAATCAACGGCGGCACCTCTTACAGTATTGTGGGGGTAACATCTAGACCAAGCCTCTCTTTCTCTCTCTGTGACACATTTCTGAGTCCTAGTGAATCCTTTTTGAGTGAGTCCTGCCCTCGATCAGAGGTATTGAACAGTATCAAGCCCAAAATCATCCTGCCAGTGATCGCATATCAATCATAACATTTCAGGGCTAAGCTATAGCGCTCACAAACTGAATCGTGTGCGCTCACTTTTTTTGTACCATTTCAAAATCCTTCAAAATCAATCGGGGCAGCTGAAGGTGTAGCTAAGCAACAGGACATAGAAAGTCAAGCAAAAAGTGCATCACTTCCTTACCTGAGCGCAGCTGTTTGATTCGCCCGTTACTTGCGTTGGGGTCTATGGGCAGGAAGTCCTTGAACCAGGTGATTTCTGGATCAGGGTTGCCGCTGGCAGCACAAAGCATGGTGGCCGTCCGTGTGCGCTCCACCACTTTGAGCTGGGGACCCATGTCTATGTTGGGGAATCCTGTCGGGAGCAAGTCCTCTGTAGAGGGGACAAAGGAAAGAGACATGGTTATGTATACCGGTGAAATTAATTGACTAGCTACATCGCTACTGCAGTAGCACGGCTCCACAGTGAGTCTAAGCAAGAGTACCTAAATGGCTATCGTTCATCAACACTCTTAGGTAGTTGGTTAAAGCAATACATGTCCTGCTTTAATGTGACTAATTCAAATGGAGGCTGTGTTCCGTGAGAGTCACCAGAGTGATCACTGTACTCATTCTAACACAGCTTTATCCACATACCTCTACTTACACAAAGGGAAGAAAATAGCATGAAGGATATAAAAAATAAAAAATAAAATACTTCCTTAAATATCATGATTGTATAACCTGATGACAGATCAGCACCCTAACTGTATCCTCTAATATGCTTTATCACAGGCCTAAAGGACAGTGGCCATTCAGTCACTGAATATCCTAATCTGAACAACGGCAGACAGCTACACCTCTAGAGTTTGGGATTACGCTCGGCGCAGAGACAGATCAACTCCGATAAACCAATAGAGCATATTGGGATCATAATTGATAAACCCACAAAACTACACTCCTCTGAGGCCCAAGAAGTCCCGGCCTTACTCACCAGGGGACGGGAGACACTGGAACCCGACTCCCGAGGAGGGAAAAAGCAAACCTGACCGGCAAATGTTTTGTAATCCCAGAAACAGCCTCCTACTTCCTCATTCTAAATGGGTATATGGGGCTGAGCCAATCTGAGGAGGCGCGGCAACCCACACAAACACAGCTGACCAATTAGAATACAGAATACCCAGCCTGAATTTCAAGTACCTGTGAGTGAGTATTCAAACAAATATAAACAACAGCTTGTGCCCGTTGTGTACCACCAAGCCCACCCCAACCACACTCCAAGACACAACAACACTCACAGCTACGATTAGAGAAGTGCCTTGTCTATCACCACTGGTCTTTCCATAAACAAACACTAGTAATGCTAGTCAAAGCGCACTTTCGAACAGGGAGGGAACACATACAGCACTAGAAGGCTAATTAGCCATTCAGTTGTTTTACACTGTGGCAATTTAGCAATTACTGTAGTACTTGGTCATGCACGCTGAACCAATTTAGCGCTATCAAGCAACGAGGGGCTAGTTAAGAGGTTCACAACTAGCAGTGCATTTCATGCTAAGTGTTATTAGAATGGGGAATCTCCCATTGTTGCTAGTCTTCTGGACATGGGCTCTGGAGCGTCTTCATTCCTGACCTCTACTCAGAAGAGCTGAGTCGTGACTCACGGTTGGGCATTGAGAACCTGGGACTACCCCCTGCAGTGTAATATGCATCAGACGCCTCCGGCAACTGAGCCAGCTGCGAAGGAAAAACAGGGTCAACCTTACAGCAGAGGTCATCTCTTATCTTCAGAGTACGGACAATGACCTCACATGAACTGCCAGACATCATGACGGTCATGTCAACTCCTGGAGACCGCTTGATTGAGGAAATAAGGCCAGTGAGTTTAGTTTGAGTCACGGAGAAGAGTGGTACAAGCAGTGGTAAGCAGCTATCCCGGGTGAATAAGAGAGAGAGAGAGATTATCCGAGAGGAAGAGAGAGAATGGAGAGAAAAAAAAGTGAGTTTGGAGAGAAAGAGAGTGAAGATGAGTGAGAAACAGACAGTGAGAGAAAGCATGAGCGAGAGGCCTCTAAAGTAGGCCCCCTCACAGACTTCCAAGCATGGGTACTGACACCAGCAGAGAAGACTAAATATTTCAGTATTTGGTTCAAAAGAATGAGAGGCATTTGTGCTGTTTTAGGCTCCATGCCGAATCCTCCCCATTGATTATTAACGAATGCTGATGTATGATCTCTTTGTACTGCGGTTCCCCTGAGGGCTGAACGCTGCAGCGAGCCTGTATTTCATCCCACACTTGAAGATGGGACAGAGCTGTGTGAGTCTCCCTTACTCTCTCGCTCTCTACTAGTCCCTCTGTGACATCAATGTACTATGTGTTAGACGCGTTAAGAGTTGTGGGACTACGCTACCCCCTCCGGTTATACTGGCAGGACAGACCTGTGTTTTCCCCCACAAGAGGCAGGCTATGCTGTCCCACTTCTCCAGGAGGCTCTCGGAGATGTCTGACGTTGAGCATCCATCCACGCTTTACAACACATTGAGTTCGCCTCAACGGCCTGGAAGTGGGAGAGTGACTCCTCGAACCACATCTAGTAGTAAATGAAGCCACGAGAACATACGACGAGTAATTTGGTTTTGAGTATAATTCAATTGGGCGGGTGATGCAGGGATATCAGTGCAGAGATGTCGAGAGGAGCTCGGAGTGGCGGATGGTGGGTAAACGGAGCGAACGAGCAGTCGGACAACAAAAAGTACAACAAAAAGTACCGGGGTGGAGGAATCACAGAGCAATTACACTATCATTACCCGCCGTTCCCAGTTTCGGAGACAGCAGCCGAAAAATCTCCCTCCTTGGTAAATACCATGCGGAAGCTATTAGCTTCCCCGGGATTGTTGGTGGATACAATCTCCCCTGCCGATAGAACCTGCCATGCAAGAATAAATAAATCACTGTTTTAAAAAAATGAATGTTAGTTCAGGGTCAGCCAGCCTGAGAGAGGGAAATGAAAAGACAGAGAGAGAGAGAGAGAGAGAGAGAGAGAGAGAGAGAGAGAGAGGGAGAGCAGACAATGACGAGAGTTGATTGTACCCAGAGTTTCCCTGGGGGCGTCCTAGGACTGGCATCGATTATATTTGTGTATGACTGGTGTTCTCCGCAATGGCAACTCTCCGGAACAAATCAAATCAGCCCTGCTGCGACCCGATCGGTCAGTTGCACAAAGCCATTGTTTAATTCGCCAGAAGGGTGTCCGAACGCTCATCGCTCATCATCATGCGTTCGTCAGCCACGCGGCGACTGGATTTTTTTACACAGGTAGCAAGTACACCCCCGCCCGGGTCAGCTCCGCAGTCCTGCCATGCCTGTTTTTGTTTTACGGCTAATGCACTAACCCCCACACGTATCCTTAATTGGAGAGATTTCAAACGAACCTTATCCATTAGACTAAAAACATCTCCGATCACTCAGCGGTTACATTGGCTTTCGCAGGAGAGGGGGGACGTTGAAAGCATACTTTACCCAGCATGCAAACCGGTTGTCGCCCCCATATTTGTAGAGGGCTTTTGTTTACTGTCGCTTTTAGAAAACACGTGTCCCATTGATGCTTGAAATTGGCAGTGCCTTGCAATTACGTGTTGGTGCTCTTGCAGAGGAATTGGTATCTGGGCAGCTTAGTCTGACCCCGGCCATTCTCGGAGGCTGTGCGTCTTAAAATGGTGTCATTATGACGATCGCAATGTTGGATTACATATGTTATCTACGCCATCCAGCAGCTGGCTGAGGACCCGCAAAGTGGCGGCGCAAAGCAGGGATGGCGCTCATTATCCGTAATTGTCTTTAATTGTGCTGCGCTCTTGAATGTTATTACGCAAGAGACAGGTGCAAAGCCTTTAATCTGATAGGTAAAGCTTAGCAGCCGCATGACGACACGACATCTGTGGACTCGCACCTGCTGTCACGTCCCGCTTCTCGGCTTCTGCGAGCTTCTGCGAGCTACGGCCCACACGAGACGGTCATCTTGAGATGGAGTTTTTACACCCATCATTTACACACAAATCATTCCACTTCTCCTGACCTGGACTTGTGAATCAGAGCGGACAGGGTGTAAAATGCAACTTGATAGAGTAGCTATTGAAGCAAACGATGTCACCCTTTCTGATAGGCTGGCATCAAAGCTCCATCTATTACCATCCCGAAAGGGGTTGGGGGGAAAAAAACAACACTTTCCCAGCGTAAGCCAGGGGACTGCAGCGAATGTCATCGGTGAACCTCCCTCCCCCGCACTTATTACTCATATTATTATTTTCACTTACCGAAATGATTTAATTTCATCAGTGGCATAATCAGGTTAACTGATTACCCCTCGCCACAGCCAGCAATGGGGCTTTAGAAAAGGCTGTACATTAATATCACAGAGAGACTGTGGAGGGAGAGAGGGTAGAGAGGGAGAGGGAGGGATGAGTGCTGGGGCTGCAGAGACACAGAGAGAGAGAGAGAGAGGGAGAGAGAGAGAGAGAGAGGGAGAGAGAGAGAGGGTTCCACTTGCAAAACAAGATTTCATCAAATGGGACAAACACTCTGCATGCAGAGTTCTGTAAGATTCTCCGACATGTCCAGAGGAAAACTACAAACGATGCATGCAGGGCAGAATTAGGCCAATATCCACAAATAATAACAACTCAAAAAAGAGCAATTCAGGTTTGGAAACATCTAAAATACAGTGACCCCCTTCTCATATTATTACCAAGCCATGCAATGCCAAGAGCTGAGCAAAGAAAAGAGTCCCCTCACCAAGCTGGTCCTGAGTTCACAAACCTGTTCTACTCAGGACCAGAACATCCAATCAATCAGGATAAACCAAATTACAACACAGTCAAAAAAACTATATTGCTTATTGGGAAACACAAACACAAGCACAAAGCAAAATGCAGTGCTATCTGGCCCTAAATCGACACTACACCATGGCTAAATATTTGACCATGGTTACTAATCAAAACCTTAGAAAAAACCTTGACAAAGTACAGGCTCAGTGAGCACAGCCTTGCCATTGAGAAGGGTAGACATGGGAAAACCTGGCTCCCTGTAGAGGAAAGGCTGCGCAACCACTGCACAACAGCAGAACCTGAGACGGAGCGGCATTTCCTGACAAAATGTCAAAAATATTAAACCATTAGAGAGTGTCATTTTCCCAAATTTGAAACCCTTATTCAAGGTTTCAAAGACCTCCCTGATGAGGATAGGCTACCTGTCCTGTTGGGGGAGGACGCAGAGAGCTGTGGGTTGGCAGCGCACTACATTACTGCCTGCCATAAGTTGAGGGACAGTGTCTGACAGACCAATCAACCTGCACATGTCCTCTACTGTATGCTTATTGTTATTGTTGAATGTATGGTCATTTTGACCCTTGGTTATTGCCGTTACTGTTGTCCCGTTGACAATTTTGATTCTCATTTTAATTTATTTTAATTTTGTAAATATCCAAAATAAGCTTTGGCAATATGTACATTGTTACGTCATGCCAATAAAGCAAATTTAATTTAATTGAAAATTGAGAGAGAGAGAGAGAGAGAGAGAGAGAGAGAGAGAGAGAGAGAGAGAAAGACAGAGAGAATAGCCTCAGTATTACCATAGCCTTAGCCACATTTAACTATTCTGCAGCCCCAGACTTACTAACTAGCTCCAACTGTTTACGGGTGGTAACCATAGCAACAAGGCCACTGAAGCAGGCTAGGGAGAAGGGTCCATCTGCAAACTGAATGCCTTCAACTGAAATGTGTCTTCCGCATTTAACCCTACCCCTCTGAATCAGAGAAGTGCGGGGGGGGGGCTGCCTTAATCGACATCCACGTCTTCGGCGGCCGGGGAAGAGTGGAGAGAGAGAGAGAGAGAGAGAGAGAGAGAGCGAGAGAGGGTCGGCTGGTGAGGCTGAAGATTGTTTGTGGGGGAACGGTAGGGGGATGGCAGAAGCGGGCACAGTGGGAAGCCAGGTCTTTCAGGGGGTCCTGGGTAGCGACGTTTTTTGGCTGCGCCTGTGTCAGCATGGACCGCCACAAGGGGAGAGGGGAGGGAAGCAGCGTAGGAAAACTAATCACGGCCTCTTCGTCGTGCTCCCCTTTGGACTCCAATCTCAGGTAGATAATGGGTATTATGCAGCATGCGCTCAACCTCTCCTCTCCTCTCACTGCATTTTCACAGTCTGCATGCTCTGAGAGGTGACCGGCGCCTATTGGTATTCTTCACACTTACCGCGGGACCAAGAGAGGAATTTACATCCAAATCTCAAAATGGAGGGGAGAAAAAAGTTTGGAGCCGCTCCAGATTGCAGTTTGAACGAGTTTTTGTCGGGTCAGCTTTTTGAACATAGTGGTCGCAGGGGGTGCCACAGTGTATCTGTTTTAGGAGAGCGGTTTACACTTCCATTCTGATTGACGGACTGTGGCCTCAGCAGCTTTTCAGCTCTTGTGCTCGTCAATTCAACAGTCCCCTCACTGTGAAGAAAGCTTTCCTCTGGCATATGAAGCGGTGCTGTGAGTGCTCCACAGACACTGTCCAGATCCCTGTAAACCCAGAATACAACCTTATTAGGCCGCACTTGTAAAGCTATCATCACAACTGGCCAAACTGTAAGTAGCCTTTGCCACAAGCAAAGTGTGTTCCAACCACTGTAACGGCAGCCCAGTAGCAGGTTTTTTTTCCCGAGAGCCACGTCCAATAACAACCACAGCTATAGCCTCTGGGGCTACACATTTGTCACGTCTGAAGCCTAAATGTGGACTTGTTTCAGTGAATGCTATTGGGTGCCCGAGAAGTGAGAATCCAGGAAAACAGGGTGGACTGAAGTGACAAAGGTCTTCACATTTCCCTACTTTGAACTCTCATCGCACTTCCTCTTCCTCCCAACAACATCAATTGAGCTGAACTTTAAACCCCATACAGCACTTTGAGATACAGAACTACAGCCTGACCACCAGCACTGACAGCCAAAAGCCTTTATGTCAAAGGCTCTCAGGGCCAGAGGCTATGTTCAGCAGCTTCCGCACTTCACAGCTGAGTCCAACACAGGCTAACGTAGGCCGCCGCCTTTCCCTACCTCAGCAAAAGACAAGAGAGAAGTAATTGCCCGGGACAGCTCCGACCCATCTCCTGCCTGCGAGGTGGCAGTACCAAATTTGAGAGAGGAAAAAAAAAAAGCTCTACTCCGTTTCAGCCAGTGAACTAGTGAAGCATCGCCCAGCGTGCCATCTCGCCCGGGTTCCCGGGTGGCCCAGGGTTAGACAGGGGAACTCCAGGGGAGACAGGAGATGAGGCCGGGCCATTAGAAGAAATTCCTGTCCTCTGAGAGACACGACGTCGACCAGTCAAGTTGCATTCGGCAGGGGGCACCTCACGGCATGGGCTTTCACTTGCATGACACACCTGCAGGTTCGCCAATTAAACAACTTCCTTTCAATTCGGAGGCCAAAGACACAGAACTATTTACTGCAATATTGGCCTTATTACCTATATCTGTGTTTCAAGGGGTAGAATTTCAGTTCAATTGTTGACACCCCCCCCAGTCAATAACGAATGCTTTAAACAGTGTGAAACGCACCAAAGGAATTCCAAACAATGCCTGTTGGTTCTCCGTACAACAATGCAAGCTTGGAGGCCCACGGCCAGCGAGGCTGCATGAGAAGACTTCATTCACCTGAAAGAGAGAGGCCTTTTCAGAGAGCCCTCTCTAAGCCCATTCTGCAGTCGGAGCCGAAACCACCATGATTTGAGCTTAGAGCTCCCCGCTGAACCTCTCCAGGGACAGCAGAAGACAGCAGGGGCCATCGCCTTGCAGAGGCCTGTATCCCCGATCAACCCAACTGTATACAGCGCAATCAGCTGAACGGTTTTGAAACCCAAAATGAGTCAAATGATAATTGTGAAGGATTGGGGGTGACATTGGCCACATTTCCCTGTAGGGCCATTGGCTTTGTGCAATTAAGCATCTAATAACAGGGTGGGAGGCAATAGGGGTGTCATGGGGAGGGCGGTTGGAGCGGTTGAATAAATACATTGTTTGAAAACATGACAAGCGTGAGAGGATGTGCCCAGAATGACAAAAAGCCAGAGGGAAAGAGAGGACATTCCCTTTGCGATAGTGAAAGGACACAAGAGATATTTATGTGGCTGCCCAAACCTTTGAAAAGCAAAGAAGCCAGGAATCAATTTCAACATAATTTCCTGGGAAGAACGGTCCTCAACGGAAGAATTGGCCACAGTGGTTTAACTTTCACTCAGTCAACAGTGCACATGCCAGAAACAACAAAAAATAGGACAAGGCCATAAAAACAAACCCTCCCCTTAACTCCCACACTTACAGTAAATGACCCAATATAACTTGTTCGGAGCCGTTCGGTTCAGAAACGACCAAAAAACCCAACAGGAGTCAACATTGCTTTTAATTACCACCATCCACACCGTGCTCATTTAGCATCCAGCGGCTCTGTAAGAAAAGACGCTGCTGTTCCGTTCAGTCTGCTCATCTCCTGATGCGGATGAGCGTTGGTTAGTGTCGGACAAGAATCTCAGTGCGAAGTTGATGAAGAGGGAGCAGAGGGAGCGGGGAGAAAAGGCAAACAGTGCACTCAGGGAACAGATGTTCATTTTGCATGGTCCAGTGCCAACGGCAGTGCCTGGCGGAGGGAGCGGGTGCCAGCCGAGGAGGAGGAGGAGGAAGAGGCGGCGGGCAGGGCTAGAGCAACAGTGAGTTGCGTGCGGCATGCCCTTTTAGGCAGGAGGATGCAGAGGCTTCTTTAAATATTAAACAGCTGCTACTATGAAGCTGAGTCAGCGCTCCCGAACAGAAGCTCTGTAATCAAGGAAAAGCTGTCCGGATAGCATCTCCATTCCTTTCTCCTTTACTCTCTTTTCTCTTACTCACTCCGTCTCTCTTTTGTGTTTCTTTCTCCCTTTTTCTCATCCTATGTTCCTTCCAGAGATATAGTGTCTGGAACAGCGGATATAGTATATTTCATGGCAGAGCAGGTAGGAATATATACCTGTGGCTTGTTGTATTGTGCAATAATGCAGTTGTTATGTAAGCCTTTATGGGAATTCTCAAAGCGGGGTAAATGAGAGCGAAATACTGAGATTATCAAGGAGATATCGAAACCCGTCCCTTCTCCCACTCCCCTCCACACATCCTGTGTAGCGAAACGGCGTCCTGTGCGGGAACTGAAGGCCTATCAGTTCTGCCAGAACGTGGCAGTTGGTGTGACCTCTGTGTCAATCACCTGGGTAGTGACTCGTGTTTATTCTTGAGGACGGTGGCCCATGCCGCCTCCCCCAGCTCCTCTTTATTCATTCACAACCATCACGGCCACTGTCATTGTTGGCAGCTCAATGGTGAGACATTTCGGCCTGCCAACGGTCTGTGGACCGACTAAGGTCCACTGTCACCCAGGAGCCAGTGTCCGAAACAACTCCCTCCTACCCACGGTTCAGGCACACTACTCAAATATCGGCAACACCTCCGGATGAAAAGCGTGCCCAAAGTAAACTGCTTGCTACTCAGGCCCAGAAGCTAGGATATGCATATAATTAGTAGATTTGGATAGAAAAACACTCCAAAGTTTCTAAAACTGTTAAAATCATGTCTGTGAGTATAACAGAACTGAAATGGCAGGCGAAAACCTGAGAAAAATGTTTGTAGTTTTCCATTGACTGCCTATACAGATTCCATTGACTTAGGACTCAAATTGCACTTCCTATGGCTTCCACTAGATGTCAACAGTCTTTAGAAATTGTTTCAGGCTTGTATTCTGAAAAATGAGGGATTAAGACCACTCTGAATGAGTGGACACTGCAGTGTCCCAGAGGTTTTTCATGCGTGCGACCAAGAGCGTGCCTTTCTTGTTTTCCTTTTATATTGACAAAGCTTTTGTCCGGTTGAAATATTATTGATTATTATGACTAAAAACAACCTGAGGATTGATTTTAAACATCGTTTGACATGTTTCTATGAACTTTACTGATACTTTTAGGATTTTTCGTCTGCCTGTTGTGACTGCCTTTGAGCCTGTGGATTACTGAACAAAACGAGCGAACAAAACTGAGATTTTTGGATATAAAGAGGGACTTTATTGAACAAAACAAACATTTATTGAGTCTTCTGAGTGCAACCATATGAAGATCATCAAAGGTAAGTGATTAATTTTATCGCTATTTCTGACTTGTGTAACTCCTCTACTTGGCTGGTAACTGTTTGTAATGATTTGTCTGCTGGGCGCTGTTCTCAGATAATTGCATGGTATGCTTTCGCCGTAAAGCCTTTTTGAAGCCTGACACCGTGGTTGGATTAACAAGAAGTTCATCTTTAAACTGATGTTTAACTTTTATGTTTTATGAATTTTTATAATGAGTATTTCTGTTTTTGAATTTGGCGCTCTGCAATTTCACTGGATGTTGGCCAGGTGGGACGCTACCATCCTACACCCCCTAGAGAGGTTAAAGCCTGACGGCCTGGGTCTATTAGTGCTCCAGTCCTCCCTGTCATAATCATCAACAGGGGACATGAAAGGCATATAACCTCTCTTAGACACTATAGTGCAGTCAATGTAAGTAACCTAATTTATGTTCCTCTAACTACCCCGAATACATCTGTCAATCTGACAGCTATTGTCAGCAGTAATCATTTGCCTATGGACCTGAATTGCACTGTTAGCACTGAGTCTGTTTGCCCTAGTAGGAAACCCACCGTGGACTCAAATGTAAATATCACTGTCATGTCTACCTCTGAAAAGCTTCCCAGGAAAGCACCAAATACAAACAAGCAACCCTGAAAAGGGCTAAAAATAGCCTACATTAACATATGCAACCTGAGAAACAAGGTTTATGAAATCAATAACTTACTAACATCAGATAACATTCATATACAGGCTATATCTCAAACTCAGATCGTTCATTTGACGATACAGTGGTAGCAACACACGGTTATAACATCTATAGAAGAGACAGGAATGCCAATGGGGGAGGTGTTGCTGTATCTATTCGGAATCACGTTCCTGTAATGCTTAGATAGGATCTCATGCCAAATGCTGCTGAAGTATAATATGGCAACAGGTTTGCCTGCCTCACCTAAAAGCCTATTCTTGTGGGAAGTTTCTAGAGAGCCAGTATCTGGATTATATGTGTGAAATGGTTGATATAATGTGAAATAATTTGACTAAAGACCAATAAACTGTACTAGGATGATACTAAAAAGCTTTGGAGTACCTCAAATTACATTTTGGGCCAAAAGGTGAACTCGGCTCCATCCTTCATTGAATCAGATGGCTAAGTAAGAACCACTGCATCCCTTAACAAAGAGCTGCAGTGTAACGGTTTTCGTTGGTGGAAGGAGAAGAGGACCAAAGTGCAGCGTGGTAGGTATCCATAATGCTTTTACTCCAGAATGAATACACGAACAAAAACAACAAAACGATAAACGAACAGTCATAGTGGGAACACAGGCTACCTAAGTATGGTTCTCAATCAGAGACAATGGTAGACAGCTGCCTCTGATTGGGAACCATACCAGGCCAAAAGCGGAAATACAAAACATAGAACAAAAACATAGAATGCCCACCTCAACTCACGCCCTGACCAAACTAAAACAGAGACCTAAAAAAGGAACTAAGGTCAGGATGTGACATGAAGTCAGTTTTAGAATGGGTGGCTAGTAATAAGCTAGTCCTAAATATATAAAAACTAAAAGCATTATATTTGGGACAAATCATTTACTAAACCCTCATCTAAATCTAGGAATGAATCATGTGGAAAATGAGAAAGTGGAGGAGACTAACCTGCTTGGTGTAACCGTAGATTGTAAACTGGTTATTAAGATGGGGAGAGGTCTGTCCGTGATAAAGCGCTGCTTTGCTTTCTTGACATCACAATCAACCAGACAAGTCCTACAGGACCTAGTTTCATCCCACCTGGACTACCGCCCAGTTATATTGTCAAGTGGTGTAAAGAAGGACATAGGCTAATTACAGTTGTCCCACAACAGAGCAGCACAGCTGGCCCTTAAATATGCACCGAGGGCTAATATCACGAACACGCATGTCAATCTCTCCTGTCTCAATAGTAGAGGAGAGATTGACCGCATCGCTGCTTGTCTTTGTGAGGGGTATTGATGTGTTGCGTTGTTTCTGCTTGGGCCACAGGAAGTAGTGGCTGCCTTGGCAGCAGCTAATGGGGAGCCTAATACAGAAAAAGCACAGTTAATGTGCTGGGCCCTCCGAGGGGCCGTCATTGAGCCCCGTTTCCATGGGAACCGCCCTTATCCGCCACTTTCCTTTTCCTTTCAGTGCAGGTTGAGTGTAACAGTACAGTCTATCCGCTTGGTCACCTCCAGATAAGGTTAGGGGAAAAAATGAGATGATGGGCAAAGAGGGAGACACTCGGCTTAAGAAGGGTTAAAAAAGAAGAAGAAGAGAGCACTGAAGTGAAGAGAGGAAAAACAGAAGGTCTGATCTCAACTCAGAGAGTCACAGGGGCAATCAAACAATTGAGCACTTATCCCCTTGTAAAACCAATCCCGGAGACACTGATCTTTCAATTTAGCCCGGATCGTCGAGTTGCAGCCGACACAGGATCCATTTAGCCAAACTTTACACCAAGTAATAAACCAATCAGGTCCACTGAGTTGGCCAAACCATTCTCTATCTTTTTTTTTTATCCCAGCCCCGTCCCCACAGGAGGCCTTTTGCCTCTCGCAAGGCCGTCATTGTAAACAACAATTTATCCTTAATTGACTTGCCTGGTTAAATAAAGGTAAATTCCAGTCTCCCAGGCACTTTCTGAGGGGGGCTGGAGAGAGATGAAGCTGGAGAGAGTCAGGCTTGGCGTACAAATTCAGCCCAGGCACTCAGTGAGGATGAGAGGGGGAGGATGGGGTTGGGGTTGGGTGAGAGATGGACAGAGGGATGTTTTCTCTGCTGAGCAGTGAGAGATGACTTAAAAACTTAAAACGCCACCTCATTAACCTCAAAAAACCAACACATCCCGTAACACAAGAGAAAACTTTCAAAATACTAGTATTACTCTGAACGCACAACAACACTACATCGCTCTATCACAACACAAATGGGGACGTAAACATAGGGAAACGCCATTTCCTGTTTGGAGAACACTCTCGGTTGATAGTGCCGTGTGCGCAAATGTAGCCACGCGCGGCAAAGCCCCGTAGCAGATTGTGCTAGATCTTAACCGTGCTAAACACATGTATTATGCAGCAGTGGCGCAGCTGAGAGAGAGAGGGAGGGAGGTGAGGCAGTGGGAATGGGAGTTGGCTTGGAGATAATACAGTGGGCACATACAGTTGGGCGGGTGTTAATGCCGGCTCACTGCAGACTTAATCACATGAGGTCTGCTAGGGTTGCCTCTGAGATGGAGGCCTCTCTCTCTTTCTCTCTCATCTTTCTTATGTCTCTTTCTTTCTTCCTCTCTCTCGTTTTCTCTGGTTATTCCCCCCCTCCCCCACCCCTCTTGTTCGTCCGTCAGTTAGTCGGTTTCTCTATGTCTGTCTCCCCATCTGTCTCCCCGTCTTTCTTTCATCTTGAACGCTTTATCACTGCTCTCTCTCTCTCTATCTCTGTCTCTCTCTTTCTCTGTCTCTCTCTCTCTCTCTCTGCGCCCATTTATTGATGGCCTGTTCCTACTCGTTTTCCCTCTCTCCATCTCCCCCTGCTCAGTGCATGTGGACTTGGCGGAGAGCTAAAGGTGAGATCAGCAGGTGGATCAGAGGAGGAGGGAGGAGAGGGAGGAGAGGAGGAGGGGGTAGATCTGCACCATATTTGACAGTGTCTTATTAAGACTCAATGCCCACCTGCTCCACGCACACAAGCACACGCGCAGACCTGAACACACACACACGCGCGCAGAGCTACACACACACACACACACACACACACACACACACACACACACACCTCTCCTTTTAGCACCCTCTGTTTTTCCATCCCTTTACCTCCCCCTTTCTCTTTCTTATCTCTTCGTCTCCTCTTCATCTTTCCCGTATCTCTTTCTACACCTTCTGAATATGTCACTTGGAAACAGGAGACACATTTATTTCCATGACAGAATTCAAAAGTCATTTTGGACAGACCAATGGAGATGGTTTCAAATACATGCCACTTAAAAGTTACATGTCACAAAATGTCGATTTGAGATATTTTGGTCATCAGAGCAACCTTGAGGGAATCTTATTTGAGTCAGAAAAGGATGTTCATATAATAAGGAAGATATACAAAACCTCGTAGAGAGCATATCCAACTGACTGTCTCTTAGAAAAATATATAAACTATTGGAACCAAGACTTCAAAATAACTGATGTTGGCAGTTTTATTTAATTAGGCAAGTCAGTTAATTAAGAACAAATTCTTATTTACGATGACGGCCTACCCCGGCCAAATCCGGACAGCGCTGGACCAATTGTGCGCCTCCCTATGGGACTCCCAATCACGGCCGGATGTGATACAGCCTGGAATTGAGCCAGGATGTCTGTAGTGACACCTCAAGCACTGAGATGCAGTGCCTTTGACCACTGCGCCACTCGGGAGCCCGAAGTTGGAGCATAACTAACGAAATTACAGTTTACAAAAATGTACGCTTAATCCAGTATCAACTAATGTATAGAATGTATTATAGAAGAGACAAAATTCACAAATTTTACAGCACAACGGCAGAGTCATGTCTTAAGTGTAAAAGGAATAATGACTCAATAATCCGTGCATTCTGGGAATGCTATAAAGTCCTGACGCTGTGGGCGGAGCTAGAATGTTGTCCGCCAGAAGCATTACAATGTAAACATACTTTTAATCCGTCTGTCTGTATATTTCCAGACCCGATGGGTTGGACGATTCTCTTCTCATCACTCATCTTGAAACCATTTATACTAAAAACGTGGAAATCAATCAATTCGCCATCAATAACACAATGGACAAATAAAATGATTTATTATTTAAATATTGAAAGTGTGTTGGCTATGGAGAGAAACAAAATGGTAAAGTTTCAGGCCACGTGGTGGAAAGTGAGGCGGGTGCTGGAGATGGGGGTGTGCGTTAGGGTTAGGGTATGTATGATGTTGCTGTTTGTATGTGTATGTTTTGTGTTTATTGTTTTTTAAATCAATAAAGTCGTAGAAAAAAAAATAATGTCACTTCCTCCTCCTTTCTCTACTTCTCTACTCTTACGACATGCTTTCCGCCACATTTGATTCACAGGTATTAATAACAAGCATGAGAGTGATACGAAACGAAAACTATCACTGAAACAATTCGCTTTTCATGTAAGTAATGATATAACAACTACACAAGTGTAGATCATTGAAGTGGGAACTGTACATTTAATAAAACATATGATCACTCTCTCTTTCCCTCACCCCAGTTGAGAGGTCAATTGTAAACTTGTCTCGTTGTTAAATCTGTCCCAGCCAATAGGGCGTTTCCTTTTCACTGGTGGCCTTATTTAACTGGCCAATTAGGCTCCTGATTCAGTCTGTTGTTGGGGTGTGGTGACCTCTGCCCCGCCCAGCACGACACAATTACCCATGAGCCACAGAAGCACGACGGAGTCGGAGAGCAGCCAAGGAGCCGGCCAAACCAAGATAATGGAGAGATGCATCATGCATGAAAACACATACTGTATACACGCACACGCACACACTGTGACATGCATGGACGCACTCACATGCACCAGACACAAATGTACCGCACACAAACACACTCATAAATTCAGAGTCACGGATGGAGAGTTTACTGAAGGAGAACAGGAACAGGGGATCAATGGACAGGGGGAAGGAGCGGGAGAATTTAGCAGAGGAGAAAGGTCACACACACACAGACACACTCACACAAACACTCAAATACAATTTGATTTGATTTTAATTTGATCTCTATTAAGAGAGGGGTCCTGGGTATTGCTCACGTGTTCAGCCGGCCAATAGAGAAGGACTTGCTGATTGTACATGAAGCACCATTTAACCCTGCTTCTCTGTGTCTCTCTCTATGGCTACTCCAATGGGACACCTAATAGGGAACAGCAGGAAAAAAGATAGCGAATGTCTGCTTCCCAAACGGCACCCTAATCCCTATATAGTGCAGTGCACTATATTGGGAATTGGGTTCCATTTGGGACGTATGGAATATGCAGTGGGCAGGTGGGTGGTTGGGGTCTGGAAGTCAATACCCATCCATTCATATGTATCCCTATAGCACTTAGTGTCTTCCCTGCCT
Organism: Oncorhynchus nerka; assembly: GCF_034236695.1. Taxonomy (NCBI): domain Eukaryota; kingdom Metazoa; phylum Chordata; class Actinopteri; order Salmoniformes; family Salmonidae; genus Oncorhynchus; species Oncorhynchus nerka. Next base: position 48,694,676 of record NC_088419.1, read on the forward strand.
GTCCCGAACCCACCCATTGTCACCTTCCTGGCTAGCTACAAGTGTCTCCCTGACACCTTCCCACACACACAGCTATGTAGGATCACATGCACACTCACGTATCGTTTTCGTTTGTTTGTTTATTCGCCAGGGACAATGTACAACAAAACATACGTCTCACAGAGTCGGAGAACGGAAGTGTCCGTTGCACCAGTTTTAGCTGACAATCTCATTCATATCTGCAGTCCCAGGACATGGGGAACATCTAAACATGAAAACATTTCAAAAACAGAGATCAGGACGTTCAGACATATACAGGCACACACGGACACACACCCGACAACGATACACGTGCATGTACACGCAAGCACCCACACACGTGTTTTTTTACTATACCTGTGGGGATCAAACTATTTATTCCCATTCTAAATCCTATTTCAACCCTAACCCTTAAACCAAACTCTAACCTAAACTCCTAACCCTAATTCTAACCCTAACCCGTGGTGGTTGAAGATATCCCTCTAGTGGTGTGGGGGCTGTGCTTTGGCAAAGTGGGTGGGGTTATATCCTTCCTGTTTGGCCCTGTCCGGGGGTGTTCTCGGATGGGGCCACAAGGTCTCCTGACCCCTCCTGTCTCAGCCTCCAGTATTTATGCTGCAGTAGTTTATGTGTCGGGGGGCTAGGGTCAGTTTGTTATATCTGGAGTACTTCTCCTGTCCTATTCGGTGTCCTGTGTGAATTTAAGTGTGCTCTCTCTAATTCTCTCTTTCTCACTCTCGGAGGACCTGAGCCCTAGGACCATGCCTCAGGGTTACCTGACATGATGACATGCTGTCCCCAGTCCACCTGGCCGTGCTGCTGCTCCAGTTTCAACTGTTCTCCCTTATTATTATTCGACTATGGTGGTCATTTATGAACATTTGAACATCTTGGTCATGTTCTGTTATAATCTCCACCCGGCACAGCCAGAAGAGGACTGGCCACCCCACATAGCCTGGTTCCTCTCTAGGTTTCTTCCTAGGTTTTGGCCTTTCTAGGGAGTTTTTCCTAGCCACCGTGCTTCTACACCTGCATTGCTTGCTGTTTGGGGTTTGAGATATCAGCTGATGTACGAAGGCCTATATAAATACATTTGATTTGATTTTAACCCTAATTTCAACTCTAAACCTAACCCCAGAAATAACATTGTTCCTTGTGGGGACTGGCGAAATGTCCCCACTTGTCCAAATTTGACTTGTTCTATTCTCCCTGCGAGGACGTCTGATCCAACCACACAAGGGTAGGAAAACCAACACAAAAAAAACACACACTATTTCTCAGGCCTGTGTTGTGAAGCGTCCCTCCGGCTCCCTAATGCATGATAATGCACTTTTTCTTTCCAGCTGCACTCGGGCTTTCCGGAGGAATACAGCGGGAACGATCATCAGCCACGCTCCGTTACTCCAAATCATTCACGGCACGGCTTTAAGAACACATCGCTCGCTAATACCCTGCCACCCCTGGGGCTGGCCGTCAACCACTGCAGCTACTGCACTGAACTGCCTCGACTGGTGTGGAGAGAGAGAGAGAGAGAGAGAGAGAGAGAGAGAGAGAGAGAGAGAGAGAGAGAGAGACAGAGAGAGAGAGAGAGAGGGAGAGAGAGAGAGAGAGAGGGAGGGAGGGAGGAAGAGAGAGAGAGGGAGGGAGGGAGGGAGGGAGGGAGAGAGGGAGGGAGAGAGAGAGAGAGAGAGAGAGAGAGAGAGAGAGAGAGAGAGAGAGATCTCTAAAGAAATACAGAGAGACAAGGGGAGAGGGAAGAGAAGGAGAAGAGGATAAGGAGACAGAGGGAGGGCAATGCGAGAGGACGTCCTAAGGCTTGGCCTGGAGCCAAAAGCCCCCCCTCCCTCTCCGCTCTCTCTTTTATTTTAATCTGAGAAATTGGTGCCCAGCAGCGTTTGGGGCTGAGGCTATTTGGGGGGTTGATTGGGTCCTGTTTGTGGCCCACAGTGGCTTTGCTTTGCTCACAGCAAACTACCAGGGGAGGGCTGGGCAGCAGTGGTGAAGTTGGAGGTTTGTCTGGAAACCACATTCTTCTCTCCGCCACTCCTCTCTCCACTCTCGGGCCAAATCAGAGGCGAGGATGGAGTGGGGCCCGACACGATTTAGAGCACGGGATGATTCCTAGGATAGCACACAAGGGCAGCGGTTAGGGGGCGGGGTTATACCTGATGCAGAGCTCTGCATTCTACACGGCACCCTATTCCCTATGTAGTGCCCTGTAGGGATCTGGTCAAAAGTATTGCATTACATTGGGAATAGGATGCCGTTTGGGATGTAGCCAGGCTTTTTCGTTTCGAACTATGACGGGAGGCAAAGGAAGCCCACTTTAATTTGCCAGGCGAGAGGATGTCAACACAATTTGCCCCGAGGTTTGAGTTGAGCCAGAGGTGATATTAAAATAGCCGTGTGGACACGGGGGTTGTAATAAAAGTGGGACGCCAAAACCCCAATGTGCGCATGCGTGTCGGTGCATGTGTCTGTGCATAACTGTGCGTGTTGGCCGGAATCCAATTAAATCGGCATGGGCAGTGAGTTGCCGAAACAAACACTGCTTCCCTGGTCACCCAGAAAAGCAGCCAATTAGCAGGCTGCCTGATCAAACGAGCCTGGTGGCCTCGCCCCGCCCGCGCTACACCACTCTACTCACTAACGAGCTCACTCAGCTAGTAGTGTCACTGAGAGAGGGGGGGAATGAAAATGAATGACAGATGGGAGAGAGACACAGAGGGAGAAATACAACTGAAAGAAAGAGGTAGAGTGAAGATCCAATAGAGTGAAAAAGGCCAGGGAACCTGGGAAATAGGCAACTCTATATAGCCTCAAAATCCCAGCACCTGTGTTTGAGTTGTCTTATGCCAGGAGAGAGTAGGGGGGCAGAAAAGAGAGGGAGAAAGTGAGCATAGCAGAGAAGAGAGGCCTTGGTCAGGGCTACGGTGGAGTTTATCCAGGCACGCTACAGGAGGAGGGGAGAGGTTGGGATTAGTTCCACCTTGGGAGGCAATGAGGATGAAAAAGGTGGGGAAGTGGGAGGAGGAGGAGGATGAGAGAGAGAGAGAAAGAGACGGAGAACGAGTGTGTGTTTCCCCCTCTGTGTGTGTGTGTGTGTGTGTGTGTGTGTGTGTGTGTGTGTGTGTGTGTGTGTGTGTGTGTGTGTGTGTGTGTGTGTGTGTGTGTGGGTGTGTGTGTGTGTGTGTGTGACAAAGTGCCAGGCCGGGCCAAAGCCAGGGTTAACAGGCAGGGAAAGAAAGAATGTGAAAGAGGGAGAGAGAGAGAGCAGAGAGAGAGCAGAGAGGGAGAGAGCAGAGCGAGAGAGAGAGAGAGAGAGAGAGAGAGAGAGAGAGAGCAGAGCGAGAGCAGAGCGAGAGAGAGAGAGAGAGAGCAGAGAGAGAGAGAGAGAGCAGAGAGAGAGAGAGAGAGAGAGCAGAGCGAGAGGTCCACAGCCAGTAAAAACAGGATAGACAAGGAAGAAAAGAAAGAGAGGTGACCCACAGAGAGAGAGAAATGGAGCGGCGGCACAACAGAGGGTGAGAAGCAGTGAGCAAACTATGGCGGAAGGAAATACAGAACGCAGATGGGGAAAGGAAGAGAAGGAGGGAGAGAGAAATGAAAAGGAAACAGAGAGAAGGATACAGAAAGGAAAGAAATTGCAGGTGTCTAAAGTCTTCCCAAGGACTCCCGGAGGACTGGCTGCAGAAGGCAGATGGCCCTGTTTCTTAGGCATTCAGCTCACTGTTCTACTGCCACAAGCTTAAACGCACCTCTGCCAGACTCGGGACAGCACAGGAACACAGCTAGAGACAGGGCACTGCTTCTCGATACTAATGCTGAAATAGAAATAGACTTCGATTTCGGATGTTGGAAAAGGTCCTGAAAAAAGTCGATTACATGCCTTCCTCTGCGGACACAAAAATAATGCTACTGCCCAGCACGGGCCGCGAACTCACGACGCTCGGAGTCGAAGAGCGCTAGTCAGACCCCTGTGCTCCAGCAGTTCACAGAGCTCTTAACTAGCCGTGAGAATACTAAGAATCCTGATGATGCCTAATGGTAATGGAACGTCATTTTTGTTTTTGTTGTTGTTTTAAACCTTTCCCAAACCATAGCCCTAAACTTAATCACTCGGAATGAATGCCTAAACTGTTAACCTTTGAATTGTTTAGCCCTGTAATGACGCGGAATTAACCCTGTAATGATGCGGAATTAGTATGTCAGAAATAGATGTTCAATGTCAAATTTCGAAGGGAAACTATGAGATTTTTAAAATAGAAGAGCACAAGAGGAGTGTAGATATGTGTGTGTGTGTATGTGAGGAGGGTGTGTTTGTGTGTGTTTGTTCACTAGCACCATGTCCCTTGCTTCATGTCCTACATCTCCAAGTCTTTGTCCAACATCCCCTGACCCCTGACCTCTATAACCCATTGTTCTCTCTCTCCTATTCACTGTTACCCCTTTTCTCTTACACAGTATACAGTGTACTCTATCCCCTGTCCCTTATACCTTGTCCATTCTCTCTCTCCCTAAGCTTTTGTCCAACTTCCCCTTGTCCCACTATTGTCTCCCATCCTCCACTTACCTCTCCCCCGTGCCCTCTCTCTCACCCAGTCCCAGCCTGCTAGGCTGATAAACCTGTACGAGGCAGTGCCTCGACACAGATGGAGAGAGGGGGGGGGGGGCTTATACTCTCTCCTCCACCCCCAACAGCCTCCACCCTACAGCCCCACCCACCCCTTTCGACCCTCCAGCCCTATGCCTGGAAAGAGAGAGCCCTGTCTCTGCCTGCCTGACGGGCCTGTGTTGTGTGGGTGTGGGACGGTGCACGGCCGCCTGGGCCCTGCTCCAAAGCCTGGATTTCCATGTGAGACTGTGGCTGCCGACAATAACCCCGGATCCTGGTCCAGTCAGCACAGGAGAGGAGCTTCACGACTGCACCACCACAAGCTGCTGCCAGCTCCACGGCTCAGTCCAAGCCCCAGTCACAGCCACAACCGGGGCAGATGGCAACAGTGGAGGAGACAGAGAGGGGGAGAGACAGCGAGAACGAAAGAGAGAGAGTGAGGGAGTGTGCGTGTACGTGTGTGTATGTGTATGTGTGAGAGAGAGAGAGAGAGAGAGAGAAAGAGAGAGAGAGAGAGAGAAAGAGAGAGAGATGAAGAGAGAGAGAAATAGAGAGAGAGAGAGAATGGAGCGAGAATGGCGAGCGAACAGACAGTAAAGCTCTTGTCCCTGTCCAAGTGTGACGTAAAGCCAATAGAGTAGTGCCAGAATGGACAAACAGGATGAGCCACAACATGGGAGGCAGTGAGGCCGCAAAGCATGACGGGACAACAAGAGTGACTGGGACATTAATATCTGCCCAAGTACTACCTTGAACATTCATCAACCTAAATCAAATCTAATCTCATTTCATTTGTCAAATGCACAGAATATAACAGTAATTTCACTTTACTGTGAAATGCTTACTTATAAGCCCTTAACCAACAACGCAGTTTTAAGAAAATACAACAACAACAACAACTCAATAAACCGGACATACTGTTTTGCACCAATCACAAGGGCAAGCTCCATTTGAAAGAAGATATGGTTGATAAGCAGTTTTTTGGCACAGACTGTGGCCAATATAAGGGCCACGGTTCCTGTTTTCGGGAACACTTTATTTGGATAGTCCATCTGTAGATGCTCTACAGACTATCCACTAACCCTAGCCCTTAACTCTAACCATTATTCTAAACCTAACCATAACCATAACCTTAGAAAGCAGTTAACTCTCACTGTTACAGAAGGGAAATTCAAACTATCCAAATCAAGTGGGGTTTCTTTACCAATCACCAATCCCTCCCCCTCTCACTCCCCTCCCTTCCCATCAGTGTACACAGCAGAGAGAGAGGGGAAAAAAAAAGACTTAATCCTGTGCTAGTCAGTTGACATACTTGTCTCAGGGGCCTCCTGCAGCATGAGTGTTCTATTTACACCACCTCATGTCCGTGTCCCACATGGCACCCTATTCCCTATATAGTGCACTAGTTTTGACCAGGGCCCATTTTCTTTAAATATATGTTTACATTTTTACACCTTTTTCTCCCCAATTTCGTGGTATCCAATTGTTAGTAATTACTATTACTATTACTATTGCTCTCGTCAAAATAAGTGCACTATAAAGGGACTTGTGTGCCATTTGGGATTACAACCCGTCTCACACATCTGTCTGCTACCTCCCTCTAAGATCCTGTGTCCCTGTGTGACCAATCACCAGCCTTTCTTCAGGCCCTCTCTATAGACCAATCCGAGGGCTTTCTTCAGACCCTCTATCCAGGCAAAGATCCCTGTTAGCACCCCGTCTGCTGCTATTGGGATACAGAGGCTGAACATTCCTCTCTGAATGGAGAGGTGATTAGTTGCAATGCAGAATGACGCTTGACAGATATCACCCACAATAGACCAGGAAGTGCACCTAGTGACTGACGTAGGATCAGCTTTCCTCATGTCCTAGTTAGCCATACAGGGGTAAAACATTTAAACCAACATAGGGTTACAAGCGACAAAATAATTGATACACGGAATAAGCTAACACTATCTAGGCAGGAAGCTATCTGAGAATATTGGTGCTGTCAAACACGATTGCAACAAGAAGATAATATTATCAGACTATTGGACCATGGGTCCCATTGGTCCATGGTCAATGACCTCATCATTAGTCGCCGCCGAGTGACTCACCTCTGATGATGGACAGCTTGGCATTGACGTTGACCTCGCCCTCGCTGTTCTCCGCCACGCACTCGTAGATATTCTCATCCCGCGGCGCTCGTAGAGGCTGGATCCGAAGCACGGCTCCGGCGCCCTCATCGAACTCTATAGTCTTTGTCAGAGAGAATTTTGCAATGTTAGAGCTATCTGTTGCTGAGATAAAGACAACCTAGCTATACTTCTAGAATAAGGCTCAACAACTCAACAACTCCTAGGGACCCCTTCATTTCACATATACAGTACCAGTCAAAAGTATGGACTTTTGGGTTTTCTTTATTTTGACTATTTTCTACATTGTAGAATACTAGCTAAGACGTCAAAACTATGAAATAAGACATATGTAATCATGTAGTAAGCAAAAAAGTGTTAAAACAAATGTATTTTAGATTTTATATTCTTCAAAGTAGCCACCCTTTCCTTTGCACACTCTTGGAATTCTCTCAACCAGCTTCATGAGTTCTGAAATATGATATGGTCTGATTAACAATATTGGCAGGCCAATCTTACAGCAAAATATGCTGTGATAATGTACTAGGCCTACTGCCCAAACCTCATTCCTACAAAACTCTTTATGTGAGGTTAATGTAAAAAAAAATCTGAGCAGTAGATCTCAGCTTGCTTTTTGACTGCGAAAGTGATCTTGACTCAGAAAAGGTTGATGACCACTGCTTTAAGACATGAAGGTCAGGCAACGCGGAACATTTGAAAGAACTTTGAAAGTTTCTTCAAGTGCAGTCGCAAAAACCATGAAGCGCTATGATGAAACTAGATCTCATGAGGACCGCCACAGGAAAGGAAGACTCAGAGTTACCTCTGCTGCAGAGGATACGTTCATTAGAGTTACCAGCCTCAGAAATTGCAGCCCAAATAAATGCTTCACAGAATTCAAGTAACAGACACATCTCAACATCAACTGTTCAGAGGAGACTGCATGAATCAGGCCTTTATGGTCGAATTTCTGGAAAGAAATAATAATAAGAGACTTGATTGGAACAAGAAACATGAGCAATGGACATTAGACTGGTAGAAATCTGTCCGTTGGTCTGATGAGTCTAAATTTGAAATTTTTGGTTCCAGCCACACTGTCTTTGTGAGATGCAGAGTAGGGGAACAGATGATCTCTGCATGTGTGGTTCCCACCGTGAAGCATGGAGAAGGAGGTGTGATGATGTGGGGGTGCTTTGCTGGTGGCACTGTCAGTGATTTATTTAAAATTCAAGGCACACTTAACCAGCAGGGCTACCACAGCATTCTGCAGTGATACGCCATCCCATTTGGCTTGCGCTTAGTGGGACTATAATCTGTTTTTCAACCGGACAATGACCCAACACACCTCCAGGCTGTGTAAGGGCTATTTGACCAAGAAGGAGAGTGATGGAGTGCTGCATCAGATGACCTGGTCTCCACAGTCACCCAGCCTCAACCCAATTGAGATGGTTTGGGATGAGTTGGAACGCAGAGTGAAGGAAAAGCAGCCAACAAGGGCTCAGCATATGTGGGAACTATTGGAAAAGCATTCCACTTTTTTGGTTACTACTTGATTCCATATGTGTTATTTCATAGTTGTGATGTCTTAACTATTATTCTACAATGTAGAAAGTAGTAAAACATGAAGAAAAACCCTTGAATGAGAAGGTGTGTCCAAACTTTTGACTGGTACTGTATATATATATATTTTTTGCTGCAAAAGCTTCAAAATATGAGCCAGGACACCCCTATGCTAGTCCAGAGTGTGCTCATATCAGAGTGTGCTCATATTGTACTCTTACGTTGCACTATGTTGTACTCATATGTTGCACTCTACCTGTAATTTCATCATTATATAAGGAAGAGGACAAACACATTGGATCGATACGGGTGACCGTGTAGAGTGACGTGCTGCTGTGCTTTTTGTCAGACGAAGGAAAGGTTCAGCGTCGAGCCGTGATGAATCTCAAGGCCGCAACGCTAATGAGGAACAGTAACTGTGACTGAGTGCACATCCGAGTCAATATCAAAGCAGAAAGCTGCTGGAGGGGGAACGCAACGATTTCTATCCTGCTTCGTAAAATGACTGTTTTAAAAGAAAAAGGAAATAGCCAAGAGTTCAATCGCTGGCTAAATAACCTTGGGTTTGGGTTTGTCTGTAGTACGCGGTGGGAGGAGAACGCTAAATGCTAAACAGCACGGGTTGGACTGATTTTGCCCTCCATGATGATATTTCACTGGCTTCTTTATCCATTTTCTTCATGCATTTTCTTCATGCTCCTCTTTGTGCCTCCTTCCCAGCGCACTGGCAGCGCGCACGTGTGTGTTCTTCCCAGCGCGCTGGCAGCGCGCGCGTGTGTGTTCTTCCCAGTGCTGGCAGAGTTGCAATGACACTTCTCTCATTCCCCTTTCTCTTCTTCTTCATTGTGCTCCTCTTCAGGCCAGGGTTCCATCTTCTCCCCTTCTTCTCTCCATTCCCAGTGAGCTGGCAGCGTTGTTAATATGAGCGTGTGTGTGTTCACTGAGAGAGGGTGTGTATGTGTATGTTTGTGTATGCGCGCGTGTGTGTGTGTGTGTGTACATTGTCGGCGCGAGGAGCGAGTTTTAATTAAGGAAACACTGAGCGTCAATCACTTTAGAGCCGGCAACTGAGCCGAAGCAGGGACACACAACAAACAAACATCAGAAATAATGCAACGCATGCTTAGAGGAATGTAGACCTGCAGCCGCCATTACTAGCCCCGAACGTTTCATTCAGCTAGCCATTCAAGTGTAAGAGGACAAGTAGAGTGTATTGGCACTGTGCAAAGTCATGTCACTCGACATGCGCTGGTGTCTTATAATTGATGCCTGGTTAAATGCAAACTGTCTGTCATGACAACTGATTGTGGGGTAGTCTGTGTGTGCTAGTTCAAGGACAGTGGAAGGAAATGATCCACCGAGCTCACCTTGGTGGAAACAGAAAAGTGATACATCCGTGTCAAATGAATCAATAGACGCGCTGCTCAGTTGGTAAGAGCACTCGCAACGCCAGGGCCAAAATGTATGCACTCACTGTTGCTTTGGATAAAAACTTGGTATAGATTATGTGTATTCATATAGGGGGTGTGGGGTTATTCATATTTCCACACTATCTCCACAGCAGTATGGGGCAGTGTAAGGTAACAAGCCTTTAATGTCTCACCTCAATGCGTTGGGAGTTGACCTTCTTCCCCTTCTTGTTCCAGCTCACCCGAGGCTTGGGGTCTCCCGTCGCCTGGCACACGAACGAGACCACGCCCCCGGATACACCGATCTGGTCAACGGGAACTTTAGTGAACCTTGGTGGCGCTGGAGACAGGGAGAGAGAGAGAGAGAGAGAGAGAGAGAGAGAGAGAGAGAGAGAGAAGAAGAGGGCATTAGAACAGATTTAAGAGAACAAAGTGATGCAACAACAAGCTCCAGTGGAGATAACCCAATTCATTACGGGGCCAGTTGTAGCTGCAAATGAAGGTAATTACATTTCGAAAAGCTTGTGTGCGCACACTTTCATTGTATGAGAAGATAATAAAGTCTTGAGTGGCCTTTGGAATTCCTCAATTTCGTCCGCTGTATAATGTCACGGTTAGACACACCCACTCCGTGTGCTGCAGAGAGAGCCTATGGAAAACGGCAGTCTGCAGACTGGAGAGGCGAGGGGAATCATGGGGCTTGGATGTATAGAGAGCTGGTGGAAGGAAGGGAAGCGAGCGGCCGTGCATCAACACAGAGGTAATTACACTACAGACAATGCACACCCTGACACGCTGACGCCAACATGAATAATTTAACGGAGCAATGAATAATAAAGCGCCCACAGAGAAGCTGCTGTCTTGATTTTATGCCCCCCCATACATAAAGGCACACACGCACACACACGTTCACACGTCACCCCCTACTCACAGAGAGCCCATCCAAAACCCACACACGTCCCTCACTGGCTGAGCCAGACGCACACACGCAAACGCCAACTGAAGAAAGGGATGGCGGGATAAGAGGATGACGAACATCCATGCCAGGAAGGCCGAGTGCGTTCGTTGTTGGGCATTCGGCTGTGGGGGCTGACAGGGGCTTTAGGCAAAATACGAGAAGTCAGAGAACTCATTTGTTCTGCATTACAAATGAACTTAACACCTTGCTTCCCAGGTTTTAGAAGCTTTTTTTTTTTTTCACCTAACCTCACCTTCACTGAAAAACTTGAATCAACAAATAACACGTTCGCTACCTTCCTAATATTCTCTGATATTACCAGACTTGCTTGGGAGGACGGCGCTACTTTTTGAGTTTCTTCGCTGTTTTTCTGGTGGGTTTGGGGGTCAGCTCTCACAACAACAAGCCGGGTAGAGGAAACTCTCTGGGGGAACTTGTTAACTCCGGGGCGTAGGGATGATGAAACGTGCGGAGCGCGTTCATGTGGATTAATAATTAACGGACCGTGGGCAGGCAGGCCCCCTCTCTCTTTACTCTCTCTCCTCTCCCTGGGCCCCTATAAACACACACGAAGGAGAGCTCTGCTGCATTTGATTAGGGACAGGAGAGAGAGCTGGAGAGAAATAGGGAGGAGGGAGAGGGAGGGAGGGGGTAGGTGGGGGCTGGCTGGCTGGGAGGGAGAAAGAGAGACAAAAGGTGGATGAGTGGGTGGGGTAGAAAATGAAAATAGAGGCAGCAAGGGGTAGAGAGAAAGGGAGAGGGAGAAAGAGAGAGACGGTGGTTGAGGGAAGGGACTGAAAGAGAGGTCTCGAGATTGAGACAGAGAGAGAGAGAGACTGCCCGAGGACAGCAGAAGCGTAGCACAGAAAGTTCAACATACTCCAAAAGCAATCCCTATCACACATACCTCCACGCTCCCTTCACAGACCTGTACATGAGTCGGGAAGAGTCCAATCGACATCGGGCGAAACGTGACCCCATCGGTCTTTGCTGTGGGGTGACCAGTCTCTCTTGAGGTTCCCTACAATATTCCCAGGCCGGAATCCCAAATGGTCCCCTATACCTGAAATAGTGCACTACCTTTTGACCAGAACCTTACGGGCCCTGGTCAAAAGTAGTGCGCTAAGTTCTAAATAGGGTACCAGACGTAATAGGGTACCATTCAAGATGCAGCTCCAGCGATGGGAGGCCGGCCAAGGTGTCCTCTATGCGTGATGCGCGTCGCGGCTCAACAACAAACAATACAAATGACGCGATGGCGAGAGATGAAACGAGGCTCGGCGCAGGCTGATGACCCGTGGCAGCCAGCCAACGACGCCACAGAGAACATTACCGACAGGCGAGCCACAAGCCTTCTCCTATGGTACAGTAACACTGTCCACTGATGAAAGGAGCAAGAGATAAGATTGTGACATTTTCTTCCTTAGAAAAGAAGCAGAGGGGATTCACCTTTTCCCGGGCTATCTTGTCGGCCGGCGTCTTGACGAATTGATCCCTGTGACTGTCGAATGAGCAGACACGAAAATATTGACCGCAGAATCTTACTGGATCTCAGTGATTGTATCTTCCTTTGGCAAAAGCTACAGGTGGGTGGCTTGCAGCTGCATTTTGCGTAGCATCCCTCCACTATGCTCACCTTAGAGAGTATGACTCCTGGGCCCGTATGAAAAAAAAGAGAAGATCTAGGATCAGCGTTTTAAGCCTTTTAAATCATAATACATGTGACTATATAAACAGGGGTAATTTATCCGCTTTTTGAATAGAAGATATAGAGATATCTACATGGGCGAGCTGGGAGTGATATTTCTAAGGAAGGAGGCGAATTGCAACAGTTTCAGTTTCTAGTTTCAGTTCCTAGTAGCCAAGTTTCCGTTTCAGTTTCAGTTCCTGGCAGGCCAGTTGCTGTAGAACTAGAGCAAGGAGGTGTGTGGAACTCAACTAGAGATAAGGTCAACAGTTGAAGGACCATGACAATACCAGTAAGAGGAACAGACTGAGTTCCTGCCTAGCAACAAACAAGGATTGTCTGTCTTAGACATGCAGGAGGTGACTCCGCCCAGTCGAAAGGCACCAACGTGTGCTTGTGTGACCTGTATGTTGTGCTTGCAGCTGAGGTACCCAGTGGGTTGAATACACCTGAGTTTGAGTTTTTGCTTTGCTTGTTCAGAACCGAACAATACCAAAGGCACTCATGAGGTTCTCTCTCTCCTGGGTTAAACTCACAGCAGAAGCTTTCAGAGGGTGAACGAAGAAAAGGGGTTGAAAAGAGATGGGGAACAGGGAGGAGAAGAGCAACGGAGAGAGAGAAGAGACATCAAAGAGAGGGATGGGAAAAGTAGAAACGGAAAGCATGAGAGATGGAGGAAAAGGCAGCGAAGCCTTCAGTGGCCAGTGAGCTACCAGAGCAGACGTGGAGCTCCTACACGCGTCACTCCAGGCCTCGGGCACCGTTTTATACCCAGCTGAGAACAGAGGATCTGACAGAAGGTTGGCCATTATGAAAAGTAGGTAGGTAGTGTGTGTGTGTGTGTGTGTGTGTGTGTGTGTGTGTGTGTGTGTGTGTGTGTGTGTGTGTGTGTGTGTGAGCAAATGCATGCCCATGGGTGCATGCCCATGTCTGTACGTCTCTAAATACAATGCAATGTGTGTGTGTGTGTGTGTGTGTGCGCGTGAGCAAATGCATGCCCATGAGTGCATGCCCCCGTCTGTACGTCTCTAAATACAATGCTGTGTGTGTGTGTGTGTGTGTGTGTGTGTGTGTGTGTGTGTGTGTGTGTGTGTGTGTGTGTGTGTGTGTGTTTGGATGACATCCGAGATCAGCATAATTAACCTTTAAACATTTTCAATTGCCTCCTGCCTCAGGCATACCGCTGGTGGTTATTGTTGAATTCAACCCTTTATTCAGCGTCTGAACACCACTGTCACGCAGGCAGTAATTGCATGATAGAAATTGGCTATTGAAAATAAATTGCTTTCTCATTCCACCATAATAAGCAACATCACCGCAAACTAAACAATATGATACTGAAATTTCAACCAAAAAACACAAACACATTATGATCTAGGTATAGCCTGGATGTTATCTCGGCAATTTGACTGTAATGCCTGGAAAAAGTCCATAAAAGTCCACAATAACAAACTGGTGTATCACTGACAAGTGGGTTATTGGGTTCAATAAGTATCATTAGATGAATCATATTGGGACTTTCGTTACTCCTGTGTCTCATTCCACCTCAGCAGAGCTGTCCCTCATTATCTCCCTCTATCAAATAGAGAAACGTACAGCTTTACACTGATAAAGCAAACAGGACCCAGTTTATCTGCCCAAGCAGGAGACGACATCGGGACAGAAATAACCTGAAATGTGGGTAGTGAGCTATCTTCACAGGGACATAGAATGGAATCTTTATTGAGCCAACTGCCACTGCTAGCGGGGAAGGCTAACCCATACTGTGTAAAGCAGACACTTGTTTTGCTAATGTAGCATCCCTCTACTGACTGGTAGGTTCTGCTCACCCAGATAAGAGAAACGACACCGCCTCCTTTCAAATAGCCTTTCGCTCCATGTGAGTGCGAATTCCATTTGCAGTACCTCCAGATTGCCATTTAGTAGGTAAATCAGGCAATGGTAGGGTTTGGTTAAATGCGTAACACTGTAATCGATGAGAAGCTTTTGGAGAATAAATAGGACCCATTATGATGTGGCTTAGGAAAGAAGAGGCCAAAATTATACCTCATCTACCCATTGAATGATTTGTAAAAAAGGGGTGATGGGTAGAAGCCACTTGTCTTTCATCTTGATCAAAATAGGCACCTTTTACAGCCGATAACACCTTTTACAAGCTTATTTGGACATATTAGAGGTACTATTCACCAACTAATTTGACCTTCTTCTCTAATACCCCAGAGGCCAATAACAGTGGAGGAAGGTTAGAGTGATTTTTGTGTTATTTTTTTTGTAAATGCTGCTGGCTTAGAGAACAAAAGAAACTGCTATATTTGAGGGCCACATAAGCTTTACAACCCACACAACCAAACATGCACACCATAATTACTCATGTGTACAAATTGGATTAGCCCTGTCAGCATTTTCTGACAGGACACCATCCTTTTTCATTGCTGGACGGTAATACATTTAGTCAGTAATGAGGAAGAAATGTCGTAGGGACAAAAATACGAGTTTTCAAGTAACTACCACATCGTTCCTAACCTACTTAAGCATAGATATTTGCGGCTCAGCTGTGTGAGGTAGGCCCACATCCACAGATCTCAGCATGCTAGCTAGCCACTTGTTACAGAATCCTGACAGGCTAGGGCCTGGCTTAAGACCTACCCCCCCCCCCCCCCCCCAACACCCTCCAGGCCTCAACACATCAAGCCCCCATCAACCAGGAACCAATTTTCACCGGCTGCCCAGGCAAGATCGCTATGGAAACTGGCCTCTGTTTCTATACCCCTTGCCTCTCTTGCTCTTTTGTCTTGGGTTCCTGTCTCTCGCACACTCTTGCTCCTGGCTAGGGCTAATCAACTGCTGTGAGGAAGAGGTTGAACCAGGAAGCAGAAGAACGAACGAAGCAGGAGCATGGGCGTATGGGAAAAAAGGTGGTTGGTTGGGCTTCGATACCCCACTGCGGAGTTACATCGGTGGTGTAAACGGTCATGGGAACCACTAAGACGGAGGTTTGACGTACGAGGACATCCCAGTTCCCCATTCTAGCTGTAGCGATGCTGGAGGACGTATGGCTCTTGATCCTCCACTCATTGACTGGTGTCGGTCCCATGTTAGACCGTTGCTGTTAACAGATAATGGCTTCCACCGAGTCCCATCAATAAACAATTGGCAGCCCGTGCTAATCCTGTGCCACGCAGTGGAGTTTCCGAGGGCTCATTTGGCATCTCTCACCGCCCGATGTACAGTAATCCTCGCCTTGCCTGGCGAATCTAACAACTTTAATGAAACAATTGCTTTTTCAATTAAGGCAGGGGAAGAGGGGTTCATTGGGATTTGCTCTCGGGGCCAGGTGGTGGATCGAGTCACCTTGGATGCAGTCATTCACAAACTGAGCGTGCTGACTGGATTGTCAGACCAAACATCCGAGTGGGCCATCTTCTTATTCTCACTCCAGTCCAACTGGGCCAGGGGGTTGGAGCTACGGAGGCTCAGGAGGCCCAGACTGAGGAACCGCAAGATAATAATGTTCCTTTTTATCTTCACGTCTTCACATTGTCTCCTTCCGCTAAGTATCATAAAGTGAATGCGGGCCGTCTACACTGCAAATGAGGTTGCACAGTACACAGTAGGCAGGCCAACAAAAAAACTTGTGGGAGGGAAATGCGAGTTCTCAGAGTGATAATGCCCAGTGGTCTCCCAACCACACGACTGTCGAAGAAGCTGAACTGGAAAGTGGTGCACTCATAATAGCTCCAAATTGGTCCCATTGAAACCATTGTTTAGTGCACAGACTAAAAGAAAACAGCTAAGTATACCTTACCTCGTTGGAAATAAATCAGTTCAATTCCGGGGAGGTGACAGAAAATTAAGTTTAAGAGCGCAGGCAATTTCAAAATGGCCATGCGATCGGGGGAGTTAGTGCAATAGGCACAATTTTGTGTAATTCTGAGTCTCTTCAGGCAATTGACACTTGGTGACTCCACCTGAATGAAAAGAACACCTGCAATTGCTGAGAGCCAAAGACGGCTCAGGGCCACATCTTGGGTCAAAACGTGTAACGCGAGACACAGAAAATGGGTCTGCCTGAAAGGAGAAAGAGATAAATCCACTCCATCTTCTCACTGAAGAATAACTTTAGTGGGGGAGAAGGAAAAATACAAAGACACAGCCTTTTGTTCATGACACAGGGTAATTGGAAACGTTCTGGTTTTTATGAAAAAGATCACTGTCTTTGCTCAATTCAACAAGGCATGAGAACAATCACGAGGTCATTACTTAGTATACTTTTTTTTAAAGTCAGTCTACATTTTGACAGCCATACTCATATTCAACCTGAATACCCAACGTCAGCACATGAAACCAATCAAGCGCTCACCCGGGAAAAGCCATGAGCAAAACAAATGTTGTTGACAACATCATGAATGGTGGAAATGTAAAGTCCCATATTTTGGAAAACTACTGCATATCCATCCAGAAGAATCGGCTCTTATTTAAATCACATGGGGGTCTAGTATAAAATTAAATTATATTATTCCATTTGTAAAAACCTTTGAAGATGTAACCTTGAGGAGAGTGCTCATCAAAGTGTTTGACACATTACAATTTCATGCACTTCAATCACCTGCATTGGCTTGTCAAACTTGACTTGAACAACATCACTCAAACTAATGGACCAAATAACCTAAATAAACTTGGCCTGTGTCTACACCTGACACTTACATATGTCCTCTGCTATCAGAATACGAAGATCGCATTGAAAAGACAGGTCTAGACGCACAAAAGTTGCATTGTGTTCCGATCTGGCTGACCACTTCAGGTGGTGGTCAGGGACGTGGATTTCTCCTCAGTCTGGACGCAATCAGCCCTTGTAAAAATGAAATTGTTGCAGAAAACTTCCTGCAAATTTGTGGCAGATTTGCTGCAAACTAAAGAGCGTGCCGCAAAATGTTGCCAGAAGTTTGCAAATGTTTGTCACTAGTGGTGAATATGCGGCAAACCTTTGGCAACAATCATATTTATTGCCACTAGTGGAAAACACTTCACCAGAGGTTTTTTCTGGCAAACAATTTTCTCAAGATTATATTTGAATCTGTGGCAAACCTGTGGCAACAATCTGTATTATCCACTAGTGGCAAACAGTTTACCAGAAGCCGTATCTGGTGAACACATGAGTTCCTAGACCAGTAACAGTTGATAACTAATCAAGGAGGATTAAAAAAACCTGTTGGAAAATGAACACCAAGCTATCTATCTACCAAAGTTGTCCTGTGAGTATCTAACTTATTAATTAAACTTCCTAATAAACATTAAAATGGTGTTAGCTAATTGATATCCAGTTAGAAATGTTTTATGGGATAGAGTGAAACACATTTTGTTGATACCAGTTTCAATCTTTCAGCCCCACTGACTGGCTAGTGTTTGGCTATCATATTTTTGCACAATTAATGTGATAGCTAGCTAGGTAATTAATGATTTGCCTAAACACATTTTTTTAGGTGAAGACGTTGGGGTCTTTTAATACGAACATGCATGTTAATATGCTACGGTCAATTTTCAGTAGCATGTTAGCTAGCACCACAGCTAAGGTAGCAACAATAGGAGCAGACTTGACATCAAAGCAAGACGTAAATTTTGCAGATGGATGCCCTTCCCCAACCCTGAGGCTATCTTAGCAGGAGGCTGCATCAACACCCTGGAAATATGTTTGTGATATGTTTTTTTTGTGATAAATGATACTTCAAGGCTGATAAGGTAAGTAAACTGATGTATTACTTTCGTAAATGAAGCTCATACAGTCATTCCTTGTAATAATGACATATTTAATTTCTTTCAACTAGTAGCTAGCACATCTTGATCATGTGTTGTCCCTTCTCTCTTTCTAGAAACAATCAGTTACAAGGCAAAAAGACCGATTGAGGCGTTCAATCAAACTGAGGACAGAGACATATGTGTGCACCAGGTCAAGGCTTACTGCATGCATAGCTTTGAGATGTAAGATGACAATAATAAATGTTGGAAAAATAATATGAATTGCCAAATTAGGCATTTATGTTGCTTTTCTTCCACCCAAGTCAGGAAGGAGAGACAACTAGAGACAACTGTCTTTTAATGATGAAGTCCCTAGTCTAGGTTGAATATCATAATTAGTTGATTAGTTTGAACAATCGTGTTAAGGCTAGGCTAGAGACAAATGTTGTACACGGTGGCTCTAGGAACAGTTGGCCAGACATTTAAAAGGTAACCAATTGAAGTTAAAAAGATTGTAAAAATTGTAATTAAATATCACAAAATTGGGGAGAAAAGGGGGTAAAAAGTATTTTTTTTAAAGCCATGAGGTAGAAGAAATTGTCCATAGAGCTCCGAGTCAGGATTGTGTCGAGGCACAGATCTGGGGAAGGGTACAAAAAAATGTGTGCAGCATTAAATGTCATTAAAGGAACATAGTGGCCTCCATCATTCTTAAATGGAATAAGTTTGGAACCACCAAGACTCCTTCTAGAGCTGGCCGCCTGGCCAAACTGAGCAATTGGGGGAGAATGGCCTTGGTCAGGGAACTGACCAAGAACTAGAGCTCGGCCAATTATGATTTTTCAACGCCGATACCGATACCGATTATTGGAGGAAAGCTTATACAGATTAATCGGGTGATTTTTAAAATGCATTTGTAATAATGACAATTACAACAATAATGAATGAACACTTATTTTAACTTAATATAATACATTAATAAAATCAATTTAGCCTCAAATAAATAATGAAACATGTTCAATTTGGTTTAAATAATATAAAAACAAAGTGTTGGAGAAGAAAGTAAAAGTGCAATACTTGGAGTGGTTGTTCCCCTTGCTCTACATGGGTAACGCTGCTTCGAGGGTGGCTGTTGTCGATGTGTTCCTGGTTCGAGCCCAGGTAGGAGCGAGGAGAGGGACGGAAGCTATACTGTTACACTGGCAATACTAAAGTGCCTATAAGAACATCCAAAGGTATATGAAATACAAATGGTATAGAGAGAAATAGTCCTATAATTCCTATAATAACTACAACCTAAAACGTCTTACCTGGGAATATTGAAGACTCATGTTAAAAGGAACCACCAGCTTTCATATGTTCTCATGTTCTGAGCAAGGAACTTAAGCGTTAGCTTTCTTACATGGCACATGTAGCAGCGTTACCCATGCAGAGCAAGGGGAACAACTACTCCAAGTCTCAGAGCGAGTGACGTTTGAAACGCTATTAGCGCGCATCCCGCTAACTAGCTAGCCATTTCACATCACATCGTTACACCAGCCTAATCTCAGGAGTTGATAGGCTTGAATTCATAAACAGCAGAGCTGCTGGCAAAACGCACGAAAGTGCTGTTTGAATGAATGCTTATGAGCCTGCTGGTGCCTACCATCGCTCAATCAGACTGCTCTATCAAATCATAGACTTAATTATAACATAATAACACACAGATATACGAGCCTTAGGTCATTAATATGGTCGAATCCGGAAACTATCATCTCGAAAACAAAACATTTATTCTTTCAGTGAAATATGGAACCGTTCCATATTTTATCTAACGGGTGGCATCCATCAGTCTAAATATTCCTGTTACATTGCACAACCTTAAATATTATGTCATAATTACGTAAAATTCTGGCAAATTAGTTCGCAATGAGCCAGGCTGCCCAAACTGTTGCATAAACCCTGACTCCGCGTGCAATGAACGCAAGAGAAGTGACACAATTTCACCTGGTTAATATTGCCTGCTAACCTGGATTTCTTTTCGCTAAATATGCAGGTTTAAAAATATATACTTCTGTGTATTGATTTTAAGAAAGGCATTTATGTTCATGGTTATGTACACATTGGAGCAACGACAGTCCTTTTTCGCGAATGAGCACCGCATCGATTATATGCAACGCAGGACATGCTAGATAAACTAGTAATATCATCAACCATGTGTAGTTATAACTAGTGATTATGATTGATTAAGTTTAATGCTAGCTAGCATCTTACCTTGGCTTCTTACTGCATTCGCGTAACAGGCGGGCTCCCCGTGAGGCAGGTGGCTAGAGCGTTGGACTAGTTAACCGTAAGGTTGCAAGACTGAATCCCTGAGCTGACAAGGTAAAAATCTGTCATCCTGCCCCTGAACAAAGCAGTTAACCCACCGTTCCTAGGCTGTCATTGAAAATAAGAATGTGTTTAATCTAAAGATTAAAAAAGGTCTACAAAATAAATAAAAATAAAATAAAAAAATCTGCAAAATTGGCGTCCAAAATTTCCGATTTCCGATTGTTATGAAAACTTGAAATCGGCCCTAATTAATCAGCCATTCCGATTAATCGGTCGACCTCAACCAAGAACCCGACCTCAGACTGGGGCAAAGGTTCACCTTTCAACAGGACAATGACCCTAAGCACAAAGCCAAGACAAGGGAATCCAGACACAATGTGGACATGCTAGACACATTTAAATGTAGGTGTAGACGCATGACGTGTTCTGAATTCCATGATCAGAACTCCATGATCAGAACTCCATGATCAGAATTCAAAAGCTGCACGAAATGTCAAGTCTAGACACGGCCTCGGAAAAAGGGCAGAGTAAGCTTCAGTGCTCATAAGGCGAAGCAACAGAATTGACAAGAACATATGTGTGTTCTGCAATACATGATGTACCACATAAAAACATTAGAAGTCAACATCACTAAATCCTGATAGTTACTAACAGTGTGGCCTGTGAATGGTTAAACAACAATTTAACTCAAAACTATATGAGGAATAGGGTTGAGAGTGAGAGAACCAGAAAATGACTCTCTCCTGCCTAAGGGGCCTGAAATATTTCACTTGGCAACTTCAAAGGAAAATAAATCATTGAACCCCCTCCCTCCCTCCCTCCCATCACTTTGGGCTCTAGTCAATTACAATTAGGCGGTCCAGCCAGAACACTAGGCTAGCACAGCCACTCTTAAGTAGATTGCACAGAGGACAGGGGGCATAAATAAACGTTGCAAATAAACATCACAGTTTTCAATGGTCCTTGCTTGTTGCACACAAAAAAGCACTTGTACCCTCCCAAAAAATAGATATGCTGTCTAGAAAATCCTTTTCCACCACATTAGTTAAGTTGGTGGTCATGGAGCACTAACATTGTGCTAATACCCATATGTTTATGTATATAATACTGTATATATACATTCCAAGAACATGTTAACATTGGTTGGAGTAGAGGGCCTCATTTATTGCTCAATATTGTTGGGGAATTGACGAGCCGTCCAGAGTAGAAGGGGAAGAGGCGCTTTTTATGGCGGAGGGAGTCGGAGTAACTGACCGCAGAAGAACAAATACGACTGTGCAGCCAGTTGTTATTTCTGGACACGGCGCTGTCTCCCGTGGTGTCTGGCAGTCGGGCGGTTTTTGGACGAGACAGACGGAAGGATAATGGTGGCCCTGGGTGCTGTGGTTAGACACACTGACACACCCTGGACGGAGGGACAGGGCCTTTAAATAGTGTGTGTGTGTGTGTGTGTGTGTGTGTGTGTGTGTGTGTGTGTGTGTGTGTAGGAATTGAGAAATATGGGAATCAGGACGCTGACATTTGGCCCCTTTTGGAAAGGAAGAGGATAGTCCCACCCTGCAGGGGTCAGATCTGAGGAAACACACACACACGCACACGCACACAAACACAAACACAAACAGAACAAAAAACAAACATCGACCAAACATGCATCCATTTCTCTGAATTTGAAGGGCAAAAACAAGGAGCAGAGCTTGTGATTGGTCAATCGAGGGGAGTGACCGCTTGTTTTGCTAGGTGACCCTACAATCTCCTCTAGTACACAGGCAATTTAGAAGATGAGGGACCGCTATGCTCTTTTCCCAACAAGGCTGTTAGCAGGGGGTTACACACACACACACACACACACACACACACACACACACACACACACACACACACACACACACAGTGATATAAACCAATGCTTTATTACAGCGGGGTAGCTAGATTTATTCAACAGCCTTTTTTCCCTTTTTGATTAAAAACATCTCCTCCTCGTTGTGATTTATGAGAGTGAAAGGAGTAGCGAGAGAGGGAGAGAGAAAGGGAAAGGGAGGGGGGAGAATGACATCATGCTTTTAGCACAGGCCCCCTTTGATGAGGTGACATCCACTTGCTCTGCGCGTGTGAGAGAGAAAGAACAAGAGAGTGGGAGGTGTTGATGGAAAGAGAGAGAGGGGGGGAAGAGGGGGTAGGAGGTGTTGATGGTGAGAGCGAGAGAGAGCGAGAGAGAGAGAGAGAGAGAGAGAGAGAGAGAGAGAGAGAGAGAGAGAGAGAGAGAGAGAGAAGAAAGACAGACAGACAGGAGGGAGGGAGGATAGACTAATGTGAGGCTCTTCGTCCCCCTACGATGAGCAGGTGGGAGAAGATAAAGTTGGATGACTGCACCCCTGGGCCACTCTGGTGTGTGCGTGTGTGTGTCTGTGAGCGCATATGCACGAGTGTGTGTGTGTGTGTGTGTGCATGTGTGTGCGACTGTGTGCGTGCATGTGTCAGGCTTCATCACACATAAAGCCCACAGGTGCATCGAAACAAAAAGGGGTTGGGAGGAGAGAGGTAGAGAGATGCAGGGAGCGACAGACAGATTGCTTAAACGAGGCAGGGGGGAGAAAAACAGGAATGAGACAAAACAAAAAAGAGGGGGAGGGTGGGGGTAGCTCTGTCAATCAGTGGGAGAGGAGTGGTGGCTGGATCCAATCTCATCCAGCAATCAGAGGAGGGAGAGAGACGTCGAGATGGATGGACTGTGTGTGTCTAAGTTTTTTATGTCCACCTCAGTGTGCATATGGATGTGTATGAGAAAGCGTGTACCTGAATGTGAATGTGTGTGTGTGTGTATGTGTGTGCGTATGTGTGTGTGTGTGTTCGTGTGTGCCTGTTTACTGCTAACAGGACCACGAGGGGGGCCGGTGAGCCTGGTG
The DNA here is from genome assembly GCF_034236695.1 of Oncorhynchus nerka. Taxonomy (NCBI): domain Eukaryota; kingdom Metazoa; phylum Chordata; class Actinopteri; order Salmoniformes; family Salmonidae; genus Oncorhynchus; species Oncorhynchus nerka. Next base: position 48,717,986 of record NC_088419.1, read on the forward strand.
GTTGGGGGAATTGTGGGAAGAGTGATTAGAGGTTGGGGGTTGAGGGAGGCTGTGTGTGTGTGTGTGTGTGTGTGTGTGTGTGTGTGTGTGTGTGCGCTGCCTGCTAAGAGACTGCCGTGCATTATTAGGAGGGTTGAAAACAAAAGCTTTGCTGATGGAGAAGGAGGAGGCTGAGAGAGACAGAGAGATTGACAAAAAGAGCTATCATATCCGCTGCCGGAACATGATGAAATGGGGCAGAATCTCGATACTGACAAATTGCAAACAGAAGAAAGAGATGGAGGGACGTTTGTGTGTGTTTGTGCATGTACAGTTGAAGTCGGAAGTTTTACATACACCTTAGCAAAATACAGTTGAAGTTGGAAGTTTACATACACATTAGCCAAATACATTTAAACTCAGTTTTTCACAATGCGTGACATTTAATCCTAGAACAGATTCCCTGTTTTAGTTCAGTTAGGATCACCACTTCATTTTAAGAATGTGAAATGTCAGAATAATAGAAGAGAGAAGGATTTATTTCAGCTTTTATTTCTTTCATCACATTCCCAGTGGGTCAGAAGTTTATATGCACTCAATTAGTATTTGGTAGCATTGCCTTTAAATTATTTAACTTGAGTCAAACGTTTCGGGTAGCCTTCCACAAGCTTCCCACAATAACTTTTAAAGTATGCTTGGGGTCATTGTCCATTTGGAAGACCCATTTGCGACCAAGCTTTAATAACTTCCTGACTGATATCTTGAGATGTTGCTTCAATATATCCACATAATTTTCCTACCTCATGATGCCATCTATTTTGTGAAGTGCATCAGTTCCTCCTGCAGCAAAGCACCCCCACAGCATGATGGTGCCACCCCGGTGCTTCATGGTTGGGATGGTGTTCTTCGGCTTGCAAGCTTCCCCCTTTTTCCTCCAAACATAATGATGGTCATTATGGCCAAACAGTTCTATTTTTGTTTCATCAGACCAGAGGACATTTCCCCAAAAAGTATGATCTTTGTCCCCAGTTGCAAACCGTAGTCTGGCTTTTTTATGGCGGTTTTGGTGCAGTGGCTTCTTCCTTGCTGAGCGGCCTTTCAGGTTATGTCGATATAGGACTCGTTTTACTGTGGATATAGATACTTTTGTACTTGTTTCCTCCAGCATCTTCAAAAGGTAATTTGCTGTTGTTCTGGGATTGATTTGCACTTTTTGCACAAAAGTACGTTCATCTCTAGGAGACAGACCGTGTCTCCTTCCTAAGCAGTATGACGGCTGCGTGGTCCCATGGTGTTTATACTTGTGTACTATTGTTTGTACAGATGAACATGGTACCATCAGGCGTTTGGAAATTGCTCCCAAGGATGAACCAGACTTGTGGAGGTCTATAATTGTTTTCTGAGGTATTGGCTGATTTATTTTGATTTTCCCATGATGTCAAGCAAAGATGCATTGAGTTGGAAGGTAGGTCTCAAAATACATCCACAGGTACACCTCCAATTGACTCAAATGATGTCAATTAGCCTATCAGAAGCTTCTAAAGCCATGACATCATTTTCTGGAATTTCCCAAGCTGTTTAACGGCACAGTCAACTTAGTGTATGTAAACTTCTGACCCACTGGAATTGTGATACAGTGAAGTATAAGTGAAATAATCTGTCTGGAAACAATAGTTGGAAAAATGACTTGTCATGCACAATGTAGATGTCCTAACTGACTTGCCAAAACTATAATTTGTTAACAAGAAATGTGTGGAGTGGTTGAAAAACTAGTTTTAATGATTTCAACCTAAGTGTATGTAAACTTCTGACTTCAACTCTATGTGTGTGAGGGAGAGATAATGTGTGTGTGTGTGTGTGTGTGTTTGTGTGTGCGTGTAACAGTATAGCTTCCGTCTCTCTCCTCGCCTCTACCTGGGCTCGAACCAGGGACCCTCTGCACACATCGACAACAGCCACCCTCGAAGCGTCGTTACCCACCACCCGCGCCACAAAAGCAGCAGCCCTTGCGGAGCAAGGGGAACAACTACTACGCTATTAGCGAGCACCACCGCTAACTAGCTCGCCATTTCACATCGGTTACATGCGCATGATCCTCTCTCCCAGCTATTTAAACAGCGCACAATGAGTGAATGAGAGGGGGAAAGAGGTGAGGAGGAGAGAACAGGCAACAATAGATCACGTTGTGGAACAGACAGGTAGATAGACGGGGACTGATTCCAGACAAGAGGAGTGATAGATATACATCAGCCTATGGCGTGAGTGTGCCATCAGTCTCTACTCCAGACACTGGCCACAGAACAGAACAAACAGACACAAAGAGCAAAGGACCAATTGTAAACAGATAGTCGGACAACTCTCTCATGCACTGTGTTACCTACCATGCACGCACGCTCAACCATACACACACAAAACACAAGCAACAACAACAAAAAAGACAGAGAAGAGATGAGGAGAATATTGGGGAAAGAAAAGGAGATGGAAGAGGAGAGGGAGTAAAAGGACCAGAATGTGACACATTGTCACGCAGTCACACACACACACACACACACACACACACACACACACACACACACACCAGACCCTACCAGCCGTACACTGACTCAACTGGATTTAAAAAGTGAGAAAGTGTCTCTCTTCTCCCTCGTTCTCTCCCTCCATCTCTCCCTCTTTTATTTCTCACTGCACTCCCTTTGTTTTGTTTTCCTAACGCGTCTCTAAATCCATCTTAGCAGAGAAATGGTGCAGAACAAATCCGAACGGGGAGTTTCGGGATAAGAGAGCCGACGATATTGAAAATCGGAGGAGCGATGGGGTACATCACAAATGGCACCTTATTCCCTATGTAGTACAGTGCTTTTGACCAGGGCCCATAGTGAATTGGGTGCCATTTGGGACAAATCCATTGTATGGTGAGAGATGGGACGACATACCGGTAGTGTCACGCTGGTATCAATGATTCGGGAGACAGACGCAGGAATGCGTAATATTTTTATTTATTAAGGCCCAAATTACGGCGTGCCGTGTAAAGGCACGGGGACGAAAACCAAACAAACAAGTAACAAAACACAAGGTAGAAACCCAAAACAAAAGAGCGGGCAGTACCTCGAATAAATAACACTAGCGCACAATGATTATCACATGGGACGAGACCCGTAATCATCTGCACAATCCACAAGGGCACGAAAGCCCAAAACACACAGCACAGGTACTCACACGCACCAACGGACATAGTAACAATAATGGTAAACAAAAAGGCACATACATACAAATACAATCAGTGGGAATAGGGGCCAGGTGTGCGCAATGAAAGTTCCAGAGGGATCCGTGACAGATGGACAGATAGACAGACACACAACAACTCCGTGTATGTCACGTGTATCTGACGTACAACATGTCATTAATAAAAGTGAATAACATATTAAATAGGTCACAAAGTAAAACTCAAACTCGGAACGTAGGTGATATCCAGTAAAAAACCTGAAAGTGCATTTGATTTGAAAAACAATGTGACATTCATATGATTTTTACACTATAGTGCTGACCAAAACCAAACTGTGAAGTTCCACATATTTTATATTCACATGGTCCTTTTCAGCCCGGTTCCAGCAACGATGCATAATCAGGCCGGCTCAGTACAGCATGGTTTAGAATGGCTCGGTTCGGCTCATCAGTGTGAATAGCCCTCAAGACATACAGTATACATGTTCTCTCACACACACACAAACTATACCTTTCCCACGCACACACACACGCACGCACGCACGCACGCACGCACACACACACACACACACACACACACACACACACACACACACACACACACACACACACACAAATATTATAGTAGTACTCACATAGGGCATGGGAGCCAGTGAACAGCAAACAGAGCAACAGAGCGCAGAGGGGCAGCAGGGCCGGCAGAGAAAGACAGGGTGGACCGCCGGCGGCCATCTTGTTCCGGGGGCGACTTTTTACCTGGCTGGAGAGCCGAGGCCCCACAAGAAGGAGGCTGGGGTCTTCACACAGGATGTCGTGGCACTCTGCAGGGAGGAGGAGAGGAAGAGAGGAGATGATGAGCTAGGATGTCGCCAATTGAGCATTCAAGCGTTTTAAAAGGAAGTCTGCTTCAAAGCCTGAGGTGATGTCAAACACACACATCCCAGTCACATACAACACATGGATCTTTACTTTTTTCAACAATGGACACATTCCAGACCTCTACCGCCTCTCTGTCAGTAAATGCACAGTGTTGAGCATACATTACCATACATGTTCCTATCAGCTGTGTTGCTAGCGAGACAACACAAGGCTCATATGCACGGACAGCATTTATGACAAGACACACACCACCGTCACATAGATTGAGAGAGGCAAGGAAGCAGGAAACCATCTCCAGAGCTGTTCTCCCCCTATCCTAATAAACTGCTTTTCACATCTCATAATTAGCTGGGGCATTTATCTCTCGATCTTGTCATTATTTGCTTATCGGCACATTGTGTAATTATGGGGGTACCCGCCGATAATTCGACAGCGTGTCTTTGTTTTAGTCAAATTACCATTAATCCCTGTATGTGTCCCGAAGTGCACCCTATACTCTTCGTAGTGCACTACTTTCAACGGGGCGACTTATGGGCCCTGGTCAAAAGAAGTGCACTATAAGGGTAATAGGATGCCATTTGGCACAGATCCCCTGTGTGCGCGCGCTGTGGCGCCCAGCAAGTGGGCCCTCGTTGATATGTCTGCCACGTTTAATGCCCAAGCGCAGTTACACACTTTAATTAAAAGAGGAGGAATTAAGAGAACACGGAGGGGAAGAGAGAGGAGAGAGATGAGTCATTTTAGCACAGGCCTGAATACCTGGTATTATGAATACCTGTGTATGTGTGTGTGTTTGTGTTTGTTTGTGTGTGTGTGTGTGTGTGTATGTACACTGAGATGCTGTGCTTGGTAGACAGAATGGGGCTTGGTAACAACTGCCATTTCGTAGCTGCGTTCCAGGTCACTGGCAGATTCTAAAAGTTCCAGACTAGTTCTGAGGGGTTCTAAAATGTTTGGAGACATCAAAATAACCACTACCACTGGGTTGACCACCTCTTCCAATTACCCATTAGTGTAGTCATTCATGTGGCCAATCCTCGACTGCTGTGTGACCGCAAAACATTCACTGTCCATCAGATGCCATTAAAAATCCTCAGTGTTCCACTTCCAATGGGACAAGCCTGAGGTCTCTTTTCTTTAAGCCACGTGAACGTAGCTAGAGGGAGGATTGTTTTGCAACACACACCTCCAGTCAGGCAGGCCGCAGCTATACTTGCAGTGTAACCCGGCACCCCAGACGCCACGCCACACCGCCTGCCAAGTCTTCACCCGCCTAGCCGCAGGGCCCATCCCTCCACACACACATACACACATGGAGATACCCACGCACACAGACAGACACACGAGCAAGCGGGCACACCCGCATACACACACACTTCGAGACTCATACACACACACACACGTTCACACAACGTAAGCACACACACACTCCGGGGAGGAGTCGAGTCGGCAGAGCTCCTTCGCTCCAACAATGGGCCCTTTGTGGTTCTCCGCGCCAAAGACTGGGGGCCCGTCAGAACCTGAGCTCATCGCTCAACACACACACACAGACACTCTCAGTGCACGCTTCTAGCACTCTTCCTCCCTCTCCTCTTTCGTATTTGTGTTGAGAAACAGTCTTGTGTTGGTGTTTTTTTCTTCAGGGCAGGTGATGTCAGTTAGAGATAGGGAGAGGTAATGAGAGAGGGGGGTGGGGGGGGGTATGGAAGTGTGGAGGGGAAGTGTCAGGCTTATTGTTCTAGATGTAAACGGTGGGGGTGGGGGGGTGTGGAGGAATCGCACTGTGTTTCTGGATCTCTCCAGCAGGAGGCTAAGCCTCGCCTGTCTGAAGCCCATAGGAAGTAAACATTGTGTGGGGTAGTGATTCATTGCGCTCCCCCTGAGCTGGCTCTCTGCCTCCAGGCTCAGGTTACAATGCAAAATGGCCTACTGTTGTGGTGAAGTACCATCAACCTGAGCATCCTGATCACATACACAGACTCACACGAGAACAAACGTGCAGACACGAGAACGCATGTGCACACATGACGACAAACAGACACACACACACACACACAAACAGACACACACTTCAAATGCGAGACGGATAATAGAGCGATAATATCTCAAAAACGACATAGACAATACCTAGAAATCCAGACGCCACTATTCCACAATGATCAGCTATGTGTGTAGACTTGCAGCTGTCCATAGAGACACGAGAATCACACTCACACACTCATGGTCGGGTGGTTGAAGCACAGCAGCGCAGCACTTCCCTGGCTACTAGCACCTCGCCGGGAGAAAAGGAGAGGAGGAGCTCTACTATGCGTGGCCGCGGCCTCCGCCATGCAGATGGAGGCGAGATGAACAGTGCTTCACAGTCAAGTGATGCTCACACCCATCGATCGGTAAAACCTCGCCGCAAACGGCTTCGTCGAAGGGCAGGCGGAGTGGAAACCGTCAGTCGCTAGCTAGCGGCTAACGCTCACGTTTCACTTTGTTTCAGATTTGTCCTTGAGCAGCTCCAGGAAGGTTTTTCTTGTGTTAGGACGGTATCGGCAACTCGTTTCACAATCTATGCCTGTATTATGTTTTATTGGGATAGGAGCGCAGATTGCTAGCTCGTTGACATATTTGGCCTACTATGAGCGCTAATCGCTAACACTAACATTGCAATGAGTTCAACTGTCCGATACGTATATGTTTTCACTGGCTACACAATAGCCTAACTCTGACATAGAACGAGTCCAAATGGCCAGGCGTCTGAGAACCGTTAACATGCTAAATGCAAGATATCCAGGGTCCTGCATTAAAATACTTTATCTTGGCCAGGTCGCAGTTGTAAATGAGAACTTGTTCTCAACTGGCCTACCTGGTTAAATAAAGGTGAAATGAAATTACATTTTAAAAATGAATTATCAAGCTTTGTAACCATCTCCAGAAGGCTCTTGTCCCCGTTTTCCACGCTGACGGACTAGAATCTATCACATACAGTAATAATGAAATCCAGAAACACACACATACACTCAACAGGTGATCAATACAGACCGCTACTCCCCACATATTTCAGATATGTATCTTTCTCCACTGGACCAAGTTTCACTCTCCCTGTCTCTCAATGCCTCTCATTCCCTCACACCACCTTGATGGTCGCTGTGTTTCTGGGGTTTCTCCCGCAGTCAGTAGCAATCAGGGATGCTCTCTCTGACACGCAAAGCCTCCTAATCCAGCACTTCACCATGCATTATTGATGCTAACATGTTGGACTCGGTCTGGAGACGAGAATTATGGGTAAAGACAAGAAGGGGAGGGACCAAATCAAAGCCGGCAGGGAGAGAGCAGGAGCCAAAGCACAGCGTGGAAATACACTCAAGCATGTGCACTTACACATACACAAATGGAGATGCGCACGCACACACACACACACACGCACACACACACACACACACACACACTGTGAAAAGATGTGAAATAACACTAATGAGAAAAAACAACATCTCTCCGCCCGAGGGGCCAGAAAAACATGTCTCTCCAAGACGAGCGGATCTTGCATCAGGTTACCATGCACAGCACACACATACACACACCCGCACACACACACAGCCTTTACTTTTCATGCGTACGGCTCTAAATAACACATTTCTTAGGCCTTTTGTCCTGAATAAAGTTCAATGTTGGTGCTAGGTTTAGCTCCCCCGTGTAAAATGCTGTTCCAGTGCAGCATCCATATCATATCCATGATCCCCCCCTTGCGCAACAGGATGCTAGCTTAGCTGGGCTGGTTCAAAGTGACACCGCCGCGTGATTATGAAACAGCACAGGGGTTGTTGATCCTCCAGGGACTACTGCAGGCAGGGCAACAGGGTGGGGTGTGAGTGTGTGGTGCGCAGAACAACCACCCTTCTTAGACCGGGACAGTGCGGGCAAAGATAAGGGTAGCAGGGAGAGAGAGAGAGAGAGAGAGAGAGAGAGAGAGAGAAAGAAATAATTGGGTAACAATGAGTGTAGTTGTGTGTATGTTGTTCACTTGAGCAGAAGATGGACCTGCCATGATGGGGACTCTGAGAGGCTCTGAGATGGGTCTACACCAGCAACTCACTCTGTGGAGGCCAAGATAATGCTAGTGTGTGTGTGTGTGTGTGTGTGTGTGTTTGGTTGAGTGGTGGTGGCGTCTTGGGTGAGCTTACTATATGGTCAGGACGGGGGTAGTAGTAGACGAGGAGCAGTGTGTGGGGGGTCTGAGAAAAATACTTGATTAAGTGTTCAGACCTTTGAATGGGACAGACAAGAAGAACTCAAGAGTCGAGACTAGACTACCACATGAATGCCACTCTATCAAGGCAAACACTTGTCTGCGGGGAGAGACAACAACAGCTCATTCCCATTGTCATCCAGAGAAAGGGGCCATATAACCATTAAGTGAAGTGATGCAAATATACGCAATGAGGCACGGAGGAAGACCTTGTTGATTGGAACCAAACGGGACATAATGTCAGACAGGGCCACTTAACAACACAGTATCGAGAGCTATATAGGTTCATCTAATGAATAGCACAAACTGATGTCTGATTTTGTCTGATTAAAAAACAAAAGGATGTCTATTTAATGATTTTTTAAACAGTTCATAGACAATCATCTGGAGACAAAATAACCAACTGAAGCTGGTTTGATGCTTTTTAAACTTCTCTGACTATACGGATGATTCTCAGCAGGTGTAACGGTTCACTCTTTTTTTGTATATATATATATATTTTTTTACAGCCGTCCCTAAAGTCCAGTGTCCGCTCATCCCTATGTATGTTAACAATGAAAAGGTGTTGTAACGAGTGCATACGACCGCTCACTCCAAACATCGCCTTTTGAGTGTGTGAGCCTTATACGCGCCACCGTGCACTTAATTCCTAGCATTTAACTCAGGAGTCTTTATTTGATTCATGCAGACCATAGCATAGATCGTCTTTTGCTGTCGTAAAGCTAGAGGCTGCCGCAGACCAACAAAAAAAAAAAATCTGTTTTGAAGACTAGAAACGCTACACTTCCCGCTGGGAACAGACGTCAATTTCGACGCCTATTCCACGTTGGTTTCGGCATAATTCCATTGGAAGTGATGCGGGGAACAACGTCGATTCAACAAAGTGTGTGCCCAGTGAGTTATCAAAGCTCTCCTCTCTCTCTGTTACTCCTCTCTTTTTCTCCTCCTGTCGTCACTCAGTTGCTCTCCATCCATCATTTTTGACTGACTACTTCCTCGTACTGTGCACTGGGCAGTGTTCATAAACACAGTGTACCCCTTCAAAACAGGCCAGTATTTGCATTTTGGTCATTGAGCAGGTGCTCTTATCCAGAGCGACGTACGGTAAGTATCATAATAAGACGCACAAGGATAGGTGTGTTTCATATGCGCCCTCGCACGCACGTGTGTGGCTCAGCTAAAAATCCCATCAGGCTCATCCTCCTTCATCCCCCCCTCTGTTTTCCCTTTTCCCTCTCTCCCTCCCTCATAAGCATGCATACTTAAGAAGTGTGCTTTCATTGCCGATGTTAAGTGGGAATTCTATTCATGTGCATGGATGATTGTAAACGCCAGTGCCTGTGTGTCTGTCTACCCCCCCTTCCTTCCCTCCCTCCTTCCTCACTGTCTCCTACTCCCCCCATCCCCCATCACAGCTAAACCTGCACATTAAGAAGGCCCTTCTCAGACTATTAACCCTCGATGCTCCACACACCACCCAGCGTCGCCAGTTCCAGTACAGAGAGCAAAACAACCACGACGTGGATTGACAGAAATTGACATGATACCTTCGCGGAAATGTCTCCTACAAGCCCACTGTCTTGTTGTGTCTTAGTGCCGACACTACAGCTATAGAGTTGTATTGGTTCGTATCCTTGTGCTGTGCTGTAGCGTCAGCCACTGGCTATAACGTGTGACCAATCTGCCGCACAGTAGCCATTGACAAGACACAGCCTCCATTGGAACCCTGGTTGGACGAAGGTCCTTCACGTATGTAGGGTGCTACAGACGGACTCTAGTGACCTCATTAAAAGATACCCAATAACCTTGCCTGACAACAACCCTCTTTCTCGGAGGAGATTTCCCATGAGCCTTTGCTCTTATGTCAGGTCTCTCCAAAGAAGTGGCATTCAGACGGCAGGGAGCGCTGGTTGACACCTCAGCGCCACCCCCGAGCCAACCTCCAAGCAGCTCCTGGGGCCTTGGGCTTTCATCGGGAGTTAGGGCTTTTCTGCTTTGATTTTGCCTGTTGCTACAGCCAGACGAAGGAGGTTCACTGTTGCTGAGACTATAAAAACACTTCCCCTCAGAGTGAAGGAGGACACAAAATGGCTGACAGTTGCTCGTAGTTCCAAATGTTTAAACCTGCATTTTGATATGCCAGCAGGTGGATAGAAGACTAATTTCTTTCATACCGGGCTTTGCTAAAAATGCAGGTGTCACGTTCTGACCTTAGTTCTGTTATTATATCCTTATTTTAGTATGGTCAGGGCGTGAGTTGGGTGGACAGTCTATGTTGGTTTTTCTATGTTGGTTTTTGAGTTCGGCCTAGTATGGTTCTCAATCAGAGGCAGCTGTCAATTGTTGTCCCTGATTGAGAATCATACTTAGGTAGCCTGGGTTTCACTTTTGGGTTGTGGGTGTTTGTCTTCCGTGTTAGTGTTCGTACCACACGGGGACTGTTTCGTTCATTTCACGTTTATTGTTTTGTATTTCGTAGTGTTCAGTTTATGTATTCAAATAAACATTATGGACACTTACCACGCTGAAAATTGGTCCTCCGATCCTTCTCCCTACTCCTCCTCAGAAGAGGAGGACGAGGTTCGTTACAGCAGGTATATATGACACGGAGTTGTTATATTCCTGAGTAAAGTGGTAGAACTGCTTTTGCTGCCCTCTTAACTTAACCTCAGTGAGGTTGAGCACACGAGAGTGACAGCGTGGAATTGGGCAGAGCTGACCCCTAAATCTAGGCATTATTACTGCCCACTTTGTCTACGACAGAGGGCACACTATCTGTCTCTCTGACTGACCCTGCTATGACAGGCTGGTTTGGCAGCAGAGAGAGTGAGAGGGAGGAGAGGAAATAGAGAGGGGGGGGGAGATAGGGAGAGAGAGAGGGTGAGACACCGACACCAAGAGAAAATCCTTACTTCACCTGTTCTGCTTTCTCCTCACCAGTCTCCCTACCCTACAAGCATCACAAAGGGCAGAGGTCACCGTCCAGCTCTTACAAGCATCACCTGGGCGGGCAGCAGGACGAGGAAGGTCATATTACAGATGGGTAGCATTTAATTACGACACACTGCAGCGGTCTTGGCAGGAGGCAGGGGGTACAGAGACTGCCAAGACTGACAGACAGACATCAGAATGACTCTCAAAGTGATAGCCGCCCAGAGAGAACGAGACTTAGAGGGCAACAGGACTGTTAGCGATGGAGGTGGAGATGGAGGGAAGGAGATGGAAGGAGAAAAGGAAGACACAACAAGATTATGGTAAGCAGGTGAGACAGAGGGGAAATTGGCCTGAGAGAGAAACCCCATCTGTGTGCTCCAAAGTTTCCTGGGGGGCTCACGGGACCTTCCTTGATTTGAGGGGTAAAAAAAAAAATGTCAGTGATTGTATATACTTCTCTATAACGACACAGAAATCCGTGATTCTTTAGGCTAGAAAGAATCGGTAAAATGCCAGAGAACAACACTACGCTGATTGGGGATATCTTTGTCTCTATGACATTCAGAAGCTGAGCTACAACATTCTAAAGTCGACAAGTCAAAGAAATTGGACTTTGCTTGGGAAGTAATCTTTTACAATGTGTGGCTGTCGCTATCAAAGGATGTATTCACTTTTTGTAAAAGAGGGATATCGGGTCCTTATCCATTATTATTATTATTATTATTATCATCATCATTAAATAGCCTGCCTAAAAGATGTCATGAGTTTTGTTAAGTTAAGGATCCAACCCCTTTCTTCAATTTTTGCCTAAAATGACATACTCAAATCTAACTGCCTGTAACTCAGGACCTGAAGCAAGAATATGTATATTCTTGATTCCACTTGAAAGGAAACACTTTGAAGTTTGTGGAAATGTAAAAGGAATGTAGGAGAATATAGAACATTAGATCTGGTAAAAGATAATACAAACCAAAAACATGCTTTTTTTTTGGTTCCATCATGTTTCAAATGCAAGAGAAAGATCATAATGTAATTATTCCAGCCCAGGTGCAATTTAGATTTTGGCCACTAGATGGCAGCAGTGTAGGTGCAACGTTTTAGACTGATCAAATGAACCATTGCATATCTGTTCAAAATGTTGTATCGAGACTGACCAAATGTGCCTATTTGGATTATTAATACATTGTCAAGTTCATAATGGTGCACTCTCCTCATGGCATTATTTCACTGTAATGCAGTTAGATTAACAATAATTTAAGCTTCCAGCCCATTTCAGACATGTCTATGTCCTGGGATTTTTTTGTTTGTTACTTCCAACCTCATGCTAATCACATTAGCCTACATTAGCTAAATCGTGCCACGGGGTGGGGCCCGATCACATAGAGGTTAAACTATGTAGAACTGAAGGAAATGAGCTTCAAATCAACTACATTTTTGTAGGTGCTCTATCCCAATACTCCAAATAATGGTATTGGGATAGGGGTCGCTTGATATGTATAAATAAATCCTGGTGTGTGTGTGTGTGTATGTTTGTGATTTATCCTATCACAGGGACACAAATGCAGTGCCAGTCACTATAACTGACAGTTACAGCAGCATCCCTGCTTTCCTGGTTCATTAGTATTCCAGCCCAGTTTTGGCCCTCTTTATTCACCGCTAGGTATAACCGGGTCCTGGGACGGCAGTGTGTCAGCCGGGCCCGACCCGAGTGGGGACGTATCGAGCTATGTGTCTAGTCCAGGTATCAAGGCCACCCATCCATTTACAAGCAGAACTGAGGAAAGCAAAACCGTTGCGAATTGTATGGTCTATCAGTGAATACAGATGCATGTGTCATTACTATTAAAGTCATTGTGGGTTCAAATAGTATTTGAAATCTTTCGAGCACTTTCTTTCCCTCCAGGCTGCCAGGAGTGCCAGATGGGCGGGCATTTGTAGTTATGGGACTATTCTATTGGTCCATTTGTCAGGCAAGCTCAATCAAACACAGACGGAATAAGTTCAAATAGTATTTGAGTCCAGGTCTGTCTTTGTACACCACTGAATCCATTAAAGGATTATATTTTCCTGAATGGGGCCAGGGTTCTATGAAAGAGAGAGTGTAATGTGAGTGTAAATGTTTACTGTTTTTTTTTATTACACTTTTGTATATTATCTACTTCACTTGCTTTGGCATTGTTAACATATGTTTCCCATGCCAATAAAGCCCCTTGAATTGAATTGAGAGAGAACTATATAAATACTAGTTAATCAAGGACATCCATCTCTTCGAATTTCAAAATGAATTGAAAGAAATAAACCTGCTAATTTGTCAGCAATTTGGTGTCAAATCATCAGCGATTTGCTTGAGCACCACTTAGTAACCTAGCCTGGGGAAGATTATCAAGGAGGTCCTTTACACAGCAGAAACTCATGTTAGAGTAACACAGCAAAAATACAATTACATGTATGTCTTATGAGGTAAGGCCAACATCAATTTCCCATCTGTGTGTGGACAATAAATTGTTCCTACTCTATGCTGTAATACTTTATTCTATTCTATTCTACTCTACAGCATCAATATTTTGGGATTGTACAAAAGCCGCTCGCCCATATCCACTCAATGCCTGTGTATACTAGCGGCAGAGAGATTTGAAACTGAGAGACTCAACACATGCGCTTGAATACTTTCTAGAGGGTCGTTCTGAAAGTAGCGCCCACCAGCCAAAGGTGGTTCCCGGGAAGAGGGCGTGCTTACGTCGCAAATGTGCCGATGCGTGCACCACGTCACTGCTCTCTCTCACGCTCTACTCTGTGTGGGCGTCTTGCTAGCTGCCACTCAAATGGCGAGGGGCTGAAGCTCATTGGCTGAAACTCAAATTGCTAAGGGGCTTGGCCCAAGTGGGGTGACATATAGGGAAAATGGTGCCGCACAGCTTTCAAACTAGGGATGATTCTGTGGATAATTCAGGTAAAACTGTGATTCCGGTCATAGATTATGCATTTACCAACAACACATTGACACATCTAGCCAACAAGTGGAAGGTAAAAAAAAAAAAAAAAAAACACTATTCGCCAAGTAACCGGAGCATGTCTTCAACACTCATGAGGAAGGCTTGGACCAACGTCAATGGGAGCATGACAAATTCTTCAGTACTAGTTAGGCTATTCCCAGGAAGTAATTGCTTGTTGATTCTCTCGGTTTCAAATCTCTCTTGCATTTGCACGCAATGGCTTGATTTGGCCTGATAATAGCGTGATAGGGAGACAGCGTGATAACAGACACTGGCTATTAACAGCAGCAACTGTTATGGCAATGCATAGTGCTCAGAGTTGTATACAGACAGACAACACAGACTACATCCCAAATGGAATGGTACCACGTTCCCTATATAGTGCACTACTTTCCGACCAGGGCTCTGGTTAAAAGTAGTGCACTATATAAGGAATGGGGGGCCATTTGGGACTCACACACAGCCTAATTCGAGGTGTCAGTTGAAGGGTAGTTAGAGTGTGTGTGTGTGTGTGGGGGGGGGGGGGGGGGGGGGTAGTCCTCGTGTCTCCTGCCTCCAGCGAGGCTCTATAAAAGAGCAGAGACAGATGGTCAGGTTAGGCTGGTGGCTGCCTGTCACCTTCTTCTCCTCTATTTCCTCCCACCATTCCGGGAAAACAACTGGCCTGGGCCTCCCCTTCGTCCGCAGCTGCAGTCAAACCAAGAGGAACCTTGACTTGTAGCATTTAGCTGACGATATATATCCCTGGATATCTTCTCTTTCGAAATGGTTGATGAAATCTAAAATGGCTGACAACGGAGAGTCAGGGATATACAGAGTAGGGCGATTTCTGGAAAGTTCTGATTCTGAAGTAGCGTTGGTAGAGCGAGTGCGAGAGAGTCGCATGACCCGAGTGTAACTTGGGCCAGGGGTTCAGGGGTTGGGCGGCCATGGCATGGCCTGGGTTAATGAATTCCTACATAACAAGGGAGGGAGAGATGTGGGGAAACACAGGCTATGTTGTCCAGTTTTCCTCCTCCTCTGTCGTAAAGGGCGGTGGTGCCGAGGCTGGCTGGAGAGGCAGACACAAGGTTATTGTTGGAGCCCAGGGCCACGTGTGTAAGGAGCCATGAAGACCGCCAGTGTTCCCCACAATGTCGCCCAGGGTCGAAAACCAAACACTGTCACAAATATGCGCACACGCACACACACAGGCACATATGCACATGGACACATACACAGTAGTGAAGTCATAAAACCATGCAGGCATGAACATGCCCACACACACATACACACCCACGTGCATACCTGCACATGCACACCAATTAGTGTAGGCGCACACACACACACACACACACACACACTCTCAAAGTCACAGTTCATTCTCTTCTCCCCTGAGACCCCCCCTCCACCTTCCCAAACCGCCCCTCAGCCTCAAACCTCCCTGGTTTCTCTGTTGCCAACTGAGAGGTTTCAGTGAGGGGTCAGAGTTGAAGGGTCAAGCAGCTGGTAAAGCTCTTAAATGGTTATTTCTTTATACTACACAGCATTCCTTCACAGCGTGGGCCAACACATTCCATTCCTGTCTCGTTTAGGCCCAAAGGACAGGGCTTGGAAAGGAAATATCACGAGGATGTTTGGGTTTGTTTGGGGGGGGATATAGGAAGACACAGGTGAGGTGCGGTAATAGCACTGCTTTTAGAAAAAGGATTTCGGAACCCCATGCCTTGCTCATAAACAAGCTCTCTGGCGTTGCCACTTTGCACTTTGCCAATACTGCGATAGCCAGCCTTTCTGCTGAGAAAGTGAGATTGTTGCTGAGCCATGGTGAGAGCTGTAACGCACCAGACTATTGTCAGAGAGGGACAGAAAAAGAGAGAGGGAGAGAAAGAGGAGCAGAGAAAAAGAGAAAGGGAGAGAGGACGACCCACAGGGCAAAAACTGGTTGAATCAATGTTTTTTCCACGTCATTTCAAACCAAAAAATGTAATGTGATGACGTTGAATCAATGTGCAAAACTGATTAGATTTTTTGAAAGTTATCAACGTATGGGAATTTACGTCTTTTTTTTCACCCAACGTTTAACCTAAATCCAATGATATGGTGAAATGTGTTGTTGATTTTATGTTAATTTCACATTAGTTGACAACTCAACCAAATGTAAATCAAATGTAAACCAAATGTAAATCAAATGTAAACCAAATGTAAATCAAAACTGTGCCTAGTGGGGAGCGAGACAGAGCAATTGAGGAGACTTCTAAAATCCCTTTATTCTAACACTAATTCATTTGAACTAAAGACAGGTGTATGCGTCAACAGATTAGAGGTCGACCGATTAATTAATTTGGGCCGATTTCAAGTTTTCATAACAATCGGTAATTTTGGACACCGATTTTGCAGATTTTTTTTTACACCTTTATTTAATCTTTATTTAACTAGGCAAGTCAGTTAAGAACACATTCTTATTTTCAATTATGGCCTAGGAACGGTGGGTTAACTGCCGTGTTCAGGGGCAGAACGACAGATTTTTACCTTGTCAGCTCAGCGATTCAATCTTACGCTCTAGCCACCTGCCTCATTAGGAGCCTGCCTGTTACGCGAATGCAGTAAGAAGCCAAGGTAAGTTGCTAGCTAGCATTAAACTTAATCAATCATAATCACTAGTTATAACACCACATGGTTGATGATATTACTAGTTTATCTAGCATGTCCTGTGTTGCATATAATCAATGCAGTGCGCATTCGCTGCTCCAACGTGTACCTAACCATAAACACCAATGCCTTTCTTAAAATCAATACACAGAAGTATATATTTTTAAACCTGCATATTTAGCTAAAATAAATCCAGGTTAGCAGGCAATATTAACCAGGTGAAATTGTGTCACTTCTCTTGCGTTCATTGCACGCAGAGTCAGGGTATATGCAACAGTTTGGGCAGCCTGGCTCATTGCGAACTAATTTGCCAGAATTGTATGTAATTATGACATAACATTGAAGGTTGTGCAATGTAACAGGAACATTTACACTGATGGATGCCACCTATTAGATAAAATACGGAACGGTTCCGTATTTCACTGAAAGAATAAACGTCTTGAGATGATAGTTTCCGGATTCGACCATATTAATGACCTAAGGCTCGTATTTCTGTGTGTTATTATATTATAATTAAGTCTATGATTTGATAGAGCAGTCTGACTGAGCGATGGTAGGCACCAGCAGGCTCGTAAGCATTCATTCAAACAGCACTTTCGTGCGTTTTGCCAGCAGCTCTGCTGTTTATGACTTCAAGCCTATCAACTCCCGAGATTAGGCTGATGTAACGATGTGATGTGAAATGGCTAGGTAGTTAGCGGGGTGCGCGCTAATAACGTTTCAAACGTCACTTGCTCTGAGACTTGGAGTAGTTGTTCCCCTTGCTCTGCATGGGTAACGCTACTTCGAGGGTGGCTGTTGTCGTTGTGTTCCTGGTTCGAGCCCAGGTAGGAGCGAGGAGAGGGACGGAAGCTATACTGTTACACTGGCAATACTAAAGTGCCTATAAGAACATCCAAAGGTATATGAAATACAAATGTTATAGAGAGAAATAGTCCTATAATTCCTAAAATAACTACAACCTAAAACTTCTTACCTGGGAATATTGAAGACTCATGTGAAAAGGAACCACCAGCTTTTTTTATGTTCTCATGTTCTGAGCAAGGAACTTAAACGTTAGCTTTCTTACATGGCACATATTGCACTTTTACTTTCTTCTCCAACACTTTGTTTTTGCATTATTTAAACCAAATTGAACATGTTTCATTATTTATTTGAGGCTAAATTGATTTTATTGATGTATTATATTAAGTTAAAATAAGTGTTCATTCAGTATTGTTGTAATTGTCATTATTACAAATACATTTCAAAAATCGTCCGATTAATCGGCATCGGCTTTTTTTGTCCTCCAATAATCGGTATCGGCGTTGGAAAATCATAATCGGTCGACCTATAGTGTATGCTACATGATTTTGGCCCCAATGTAGCTGTCCAATACAAGTTTTTAGATCAGAGAAGCAATCTGAGGGCTACCGATTTCGTTTTTGAGCAAACCTAGACGTCCTGATGTTTGATTTTATCGGCACAAAATCTGCAATGCTCATGTAGTGTGAGATGTGCAACAAAAAGTTTAGAGAACGGAGGTCAGCAATAACCAATGAGAGCTCACCAGAGAAGAAGCCAGTGAGATGACAACGTTGTTCTGCATCAACCCAGAATGCATAGACACTCGAGCAGGAGCGATGACTACCACTAGTATGCGTTTGTACTCGCCTTTAACCAAAGCCAAAGTGTCAAATCGTTACAGCTCTGAAGTTCACAAGCAATGTTATTCAATTCAAAATGTTGGCTAGCTATTTCAACGTGAATGTCTGACAGAAAACATTTGAGGCTGCTTTGAGCTACAGCTCGTTGCAGTCACTTTCAAATGTAATCACGTCGTCACATCATTGTTTTCGCGAGACAGCGTGGTATCAAGAATCCTCACGACCAGGTGAAGAATCTTCTAGTGTGTCCTAGACAAGGTCTACATTCTTTAGTGTACGTACCACTACGCTGGCAAGACAAAAAAAACGACAGAAAATAGTATTTTTAATGTGAGAGGATCAGCGATGTTAGAATTTTGTAGTGTACACCCGGCTTAAAGCACATTACAAAGAACACGCACGGATAGAGAGATGGAAAATGAGGGACATAAAAGAGAGAGCTCCCTTCCTCATCACTAGGGCAACCTGACATGTCTTCCTAGCCAGCGTGTGTGCGCACACACTCACACACAGACACACACGCACGCACACATGCTCTATCCCTCTCACACACAACCATGGCCATAAAACTCCCCAGGCCCCAAAAACGTGCCCTTGGGGACGTAGTAGTGAGAGAAAAAAATTGAGGTGCGTTCCTGCAGGTGTCCAGGTAAGAGAGACAGGGCAGTGCTGAAGGAGCATTACTCTAATCCCTCTCTATTAGCCATGCTCAATTGACCCTGCCTCGTTCATATTCCTGGAATGACCCACAGAACTCACACAGAGAGAGACAGAGAGTGGTGGTGGGGGGAGGGGGTGCTGTTCGCCTCTGCCACATCGGGGGAAAAAGCGGAAAAGAGAGAAATTTTTTTGGGGAGGGTGGTGCAGTAGATAAGAAAGAAAGAGGGGTGAGCAAAAGAGAGAACGAGCAAGATAAAGACAGAGATTGAAGAAGAGAGAGAGAGAGAGAGAGAGAGAGAGAGAGAGCGATATAGCCCACATCTGTCCTTTGTCCTCTACCACTCGGTGTAACCACATCCAGGTCAATCAGATGGATCGATGCCACACACAAACACACACACACACAGTCTTGCTGGGGGGCACAAGCTAGACTTATTACCGACGGATCCATTTTTCATTACTGTTACCATTGTCCCAGCCGACCAAGGTCTGAATGCCAGTTGCTATCGGCTACACTTAAATAATGGAGGGAAAAGTGCCTCATCACGACCATGATTTAGGAATGCACCTATATTTATCTGCAATATCACAACAGGATGCTTTTAAGTGAGCATAAATGAAGAACTAGCTCAAGAGCTAATATTTCAAGGAGTTCACTTTATGGGTAGACCATAGTAATAACGAAAGCAGAAAGCATCTCGCCTCAATTGGTGAAGTCTGTTCCACTAAAGTGAATTGTGCCAGCTCTGCCACAGCCTCAGTCTGGCCTCTGCCTAGTTAGTACTCAGCCAGTTATCGAACCAAAACGAGTGGACTGCATTCAATGAAAATCATACGGGATTCAAATCCCTTAAATTAAAAAGCACTCAGTGGGGTGAAGCTTGTTGTTAGGGTAGGACCACCTGGGATGCAGGAGGTAAAAGGATTGACTCAAGGTATTCACCGGAATGAAAAACAAAATGGGGGCTCCAATGTTGGAAACGGGGGTTTAACCAATTCAACCGTTCTTTATTTTCTGCGCGAGGGAGACTCGCTCGAGGTGAATGCTTGTTTTCAGTGCTACCCATTGTCAGTTGTACTGAAGGAAAAAACGCTTTCGAAACCTCCGGGGTCTGAAATACCAGGTCAGAATCCAAGTTCTAATCACACTTGGCCTGCACTGCACTACAGTCACGATTCTCTTCTAGTGTTTATGGAAGTGTGTTTGTGTGTGAGAGAGAGAGAGAGAGAGAGAGAGAGGGGGAGATGGAGAGAGAGAGAGAGAGAGAGAGAGAGAGAGAGAGAGAGAGAGAGAGAGAGAGAGACATAGGAGGGGGGAGAAGGGCATCATTAAACTACCTTGGAAGTAGGTCAAAAAGAAACCTCGGTATTTGACTATGAATTGTGTTGACTGATAGCCTTGTCTTATGGCAGGGTTCCACAACTGGTGGCTCATGGGCAGTTTTATCCCCCCCCCAAGTTTAAACATTTTCATTGTTGGATATAAAAGACTGTAGAACACCAGGAAATCAGCTCCAAGTGATTTTAATTTTGGAAATCTGTACCCAAGTATTCCCATGCAGGACAGAGAGACACGTGATCGTATACAAAGGTAAGGTTTGATTGTTTTAGTCAAATATTATAATTGTTTGGCCTTCGTGCGGTCAATTTGCAGTCTACTAATTATTTCTACTTATGTTCCAGCCCCCCGACCATACGCTCTAGACAAAAAAAATCGACCCTCGGCTGAATCTAGTTGATGATCCCTGTCCTATGGTGTCGATTCTTTCCCGTCCTCTTTGTTTGAGGAAGTAAATTTGTTGGGGGGGGGGGAAATGTGCATGTGTGTGTGTGTGGTTAAACGAGTGTGGCCTGCCCCTCCAGTGTGCCTCAAGCTGTTCAGCTGTCGTCAAGCGAGCTCAGCAAGATGCAGGCAGCTCCATATGGCACGCACAGCCCTTCCATCTCTAGAGACACGCACAGTCTGTGTATGACTATGTATGTGTTATTCTGTGTGTTTGTTACGTTGCGTGTATTCACACTGGGAGGTAGTCTGAAAAGACAGCCATGACCTGGGGCCCTGTATATCTGAGGCCTGGTTGGGCTAAAGGCGTCTACAAACTAGATTCGGTTTGCTCCTGGCAGAACTCTGCCAGGTGTAGGGAGCGTCTGTGCCTCGTAAACTCCCTTAATAGACCTTCTCTTGAAAAAACAAGGAAAAAGTGGCAATAGTACTGTTTGTTCCTCTTGAGATGATGTAGCCAGTATACACCTCTTTAAAATAGTCTAAATTAATCTAAGATTACTTAAGAAATCTGTAACTCATTTAGACATTTGTTTTTACCTTACTCATGCAATTTTACATCTAACTAAGATGTCAAGTGTTATATTTCTCAAATGAAAAAAATGTGCATGAAAACGAGTCTTCTCTCGTTAAATGACAACAAACACTTAATTGAATCCCTACTGTTGACCCATCACCGACGAAGGCTACCAAACTTTGTCTTGCCTCAACAACAAAAATAATTGTGTGCACACGAACAGCCGAAAAAACCCTTGTCAAAGACCAAAACGAAGAAAAAAAACGTCACAAAATGGCGTCATAATACCATGCACAAACTGTTTCGAACTGTTTTTGAGGGGAAGCACGTGGACACATTAAAGCTGCACTATGCATAAATCGCTCTGCCATTTTTTGGGTCCTTAAATTCTAATAGTTCGCCTAATTTCAGTTTATGTGACAAAACAAGCATAGTGTAGAGAATCAATGTACCATCTAAACCGCTGTAAAAATGTATTTTTGATAACAAAATATATTGTCTTTTCAGCTGTTTGAAGTTGGTGTAAAAAAAACAAAAGTAAAAGACGCAAAAACTAAACTTAATAACGTGAAGCATAAAAATTGCGCACATAGAACAGATCTACCACTTCTTAAACGTCCTTTCAATGAGAGTGACAGACCTATAACTCACATTTCTATGTGAATTTGGTCGGGTTGCCCCAAAAAGTTACATATTGCAGCTTTAAGGGGTATTTCCTTACCCCGCGTCAGCTTGTGTCTGCCTGTGTCCACTGCGGTGACAGAAGGGGAGATGAGAATGAAAGAGGCCGTTGCCAAAAGCAAAGGCACCCCTGCCAAAACGGGCTCTCTGGAATTTTACAGGCTTGCCTATTTCTAGAGCAGAGGGCCCGAGCCACCGAGTACACCGCCTGCCAGCCAGAGAGAGCTATTTGGGTATATGTGTGAGAGATATGGCTGTGGATGATTATCATGTATTATTCTGAATGAAGACTAGGGCTACATCTGCAATGGCACTCTATTCAGTATGTAGTGCACTCCTTTTTGACAAGGATCCATAAGGCTCTGATTAAAAGTAGAGCACTATATAGGGAATAGGGTGCATTTCATACACACTCGGGGTATTGCTGTCCTGTTGTCTTTGAATCCTCCATATCGTTGAGGATGCAGACATATTCCTTTGTCCAGTTACACTCCTACCTCATTTCGACTCTCCTCGCAATCTTATATTGTTTTCACTATACTGCTGTCTGTCAAAGGGATAGTTGGGGATTTTTATCAATGAGTAAGATGAACTTGTGGATACCATATTTATGTCTCGGCGTCCAGTATGAAGGAAGTTGGAGCTAGTTTAGTGAGCAAATGCTAACTAGTGTTAGCGCAATGACTAGGAGTCTACAGGAACAGTTAGCATGCTAACTGTTCCCATAGACTTCCAGTCATTGTGCTGAAACTAGTCAGCAATTGCGCAAATGATAGAAAGCAACTCCCTTTAAACTGAAAGCACAGGCAAAAATGGTATCCACAAGTTCATCTGAAGATAAAGAGCCTCAATGCCAAAATCCCCAACTATCCCTTATGAGAACAGGCCTTCAACCGGCCTACTTGGTTATAGGCCTATACGGCAGAGAAAATACATCATATCAAGCTTGAAATGTCATAAAAGGTGAAGGATGACAAATAAACAAGACATAAACAAGCAGGTTTCATAGAAAACTGGGTTGGCCTTCACCTAGTGACACAGAGGTTAGCTTCCTGAAGCTAATCTTGTATTGTTCTTCCCTCAGGCTGTGTCTACCACCTCCTAGAAACCCTCTCTACTCCCATGGGAGCTATGTGTGTGTGTGTGTGTGTGTGTGTGTGTGTGTGTGTGTGTGTGTGTGTGTATGTGTGTGTATGTGTGTGTGTGTGAGAGAGAGAGAGAAAATTGAGCCCTCCATGCTAACAGCTAGCTTCAATCCATTACTACAGTAGGGGGCTATTTTGGTTAATGTAGCTCTTATGTCTAGTGGCATTATTTGACCATTCTGTGAGGTTATAAAAGCAGCACAAATTACAACATTCTCAAGCACTGTGTAATTAAAACTGTATGCAAGGGCAATGTGCGAGCATGAGTAGAGCAAAAGTGTGGGCACGAGAGTGATAGAGTGAAACAAGTGCTAGGAGCTAACAAAGCTACCACAAACCTCTATTAATTCTGAGCTGCAGAAGAATTCCTGTATGTGTGTCCAATTCGCTCTGGATAAGAGCGTCTGCTAAATGACTTAAATGTAAATGTAATGTAAATGTGTGAGTATTAGGGCTGTCCCTCGACAAAAGACAAAATCACGGTCTACCCAGAGTCGTCTGTTCTTTCGACTAATCGTTTGGTTGAAATGTTAAAAGGTGTATTTTTCAACATCCTATGTGTTTTAATAAAATCAACTACATGCACTGATCTTGTCTGACGCTGTAAGCAAACTGTTTGATGAAGTAATTAAGGTACACAAACGACTAGAGGGAGTCCAACCGCTATTGATTTCATTGTGCAGGGCCTGGCTCGGGGTTTCTGCAATGTGTTAAAAAAAGGGGGGGGGAGTGACTGCGTGACTAGCATCCGTTGTCTCTCTCTCCTCTCTGCTGCAGCGACCACCACAGAACATCAGCGGTGTTTGTCGCTCTGTCCGTGTTGCTGAAGCATAATTACAGCCATTTCTAACTGAAAAGCTCTGTTGCCAAACTTCCAAATTTGTTTAGGAAAAAAACGTACCCTGTTCCCTCAACCCTTGCTCTCTTTACTTGACACATGTACGCACCGCATGCACCTGACCAATAGGGCCTGACCTATAGCATATCACAATCACATCGATAAATGGGTTCTAACAAACTCTGAACACAGTTACACGTGTGCAGCGAAATGGATGCGGAGGGTGTGACAAATTCACAGGGGAGCGTGTACCCCGCTTGCGCATGAGGTAAAGGGGAAGTGAGCTGTGTGGAAGAGATTTGGCTAGTTGTGGAAAATACGTGAGATCAAGAAAAAATAAGGTAAGGAGGAAGCTCGGCGTGCATATTATGTGTGCCAGAAAGGCGCAGTTCGATTACAATATAATTTTTCAGACCAATGATAAGTGGGGAGGCAGGTAGACTAGTGGTTGGAACGCTGGACTAATAACCGAAAGGTTGCAAAATTGAATCCCCGAGTTGACAAGGCGAAAAAAAATCTGCCGTTCTGCCCCTGAACAAGCCACTGTTCCTAGACGTCATTGAAAATAAGAATTTGTTCTTAACTGACTTGCCTAGTTAAATAAAGGTTCAATAGAAAATAAATGAAGTACTAGAGTCTGTTGTAATGTTATTGGAAAACAAACTATTTAAAGCCTTTATTACAGCAAAGACTTGGGGGAAAAAGTCGCATTCATTCGTGAATACAATTTCTGAAATGGAACAGTTCAGGCCGATTGATTGTTTACGCCAATTATTCAATGGTCGCTTTGTTATTTCATTTTAAAACCAAACTGCTTGATAGCATTCCTTATCATGAATGACTCGTATGCTGTGCGATGACATGAACAAATGAATGATCGATTGATACAGTAGCCTGTATAGGTATTGAAGCATAGGCCTCTGTAAGTTACGGTATTAAGACTGAACAGGATACTCTCTTAGGCCTACAGCTCCATGGTGGTTATACAAGACTACTATACAAAGGCTACTAATGATAACGACATTACTCATTATTATAATTATGATCATTATTATAATAGTAATAATAACAATAAGAAGGAAATCAAGGAAAAGGGGAGGGTGACTATTATAAATATTTTTCTGACAATTTCGAACGGTGTAAACAACATATACACATGATATAAATAGTTATATTTATATATATATAATATATATATAATTATATTTATTATATATATATATATAAGTAATGCCAGAGAGGCTGGTCTAACAAAGAAAAGTATAAAGCCTTTATTATAATATAGCAAATATTAAAAACAGCTGCATGTTTTAAATTGTTGCGTGAGACTTGGTGCTCACAGAATCAGTAGGCTATTGAACGAACAGTCAAACAGGCAACAGAAGCCGGATCTGTTCATTTTATGTAGATATATATATATATATATATAGGGGAGGCAGGTAGACTAGTGGTTGGAACGCTGGACTAATAACCGAAAGGTTGCAAAATTGAATCCCCGAGTTGACAAGGCGAAAAAAAATCTGCCGTTCTGCCCCCCCTGTCCATATATATATGGATGATTTATATAGCCAGGCACATTTAAGTTCGGCTGTTGATTGTAGACCTAACCAGGTTGGGGGGGGTTTCCTCTCTCCTCACTTTCCTTAAGACATTAAAGGCACGGTTCTGTTTTCTCCTCACTCCGCTGCTGCCTCCGCCGCATTGTTCTCAACAATAAGGCACATAGCAACATGGCCTAGGAAGAGGCGCCAAATCAACAGCACACGGATGTGTTTCAGAGACGCGGGAGAAAGCGCCTTTGTTTTCAAATATTCTTGTTTTTATTTGTGTTGCGCCACTGTTCTTACATAATATAACCACGTACAATTTATACTTTCATATGCGGTTTTAGTAGCACGTCTCAGACTGACGGACTGTGCCATCCCTCCGGCCTCCACAATGCACACTCGGGCCTCCACCATGTCCACTCAGTCCACTCAGACAGGCGCAAATCAGATACACTATGTCTTGTACACTATGATTTGTATTTTTTTATATAAAAAAATGTTTAAAAAAACGTTTTGCTACTGCTCGACTAAGACATCTCGGTCGAGCAACAGCCTATCGACCAAACAATCGACCAGTCGACTAAATGGGGTCAGCCCAAGTAAGTACAGAGTGAGTGAAAGAAGTGTGTGTTCACCAAGGCGGGGGTAGGTCAATGAGGGAGTTGTGTGTGTGTGTGTGTGTCAGACGGGGGTAGGGAGGGAGGCTGGAGTGCAGCTGGCTGCCGTCTCCCTCCCGTGGAAATGTGAACCAGCTGTGCCATTCTGGGGCTCGATCTGCTCCAGGAGATAACACAGAGCCTTTTGTACCCCTGCTCCGTCCCCTCTGACATTCTCTGCCTCATTCCTCATCCCCTGTGTTCTCTCTCCCTCTCTCTCTCCTTATCTCTTCCACTTTCCCTCCCTCTTTACCTCATTCCATGCTCTCTCTCTCTCTCTCTCTCTCATACCCTCCTTTCTTTCTTTCTTTCTCTCTCTGTTTATTTCTCTCTCATGCCCTGATTTCTCTCTCTCTTTCTCTCTTCCCTTATCTCCTCCACTCTCCCTCCCTCTTTACCTCATTCCATGCTCTCTCTCTCTCTCTCTCTCATACCCTGCTTTTTCTTCTCTCTCTCTCTCTCTCTCTCTCTCTCTCTCTCTCTCTCTCATACCCTGCTTTCTTTCTCTGTCTTTCTCTCATCTCCTCCACTCAACCTCCCTCCACCTCTCACTCTCCAGTCACTCATTCGTCATTCCCCTCCTCCCTCCCTCTCTCACTCCCCTGCCAATCAGGCACAGTAGACAAGGGCAGCTCAGTGAGAGGGCTAACTCTCACACCCTCACACACAAACGCTATCGGGAAGGCGAACACACATACAGACGCACACCCAAACAAACTTGAAATGGACACACGCACATGAAAAATAAACAGGGCTGTCAACAGAACATTGCAGCACTCGACAATTGCACCGAGGGAATAGTGTTTCGGGTAATCGCAGGTCGCAAATGAGAAAATGACAGTGTGGTCATTGTTTTGCTTGGTCGTATTGGGAGTATGTAAAGATCAAATACAGCATGACATTTACGCGTATTATTAATTAATTAATCCCAATTGAATTATTCAGAGAGAGAGAGAGAGAGAGAGAGAGTCCCTACTGAGGCACATGACACCAGAGGACAGCTTTGTCTCTTCGGAAATCACATACATCTTACCTCTGAGGTGTATAATGCACACATATGGGCGAGTGCACACACACATACATGCGGTGAGTGAAAACCTACCAACCTCACTCACTCTTTTCATCAGCCCTGTCCGTTGTCCCAAAACTCAATACGGTGTCTATCTTGCCTACACTGCCCTCCTCCGCATTCCTTCGCCAAAATAAATGACCCTGTTTAGGATGGCATTTTAATGCATGTGTGTGTGGCAGTAGGTCTCAAAGGGTGAGGATATAATGTCTACGCACACAGTCTCCATGGTGGAACAACAAACCCCTGTTAAGCCAGTGTGTGGGAGAGGGATATTACAGACATGCCATTGACAAAAAGACAGCCGACGACAAAGTACCACATAACTACATTACCCACAATTACTCATCATCTCCACTGTACTTACTGGTTAAGCCAGGCTAGTTTATTACCCAGGGACAATTCAGCACTTAAAGGCGGTGCTAAGCTACCTAAGCCACAGCAATAACACTGCTAACATAGCTGCCATGGAAGCATTAATATTACATCAACACACACACACACACACTGACGCCAAATCCCACACCAAATCTGAAAAGATTTGGCGTGGTCCCTCAGATCCTCAAAAAGTTCTATAGCTGCACCAACGAGAGCATCTTGACTGGCTGCACCACCGCTTGGTATGGCAATTGCTTGGCATCTGCCATAAGGTGCTACAGAGGGTAGTGTGTGAAGCTCAGTACATCACTGGGGCCGAGCTCACTGCCATCCAGGACCTCTATATCAGAGGAAGGCCCTAAAAATGGTCAAAGACTACAGCCACCCAAGTCATAGACTGTTCTTCCGCACGGCAAGTGGAACCAGACGTCAATTCTGGGACCAAAAGGCTCCCGAACAGTTTCTACTCCCAATCCATAAAATAATCTACTGGCTACCCAAACTATTTGTGTTGACCACCTTTTTTCTAGGGCACTGGCTGTCTTGCGCTGGCTCTATGCACACTCACTGGACTCTACCCATAGACTCACACACTCACACATAAACACACTTTCACAGTCTTTTACACTCTTCGCATGAGCTGCTGCTATTCTATTTATTGTGTATCCTGATTGCCTAGTCACTTTAACCCCTACCTACATGTACATTTTACCTCAACTACCTCGTACCCCTGCACATTGACTCTGTACTCCTTGTATATAGCCTCGTTATTGTTATTCTATTCTGTTATTTTTGACACCTGCGTACACACACTGCAGAGTCTCTCTGACTAGACGGAGTGGCGTCATTGACTGGTCATCCCCCGTAGTTAGCGGCGGCTACTTAACCTTGGCGAAGGCGTTTACATGAACCTTTTAAACAAAGGGGGTTAACGTGAGGAGAGAGAGACGTTTACTGTAGCCGCAGGTGAATTTATTGCACAACGTACACATCTGCACGGTTGCACATCGGACTCTCCCGATCTCTCCTCTGTTCCTGAAAACAGGGACAGGGAGGACACACAGACAAGGAGAAACACTGAGAGGAGGCATACACACATATATATACACACACACAGACACACACTGTTAAAGCTCTCGTTCTCCACAAGCCCGTTTATAACCTTCAATTAACCTCTGTCCTAGAGAGAGAGATGTGTGTGTCCCTGCTGAAGTGTGTGTGCGTGTGCGTCAGCTTATGGGTGTGTGCCGAAATGTGTCTGTTATGTGTGCGTTTGAATGTGTTGAGCACCAAAATCAATTTTACTAAACCCCTTCAATCAATTGTAGGCAAAGGCCTATTCAAATTCACCACACATTTCCCCCCCCCAGGACACGGATAATGAATATAAACCAAAGCTTGTTCAATCTAAATAAATAACTACTTTAAAGAACATAGTCAAACTAAACAAGTTTTAATTCTTACATTTTCGCAAGGGTTTTATATATTATTTAAAATCGCCAGGAATGACTTGTGTTTTATCTTAGTAACTTAACACAGAGATAAAACAGCACGTGACACACACAAAATTAGTACTTTGTTTTGCATTGTGCCTATGAACGTTATTCACAATATATCACGGGTTCTCATGCCTTATTGTTTGGATATAAAAAAAAAAAAAATATATATATATATATATAGTCACATATAGGTGCAGAGAAATGTGTTGTTTTACAGGGTTAGCCGTAGAAGTGCAGCATTCCTAGTGCAAATTAGGTTTAAGTGCCTTTGCCGAACCAGCAACCGTTCAGTTACTGGGCCAACACTCTAACCGCTAGGCTACCTGCCGCCTAATATCGAACAGCCAGTGTGGGGATTAGTTCGGTGGAAAAGTTATATATTACATAGAACTCAATACATTTAACAAAAGTAACGTGTTACTTTACAACACATTTCTTTTGTAACGCGTTACAGCCAACACTGCTAACATCTAATATCTATTATGACCCTGCTAGCTGGTTCTTCTCTTCATTGCGGGCAGACAGCGGGTGACAAAGCGGGGAGATTTGTGACGCCATGAGAGACTCGTGAGCGTGGCTGACTCTGGGTGGTGTTGGGACCGGACGCATGACGCTGCATTGGTGGCGATTTATTGGGATGTGAGCCAGAAGAAGCTATTCAAGCCTCCTTTGGAAGGCACTGGAAGGCACTGGGTGAAAGGATGAGCCTGGATCTATGCTGAACAAAAATATAAACGCAACATGTAAAGTGTTGGACCTACGTTTCATGAGCTGAAATAAAAGCTCTCAGAAATGTTCCCATACGCACAAAAAGATTATTTCGCTCCAATGTTGTGACCATGTGCGACCACGCCAGCCCAGGACCTCCACATCTGGCTTCTTCACCTGCGGGATTGTCTGAGACCAGTATTTATGTCTGTAATAAAGCCTGACTGTCTGATCCTGGCTACCCAGGCCCACCCATGGCTGCGCCCCTGCCCAGGCATGTGACATCAGTAGATTAGGGCCTTGTGAATTTATTTCAATTGACTGATTTCCTTATATGAACTGTGGCTTGTTCTATTTTGCGTTCATATTTTTGGTCAGCATACTGTTAACTTGGGTCGAGGGGGTGAGTGAACTACCTGCTGTGTTGCTGGTGCTGTGTGTGTAACTGTGCCGTGATACATCTGAGGGCAGGAACAGATGTTGCTTGGAGCGCGCGTAGGGGAACACATGCGCAGACAAACATATTGGCACTCACTCACCTGCCCGTGTGTGGAGAACACGAACTCAAAGCGGCACGCACGCTGAGATATGTGCAAAGACACACTCACACACAAACACGAACGCCCACCCACAGTCACACACTTCCACTAAAAATAGCAACTTCCCAGTTCCCAATAAATCTTGGCCTCTTGTCTTATCTGCCCATAGTCTTCCTATGTGTGACGAGGCCATCTCACACAAACACCCAACCCCACCAACAACCTGCATTTGCAAGTCAAGTAACCCCACTTCACATTCACTGGAGACAGCCCAGAGCAGATAGCGTCTGCCCTGTGGCTAGCGGCAGCGCTGATTGATAAGAAGCTAAATGAATAGGCACAAACTGGGGGCGGCTTACTGCCTGTTACAAGTTGCTGGGCTAGGTAGACATGGGAATAGGGCATAGGTGGGCACAAGAGGGGGCGTCGTGAGAGACTTGAACGAACCACGAAGACCTTAACGTTGGCTGTCTGATGTTTGTCTAATGTTTGCTTTATGTTAACGTCCTCTGCATCTTAAAACATGACTGACGCCCTGCTCTCGATGTGGGCGGCTCATATTGCCGCTGACAACCACCCGGACGAGAGACTTATAGAGCCAAGGGGGCTCGGGTGAACAGAGAAGTAGCGGCAGCAAATCCCCGAACCGGGAGCGGCGACCATCTTGGAAAAGGGAAGCTGCTGTTCAGAGTATAGTGCTGTGAATTTTGTGGGGCAGAAACCTCTCTTTCTACACTTGTCCTGGGGGAATCTTATTTTGGGATCCCCCTTAACATAGCAGTTAAGAGGGGTATAATGACGACAATAGGCAGACAGAAAGGTGCCAGATGAAAAAGGAGGATGATGAAAAAAACGAGAGGAAAAACCCAAATTCCTCCTGTTGCTGCTTGTGTTTTACCCTTTCCCTTGTCACCCGGAGCTCGGGTGCTAAAAATAGCTAGCGAAGCAACGAGCACCTAGGAAAAAACACTCCCAGCCCCATCACTGGGGATAGAAACCAGGGTTGTTACTAAGGCCCTGAGTCAATATGAGTGAGGCGGCACAAACAAATGAACAGAGTCAATATAAAGACCTGGGCGTGGTTACTATATTCTCAAGAGCTTTCTCAATGAAGGAGAAAGTCATTTGACCTATTGGAAACATTACACAGAGGTCTGGATAGACATAGAACCCCCCCCCCCCCGAAATGTTCTTCAACAGTTGTTACACGTCTATGCCTAAGAGATAGGGAATCGATGGAAAATGTGTATTAATTAGGGCCGATTTCAAGTTTTCGTAAGACTTTTTGGACGCCGAATATCTCCGATTACATTGCACTCCACAAGGAGTCTACGTGGCAGGCTGACTACCTGCAGCAAGGAGCAAATGTCAGTTGCTAGCTAGCATTAAACTTATCTCATAAAAAACAATCAATCTTAACATAATCACTAGTTAACTACACATGGTTGATGAAACTAATAGTTTAACTAGCTTGTCTGGCGTTGCATATAATCAATGCAGTGCCAGTTAATTTATCATTGAATCACAGCCTTCTTCGCCAAACGGGTGATGATTTAACCAATGCACCAATGTACCTAACCATTGTAACGGGTGCGTGCTGGTGGCAGGGAAGTCAGGCGCAGGAGAGTGAACTTGGTACGAACGGAGCAGTTTAAGGAATATACAAAAAACTCGGAAAACCAAAATATACCAAATAAAATAAGAGGGTGCAAAACCCGTCGCACACCAGAACATAACTAGCACCAATACATACAACAAACAATCACCGACATGAGGGGAAACATGTCCTTGTCAAGACAAGACAAAACCAATGGAAACTGAAAAAATGGATCAGCGATGGCTAGAAGGTCGGTGACGTCGACCGCCGAACACCACCCGAACAAGGAGAGGGAGTCGTGACAACCATAAACATCAATGCCTTTCTTAAAATCAATAGACAAGTATATATTTTTAAACCTGCATATTTAGCTAAAGATATATTCATGTTAGCAGGCAATATTAACTAGGGAAATTGTGTCACTTCTCTTGCGTTGTGTGCAAGCAGAGTTATATGGGTATATGCAGCAGTTTGGGCCGCCTGGCTCGTTGCGGACTGCGTGAAGACCATTTATTCCTAACAAATACCATAATTAATTTGCCAGAATTTTACATAATTATGACATAACTTTGAAGGTTGTGCAATGTAACAGCAATATTTAGATTTAGGGATGCCACCCACACGTTCGATAAAATATGGAACGAAAGAATAAACAGAACGAAAGAATAAACGTTTTGTTTTCTAAATGATAGTTTCCGGATTTGACCATATTAATGACCTAAGGCTCTGTGTGTTTATTAAATTATAATTAAGTCTATGATTTGATAGAGCAGTCTGACTAAGCGGTGGTAGGCAGCAGCAGGCTCGTAAAGCATTAATTCAAACAGCACTTTCCTGCATTTGCCAGCAGCTCTTCGCAATGCTTGAAGCACAGCGCTGTTTATGACTTCAAGCCTATCAACTCCCGAGATTAGGATGGCAATACTATAGTGCCTATAAGAACATCCAATAGTCAAAGGTAAATAACATACTGTACAAATGGTAGAGAGAAATAGTCCTATAATTCCTATAATAACTACAACCTAAAACTTCTTAACTGGGAATATTGAAGACTCATGTTAAAAGGAACCACCAGCTTTCATATGTTCTCATGTTCTGAGCAAGGAACTTAAACGCTAGCTTTTTTTACATGGCACATATTGCACTTTTACTTTCTTTTTTTTGCGTTATTTAAACCAAATTAAACATGTTTCATTATTTATTTGAGGCTAAATAGATTTTATTTATGTATTATATTAAGTTAAAATAAAAGTTTTCATTCAGTTTTGTTGTAATTGTTATTATTACAAATATATATATATAAAAATCGGCCTATTAGTCAGTATCGGCTTTCTGGTCCTCCAATAATCGGTATTGGCGTAAAAAAAAATCATAATCGGTCGACCACCAGTCTTGACAGTTCATGTGGTAAACGGAGGTCTCATAGATTAAAGCAAAGGACCTGAGGTAGTGAAAAAGAGAGAGAGAAAGAGTGTCCTGTTGCGTGAGAGTGTACGTGTGTTTGTTTGGGTATAGCATGAGCAAGAAAAAAAGATCAACAGAGGAGAATTCAAAGAAGTGCATCTAAGCCCTCGCTTGGGACAAAATAGTCTGCTTAATGACATATATTATATGAAGATGGTAGACGCCACTCCCTGCAGCAGCCCCATACCCCATCAAACCTTTCCCTACATGCCAGTAGTAAGAACACCCCATCCCCCCTCACATTCCTCCACACAACGAGGGGGCCTGATGACTTCCTGTCCAGCCCTCACTGACTGACACACACACACATACAAGTGGAAAACGAGTACCAGGCCAACATCAGGATTCCTGGAAGAGAGGTGTGTGTGTGTTTATTATTAGTTGAGTTTTATTTACAGAGTGGGGAGAGGGGTGTAGTTAGCTACGGTACAGTACTTTTACTCTGATTGAGGGGGGTTTGCTCTGAGATGGCTCTGAACAGAGACATCACTGCATGTGCGGTAGCCTACGTAAGGTGTTTGTGTGTGTCCGTGTGTATAAGTGTCCGTGTGTATCCGGTGAGTGTATGAAGTGTGTGTGCAAATACAGTGTAGGAGCATGTAGCATGCTTTGCGTATCAATTTATCTGGGTGTAGCAAGCGTGCATGGGTGCTCTACTGTATTGCCTGCCAGCCCAGGTGTCTGCATGCCTGCAAATGTATACACATGTACATCCCTCCCTGTTTCCCTGCCACCGCCAGTCACTGCTCAGACACAGAGAAGGGATGTGCTGAATTGTAATCTGGTGTGAAAAATTGGCTCCGTGCGTGTGTGTCTAGCACGTGTGTGTCTTGCACGTTTCTGCGTGTGTCTAGCGTGTGTGCCTACAGTGTTGCAAAAAAGTATTTAGTCAGCCACCAATTGTGCAAGTTCTCCCACTTAAAAAGATGAGAGAGGCCTGTAATTTTCATCATAGGTACACTTCAACTATGACAGACAAAATTATTTTTTTAAATCCAGAAAATCACATTGTAGGATTTTTAATGAATTTATTTGCAAATTATGGTGGAAAATAAGTATTTGGTCACCTACAAACAAGCAAGATTTCTGGCTCTCACAGACCTGTAACTTCTTCTTTAAGAGGCTCCTCTGTCCTCCAATTGTTACCTGTATTAATGGCACCTGTTTGAACTTGTTATCAGTATAAAAGACACCTGTCCACAACCTCAAACAGTCACACTCCAAACTCCACTATGGCCAAGACCAAAGAGCTGTCAAAGGACAACAGAAACAAAATTGCAGACCTGCACCAGGCTGGGAAGACTGAATCTGCAATAGGTAAGCAGCTTGGTTTGAAGAAATCAACTGTGGGAGCAATTATTAGGAAATGGAAGACATACAAGACCACTGATAATCTCCCTCGATCTGGGGCTCCACGCAAGATCCCACCCCGTGGGGTCAAAATGATCACAGGAACAGTGAGCAAAAACCCGAGAACCACACGGGGGGACCTAGTGAATGACCTGCAGAGAGCTGGGACCAAAGTAACAAAGCCTACCATCAGTAACACACTACGCCGCCAGGGATTCA
Source organism: Oncorhynchus nerka (assembly GCF_034236695.1). Lineage (NCBI taxonomy): Eukaryota > Metazoa > Chordata > Actinopteri > Salmoniformes > Salmonidae > Oncorhynchus > Oncorhynchus nerka. The sequence continues at coordinate 48,753,154 of NC_088419.1, forward strand.
AATCCTGCAGTGCCAAACGTGTCCCCCTGCTTAAGCCAGTACATGTCCAGGCCCATCTGAAGTTTGCTAGAGAGCATTTGGATGATCCAGAAGAAGATTGGGAGAATGTCATATGGTCAGATGAAACCAAAATATAACTTTTTGGTAAAAACTCAACTCGTCGTGTTTGGAGGACAAAGAATGCTGAGTTGCATCCAAAGAACACCATACCTACTGTGAAGCATGGGGGTGGAAATATCATGCTTTGGGGCTGTGTTTCTGCAAAGGGACCAGGACAACTGATCCGTGTAAAGGAAAGAATGAATGGGGCCATGTATCGTGAGATTTTCAGTGAAAACCTCCTTCCATCAGCAAGGGCATTGAAGATGAAACGTGGCTGGGTCTTTCAGCATGACAATGATCCCAAACACACCGCCCGGGCAACGAAGGAGTGGCTTCGTAAGAAGCATTTCAAGGTCCTGTCTCCAGATCTCAACCCCATAGAAAATCTTTGGAGGGAGTTGAAAGTCCGTGTTGCCCAGCAACAGCCTCAAAACATCACTGCTCTAGAGGAGATCTGCATGGAGGAATGGGCCAAAATAACCAGCAACAGTGTGTGCAAACCTTGTGAAGACTTACAGAAAATGTTTGACTCTGTCATTGCCAACAAAGGGTATATAACAAAGTATTGAGATAAACTTTTGTTATTGACCAAATGCTTATTTTCCACCATAATTTGCAAATAAATTCATAAAAAATCCTACAATGTGATTTTCTGGATTTTTTCGTTTTGTCTGTCATAGTTGAAGTGTACCTATGATGAAAATTACAGGCCCCTCTCATCTTTTTAATTGGGAGAACTTGCACAATTGATGGATGACTAAATACTTTTTTGCCCCACTGTATGTGTGAGTGTTGCCTCCTCTTCCCCACATTGTCTGGAGGTTAATCCTAGCAGGAGGATATGACTGAGAGCCAGCCAAGAGACCAAGTAGAGGACACACGCACACACCACTTTCATCCTCGGCACACAAGCTAAAACACAAGAGAGTTGGTAAGGGCTCCTCTCTCTGTCTCTTTCTGTATGGATGAAAAATGCATAAGGGCTCGCTGGCTATTTACATGAAGCCACTAGCCATTCCACCTTACTTTACATCTGAGGTGAAGAGGAAGCGGTCGCATGAAAAGCAGACGAGCTGAGAGATGCTCCACTCAGAACCAAACCTGGCCTGCGGGGGGAATATGATTGCAGTCCATCATCTTTCAGTCATTAAAATGCCACCCTGTTCCTTAAATTGACTGTTCAACCTTAGGAATCTGCCCTCGTTTGCTTTGGCCTAACCTCGTCGGTGTGGAATTTAAAATAAGGACCACATCCAAATTGAAAAGGAATCTTTACAGTCCTCGACCTTCGATATTCAAATGTCCAAATGTTCCTGGACTGGAGAGTGATTTAATTTGTCCGCGCCGGCTTCCTCGTCCATTTAGTTATCGTTAATCAGCTCAGAGAGGACAAAATGGCAGCTATCGCCGTTACTCATCGACAGAGCTAACAAGGACACAAAAGTCAAGGCAGGAGAAAGCCAGGGGTATCAAACGAGAGAGAAAAAGAGAGTGGATGGTGGTATTTCGCTTGTAACGGCTACTGAGCTCCTTTGATCAGTATAAAAACAAAGATGACGTTCTGGACTCTTCGACTGCTGTTAATTAAGCAGGCTAGGTGTTGGATTATTCAGGATGAATGATAAGATATGGAGTGAGTGAGGCGCGGGGAGCCGTGCTTTGAATCACAAAGTTTCACCGGGCACTGTGGACATTGAATTTTTTTTTAACGCTTTGGATGTGTCTTTTTGTGGTCGTGTGTGCGTGCGTGCGTGTGTGTGTGTGTGTGTGCAGATCTCAATCTAGGATTTACCTGTACTCAGATTTCAGCAAGAACCAGGTAGGGGGTGTTGTGTAATAGTGTATAATAGTTTGATTAAAACATTTACGTGCTTTGCAAGAAGAACAACTTGCCTAATAATGCTGTTTACATGGACACATCTGATATCAGGCTACCTGATGGCACTCTGATAAACGCAGAGACAATCGGCAATCAAAATGAACGTTCTCCCGCATGACAATGTTCTTTGTTTGGAAAGCATATTTCATTCTGAGTTTGGTCATATCGAGTTTGTATGTGAAAACTACTTCTAAGATGCACACATGCAGACAGTTGTTGGGGTTTACCTGCCTTGTTTAAGGGCAGAACGGCAGGTTTTCCACCTTGCCGGCTTGGGGATTCAAACCAGCGACTTTGTGATTACTGGCCCAACGCTAGGCTACCATACCTGCCGAGCATTGAAAGCCATAGGCCTTGGCTAGCAAATCAACATCCACTTCCCAGCTTCTTGATGTCTGTATGCTTTTCCAGCCTGCAAAAGAAACGGCAAAAGCACTTCTCCTTAAACGCTCTAACTTTCAGGGGAACAAGGAAACCCATTGACGGCGGCAGGCTTCATGCCGTTAAGGTGAACATTATTTTTGTTACTGTGATCGAATTTCACTCGTGTTACTATTTTCTACTTGAGCGCCATCCAAGAAACCGGGGAGGAGGAGACCCAGAGAAGGGATTGAGCAAGAGCAAAGCTCAGAGGAGGAATGCAGAAGGAAAACAGAGAGCTGAAAAGAAGAAAAACAAGAAGGGAGAGAAGGGAGAGAGGAAATCAATACCTTCTCTTGAGGAGAGGCCTATAATCCGTTTACCTTTATTGCACTGATCAACAGCATCTACATAGAAGACGCAATCCCTGTCTCTTTAAGAGCCAAAATATGATCTCGACTTGGAAGCGACGTGAGGCGGGGGGAGACAAGTGAATTAATAGCGTTTTTTGGGGGGGTGACATCAGCTTTGTAATCAGCAATATTTTGGTTTGCATTATGGTTTGCATATTAACACAAACAAGGTACTAGGGTCGTAAATTGATGTTGGCTTCAGCTGTAAACTAGCAAGTAAAGTTAGCCTGCGAACCTGCAAGCTACCGGTATCTTCTTGCATTGTAAGGTGCTCTAGCCTGTACTGGACATTGTTTTGGGAACAGTAATTAACAGTTTCAACATTTCTACATGCTGTGCATTAATCAAGTGTGTTAACTTCTGTGCAGCATAATGTGATGCAGCCCAGACTCCCAGTAAGTTCAGTGGTTCCTCATGGCAGGCTAGAGCTAGCAATGAGTGAGTAGAGCAGGCCCGGTGCCCTCTCGCTATAAGGGGACATTGGCTGCGCTGATAGACAGACATGATCCTCACTCAACCAGTAGACGACGTGAGACACATTTGACAGAAGCACTGAACTTAATTTTTTTTTAAAAATCTAGTACCGAACCGTTTTTCATCTTCGAGTATTGAAAAAGTCTACGGTCACATACTCCAGCTCTGAATCACAGAGTCTTGTAACAACAAATGTCTCTGTTTCTCAACGCCCACCAGAAACCATGACATTGGACAGCGGTGTAAGACCTTGATGCAGCAGCTGGACGATGGGAAGAAACAACAACACAGCCACATGAAGGGGCGTGGAGGGGTGAAGGGGGGAATGTTTCGCAAATGGCATGCCGGAACATTTGTGGAATGCTGTGGAGCACCACAAGACTTTGAGAAGCTGCCACTCGATGCCAACTGAAAGGGGAAGGGTGTTGACTGGATACACTAACAGTCTAACAAGGTTAACTCCGGAAAATTGCTAGCATGCTGTCGAGCTTTCAATATTCTTAGCTTAATCATTGGCTTGCCACTGAGGACTGTTTGTCCCAATGTCTTATAAAAGGGACTATCTTCCCTAAGACACGTGCAACCTATATAGCGACGTTACCAAACTGATCTAATTGAACTCACTTTCCCCCGAAGGGCCTGGCTTTTTCGACAGCTTACAGCAAAGTTTCCTGTTGGTCAGAACATTGGTTTTCCGTGAAATGCGAGTTGACGTATGAAGGACAAAACTGACAGAGTTTGGTGACAGTTGCTGCCCGTACCATATCACAGGACGTCTAGTACATATTGATACGGACAACAGGGATGAGTAAACTACGTTACCCAACATGCCTCACTTCCCCCCCATGAATGCGGGGAGTGATTTGACAACTCCAGAGGGGAGCTCTGTGGCAGTAAAGTGCTTGGCTGACAATATCACTGGCGAGGAGAAGTCAGGCTCATGTCAGGAAGCATCATCCAACTTCTCCAAGTTGAGAGTTTCACAGAGTGATGAGTGGATGAGTTGGTGGTTCTGCTTCAGACAAAAGCAAAGCAGCTGAAAAGAGGAAGAGGATGGTGGGGTTAATCTGGTAGCCTACCACCAACTACAGTTTAAGTCAGAAGTACACCTTAGCCAAATACATTTCAACTCCGTTTTTCATCATTCCTGACATTCCTGGTCTGATGAAACAAAAATAGAACTGATTGGCCATAATGACCATCGTTATGTTTGGAGGAAAAAGGGGGAGGCTTGCAAGCCAAAGAACACCATCCCAACCGTAAAGCAAGGGGGTGGCAGCATCATGTTGTGGGGGGTGTTTTGCTGCAGGAGGAACTGGTGCACTTCACAAAATAGATGGCATCATGAGGGAGGAAAATTAAGTGGATATATTGAAACAACATCTCAAAGCATCAGTCAGGAAGTTAAAGTTTGGTCCAAATGGGTCTTCCAAATGGACAATGACCCCAAGCATATTTCCAAAGTTGTGGCAAAATGGCTTAAACAAAGTCAAGGTATTGGAGTGGCCATCACAAAGCCCTGAACTTAATCCTATAGAAAATGTGTGGGCAGAACTGAAAAAGCGGCTGCGAGCAAGGAGACCTACAAACCCGACTCAGTTACACCAGCTCTGTCAGGAGGAATGGGCCAAAATTCACCCAACTTATTGTGGGAAGCTTGTGGAAGGCTACCCGAAACGTTTGACCCAAGTTAAAAAATGTAAAGGCAATGCTACCAAATACTAATTGAGTGTATGTAAACTGATGACCCACTGGGAATGTGATGAAAGAAAGAAAAGCTGAAATAAATCATTCTCTCTACTATTATTCTGACATTTCACATTCTTAAAATAGAGTGGTGATCCTAACTGACCTAAGACAGGGAATTTGTACTAGGATTAATTGTCAGGAATAATGAAAAACGGAGTTTAAATGTATTTGGCTAAGGTTTATGTAAACTTCCGACTTCAACTGTAACAGCGTTTTTTAAGCATCAAACATATCACAAAAAGGAGCTTGTGCCTGTGTCACTTTAAAAATGTAACTTGCACATTTGAAAATAGAAAAACATTGAAAAATGTAAATGGTTCTGGCCTTTCATCATTATTTGTAGTGACCCTGAAACATCAATTGCGTTTGATGTTATTCATTTGTATGCACTAAGGAACAAAAATACACCGGGTAGATTCCCCACTGAATCCACAAGCAAATAATACCTTCCATTGAAAATACACTGAGGAGCGCCTGTCATTCTTATCAGAAAGCTCACAGTAATTCCCATTGGTAGAGCCTAGGAATAGGCCACAACCTCAGCAGAGATCACGCCAAGACATAAGAAGGTAGCAGTCGCAATCGATGTGCAATAATCAGCGTAGGAGAAACACACACACACACAGCAGGCAGTTGGAATGAATTAGGCCCGAGAGTTGCGAGATAGACATGTCATTAAACGGTGCAATGGAAGCGATTACAGGCTCCCTTTTTACATTGCATTGTTTCCTTCCTTGACGGCTACGGTTAAGCTGACGGAATGGCTCCTTCCTTCTGCTATGTGGGGGATCCTCCATTGTCCTTCCAATGCACCTGTTCAGTAAAGCCGCTACTAATAGCCGTATGTGCCGTGCCCACCGGCAAAGCGGAGCATCATTAAAATCTGATTGGACCACATCAAAGGTGAGGTCTAGCTCTCTCCCCTTCTCTCTCTCTCTCTCTTCCTTCATTCGCTCCTTTTGTCTCCACCTCTTCTCTCTCTGCTTCAATCACTCGACTGGTCTCTCTCTCTTTCTAATGGCCGCTCTCTGTTTCCTTCCTCCTCTCTCACTCCCCCTCTCCACTTCTCCTTGACAGAGCTGGCAGCTTCAGTCTCTAAAGGATTCTGTGCTTCTACACCCCCCCCCCTCCTCCTCTTCCTCCTCCTTTCTCTCCATCTCTCGCTCCACACAGAACAAGTGGAAAAAGAATATGGCTGCACACTGCACAGCACATCCCTGGTTCCTACTCTCCCTCCATCCTTCCCTCCCTCCTGCACCCCCCCAGTGTGCAGAGCTCACGCAGCTCAGGCATAACAGGTCAAGTGCACGCAATCGCTTCAGCTAACGACCTGCACCAACTGAGATCAAGTGAGATCATACTCTCTGAGTAAAAATATCTCATGGTTCTGGCCTCGATTCAAAGGAAAAGAAGAACAAACTAGTTTTAACAAAGGGTCCTGGTTGGGTCTTTGTGGTGAGCTTGTGAAACAATAATTCCGGGTGTTTTGATGTGCACATGTAGGATACATATGATTCACTGTGCATAAAACTGTGAGAATATTACAAAGGCCCAGTGCTATGGGTCTTTTTTGTCTCTTGGTGCTAAATGATTCAACACTACTGGTCCAATTTCAACCTCTATTATCAATAAGTAAGGGTGACATTACTGGGGGCCAATGTCACCTTTGGAGTAGTCCACAAGTGCGGACAGCCTTGTCACATGCTATAAGCTAGAGGGGGCTGATGGATAGCTAGCCCAAACACTGGCTCGACTCCCTGACCCCTAGAGATGAATAGGACACAATTCTCCATTGTTCACAACTCCACTGCTCTGTGGAGTAGAGGAGAGAAGGAAAGAAGGGGGTAACTCCGTGCGAATACACACACCACATGCACAGGAGCATATGCACACAGAGAAAAACACACACACAGTGTATTGGTATTGTGATGAAAGGACACACTGTTCAGGCAGATACAGTTGAAGTCGGAAGTTTACATACACCTTAGCCAAATATATTTAAACTCTGTTTTTCATAATTCCTGACATTTAATCCAAGTAAAAACTCCCTGTTTTAGGTCAGTTAGGATAACCACTTTATTTTAGGAATGTGAAATGTCAGAATAAAAGTAGAGAGAATGATTTATTTCAGCTTTTATTTATTTCATCACATTCCCAGTGGGTCAGCAGTTTACAAACACTCAATTAGTATTTGGTAGCATTGCCTTTAACATTTTTAACTTGGATCAAGTGTTTCGGGTACTCATCCACAAGCTTCCCACAATAAGTTGGGTGAATTTTGGCCCATTCCTCCTGACAGAGCTGGTGTAACTGAGTCAGGTTTGTAGACCTCCTTGCTCGCACACGCTTTTTCAGTTCTGCCCACAAATTGAGGTTAGGGCTTTGTGATGGCCACTCCAATACCTTGACTTTGTTGTCCTTAAGCCATTTTGCCACAACTTTGGAAGTATGCTTGGGGTCATTGTCCATTTGGAAAACCCATTTGCGACCAAGCTTTAACTTCCTGACTGATGTCTTGAGATGTTGCTTCAATATATCCATATCATTTTCCATCCTCATGATGCCATCTATTTTGTGAAGTGCACCAATTCCTCCTGCAGCAAAGCACCCCCACAACATGATGCTGCCACCCCGTGCTTCACGGTTGGGATGGTGTTCTTTGGCTTGCAAGCCACCCCCTTTTTCCTCCAAACATAACGATGGTCATTATGGCCAAACAGTTCTATTTTTGTTTAATCTGACCAAGGACATTTCTCCAAAAAGTACAATCTTTGTCCCATGTGCCGTTGCTAACCGTAGTCTGGCTTTTTTATGGTGGTTTTGGAGCAGTGGCTTCTTCCTTGCTGAGCGGCCTTTCAGGTTATGTCGATATAGGACTCGTTTTTACTGTGGATATAGATATTTTTGTACCTGTTTCCTCCAGCATCTTCACAATGTCCTTTGCTGTTGTTCTGGGATTGATTTGCACTTTTCGCACCAAAGTTCGTTCATCTCTAGGAGACAGAATGCGTCTCCTTCCTGAGCGGTATGACGGCTGCGTTGTCCCATGGTGTTTATACTTGCGTACTATTGTTTGTACAGATGAACGTGGTACCTTCAGGCATTTGGAAATTGCTCCCAAGGAAGAACCAGACTTGTGTAGGTCTACAATACTTTTTTCTGAGGTCTTGGCTGATTTCTTTTGATTTCCCCATGATGTCAAACAAAAAGGCAACGAGTTTGAAGTTAGGCCTTGAAATACGTCCACAGGTACACCTCCAATTGACCCAAATTATGTAAATTAGAAGTTATCAGAAGCTTCTAAAGCCATGACATCATTTTATGGAATTTTCCAAGCTGTTTAAAGGCACAGTCAACTTAGTGTATGTAAACTTCTGACCCACTGGAATTGTGATTCAGTGAATTATTAGTGAAATAATCTGTCTGTAAACAATTGTTGGAAAAATGACTTGTGTCATGCACAAAGTAGATATCCTAACCGACTTGCCAAAACTATACTTTGTTAACACGAAATTTGTGGAGTGGTTGAAAAATGAGTTTTAATGACTTCAACCTAAGTGCATGTAAACTTCTGACTTCAACTGTACATAGTTATGCAAACTCTCACACAATCCGGGCATCTTTAGAACTACATTGGACAAGCATCTTGGTGCTTCAATCAACAAGCTAATCTTACACTACTACACACAGGTCAGGAGTAAGCAAGGGTTTTAAAACTTGTTTTTCCACATAATTAAAAATTTGATTTAAACAAGTTTTTCTTAATTCTTAATCCCGTTGACATCAGTCATTAGTGCTTTTGAAGTTAATTACAACATGTGGCTTCTTAAAAATTTGGCCTGAGAGTGTGGCTTTGATGATGGCAGATCTGGTGTGGCCACAGGGCTTGTGTTCACCAGCTTTCTCCAATCCCATGTAGTCTAGTCATAGTCATTGAAGCCAATGGGCACAAACCACAACTGAGGCCCTACACACCAACCACGCTCAAATCTCCACATTACTCATAAACCCCAGGGGTCAAAGCGACTTAACTATGACTCCACACACTGCAATGTGCCTCCAGAATTCCAGCTTGTTGGCGGAGGAAACCGTAGCTAAGCTCTATCATAGCAATGACCCTCTTTTAAAACGTTTGTTTTAAGTCATCACATATGCTGCTACTGTTTACTATCTGTCACTCAATTCTTAGTTATATGTACATATCTACCTCAATTACCTTGTACCCCTGCACATTGACTGGGTGCTGGTACCGCTTGTACATAGCCAAGTTGTCGTTTCTCTATTATTACCCGGTTGACTTGTTTTCTTACTCTCTGCATTGTTGGGAAGGGCCCATAAGTAAGCATTTTACTGTTAGTCCACGCCAGTTGTCTACGAAACATGCGACAGATAAAATCTGATTCCATTTGAGATACAGTTGAAGTCGGAAGTTTACATACACTTAGGTTGGAGCCATTAAAACTCGTTTTTCAACCACTCCACAAATTTCGTGTTACCAAACTATGGTTTTGGCAAGTCGGTTAGGAAATCTACTTTGTGCATGACACAAGTCACTTTTCCAACAATTGTTTACAGGCAGATTATTTCACTTATAATTCAATGTATCACAATTCCAGTGGGTCAGAAGTTTACATACACTAAGTTGACTGCGCCTTTAAACAGCTTATAAAAACTCCAGAAAATTATGTAATGGCTTTAGAAGCTTCTGTTAGGCTAATTGACATCATTTGAGTCAATTGGAGGTGTACCTGTGGATATATTTCAAGACCTACCTTCAAACTCAGTGCCTCTTTGCTTGACATCATGGGAAAATCTAAAGAAATCAGCCAGGACCACCTCAAGTATGGTTCATCCTTGGGAGCAATTTCCAAACACCTGAAGGTATAATCTCAAGACATCAGTCAGGAAGTTAAAGCTTGATCACAAATGGGTCTTCCAAATGGGCAATGACCACAAGCATACTTCCAAAATTGTGGCAAAATGGCTTAAGGACAACAAAGTCAAGGTATTGGAGTGGCCATCACAAAGCCCTGAACTTAATCCTATAGAAAATTTGTGAGCATAACTGAAAAAGCGGCTGCGAGCAAGGAGACCTAAAAACCCGACTCAGTTACACCATCTCTGTCAGGAGGAATGGGCCAAAATTCATTCAACTTATTGTGGGAAGCTTGTGGAAGGCTACTCGAAATGTTGGACCCAAGTTAAACCATATAAAGGCAATGCTACCAAATACTAATTGAGTGTATGTAAACTTCTAACCCACTGGGAATGTGATGAAAGAAATAAAAGCTGAAATAAATCATTCTCTCTACTATTAATCTGACATTTCACATTCTTAAAATAAAGTGGTAATCCTAACTGACCTACGACAGGGAACCTTTACTAGGATTAAATGCCAGGAATTATGAAAAACTGATTTGAAATGTATTTGTCTAAGGAATATGTAAACTTCTGACTCCAACTGTAGGTAACGTTTTCAAAAAATCCCTAAACTAAACCATTTTTTTTTTACAAAATTAAAATCACAGTGTAGTTATCACAAAACTACAACTAACAGGTTCCGATCATCATTATAAATTATTTTATTTTATCATTTTTTACAAATACCTAATGTAACAATGCTGTAACGTAGCTCCAAGGCCGGCAGACGGCTATTGAGTTCTTTCATTTTACAGTCTGGAGACATAGTATGCAGCCAGCTATACAATCGTATCCCCTGTCGCCCGGTTTTTATATAAATCACTCTCCATACAGGCTGCAAAGGCATTGATTCCTCCTTAACTTGATTTAATGGCGAAAAGGCAAAAAAGGGGGGGATATGGGTATTTTCTTTATAAAACACCATTTTCCACCACCATGCTAGAGTGACTAATTCCTAAGAACGCTAGTGCCAGATGTTGCATATTGTGTTCAGACAATCAGGTTGCAGCAGTCTGTTGTTTACCCCTGGCTGAACGCACGGCGCAACATCAGAAAGTTGCATTAGCCACTCTATTATGATGGTAAAAAAATGGTGTTTCAGTATTCTCCCGCCTTCTTGCCATTAAATCGGATTACGGAGGAAATGAACGCCTTTGCAGGCTGAATGGAGAATGTTTTATGTATGAACTGCTCCACCAAGGATACGTGTGTATAGCTAGCTGCATACAATGCCTTCGGACGGTAAGATGAAACGTCTCAATATCGCCATCTGACGGCCTTTGGGGCTAGCTGTAACGTTAGTAGGAAGAGATATGCATCTTTCAAATGCCACGGATATGAAGCGCTCTGCACGTCATCATCGTTAAGAGTTGGGGGGAAAAGGCAGAAAGGGAGACAGGGAAGAGACGGCAGCAAAGTATGGCAATACTTCGAGAAGTTAAATGAGAAGGGGGTGAAATGCAAGCTTTACAGTGGCAGGACTCATAAACGCCAGTGCTGAAAGGGAGGCACCGCAAGACCCAACCTGTTGCTCGCAGCAGTGTGATAAGCATCACAGCGCTGATTACAGAGATGATTGCAATTGCTATGCAGCCATGGTAGACGATGTCAGCTTCAAGGCGCTAATGGCATATGTAGAACCAGACTACCGCCCAGATGGAGATATTGTGGGACATGAAGTCCAATGTACTGACAACAGAGAACATGGAGGAGAGGCACACAGCAGAGAACCTACCACCTTTGCTGAGAGGCCAGGACTGTGGTAGATTGAAATTACATTTCCCCCTAGTGGTCATACGCAGCACCATATCTGAATTGTGAATTCACTTCATTATATGATTTCTTCTTGTCATTTAAATGACAGTTTAAATGTTTTTTTGTTGTTGTTTTTTTACCTTTATTTAACTAGGCAAGTCAGTTAAGAACAAACTCTTATTTACAAAGACGGCCTAGGAACAGTGGGTTAACTGCCAGTTCAGGGGCAGAACGACAGATTTGTACCTTGTCAGCTCAGGGATTTGAACTTTTAACCTTCTGGTTACTAGCCCAACGCTCTAATCACTAGGCTACCCTGCCTTCCCAATGTTAACAACATTTTTACATTTGTCAAATCCCTATATAACAGTAGACCACGCGCACACACATCTGCAATTGCATTTCCCCATCCGAATAAAGCTAGTATCATACACACACAAACACACTTCACCTTGAGTTACAGCCCTGCTCTCAATACAGCTACAGTATACCCTTCTAGAAAAAAACATTGGTTATGAGTCGCAGGTTGTGTACGTAGGAAAAAAAGAAAATCAATAGGTTTGCAATGAAATTCCCTCTTTGAAGTCGGTGACGCACTTGAATGGGATAAAATAGCTGACTTCAAAAGAGGCCGTAGGTTTCCTCAAGGTTCCTTCTAGCCTCGACCTGTTTAAATATAGTCCAGCTACATTGATATTTTGTAGGGGGTGCAAGGTTTTTAATATATTTGTCATGAGAGCTGAAAAAGGTTGAATTTTTTAAATTTTTTATCTCATAATCTCTCAGACTGGTCCAAACCGGTCCATAACTGTTTGACTATTCCCTCAACTCTAATTTTGTCCAAAATGCCAATGTCAGAAGACAGATGAATCTCCCCGTCAACTTGAATTCCTAAATGGCCATCCTACCTCGCGTCCCTTCTCTGTTGTCTTTAATATTCAGTTAGCATTCATTAGTGTTGAACAAAGGTGAAGGCCAGTGATTGATCACTTTTACAGCCATTACACCCAACAAGACCCGACTGTGATTTACAATGGAGGGGCCCACCTCTTTATTCGTTTCCGGGTAGAAGCGCCTGAGGACTGATTATTCCCACCACACAGCTACAGCTGGAGGATAGGCAGATACACTGGCTCTGTGTGTGTATGCTAGCTAACAACACGCTAACATGAAAGATATGGTTGTGTATCTCAAGAATAGCTAGTCAAAACAAAGCTACAGGCAAATGGAAACACTGATAGAGGTTGGCAGTGGCCAGAAAACACAAACAAACACAAGAAAATTAATTCAAGTCTACACTTACATACAGTGGGGCAAAAAAAGTAACTTCTCCCACTTAAAAAGATGAGAGAGGCCTGTAATTTTCATCATAGGTACACTTCACCTATGACAGACAAAATGAGAAAAAAAATCCAGAAAAATCATTGTAGGATTTTTAGTGAATTTATTTGCAAATTATGGTGGAAAATAAGTATTTAGTCAACAACAAAAGTTTATCTCAATACTTTGTTATATACCCTTTGTTGGCAATGACAGAGGTCAAACGTTTTCTGTACACCCTCTTTACTTTACAAACTACACCCTGTAGCACGCTAGCTACAACCCACCACACAGAGATACATGGACAGATAGATTAATAATCTGCTTGGCAGATGGTACGGTTGTATTCAGGCACTCCCCCTCTGGCATTGCCACTATAATATGGCCCTGGAAGGGGCTCTGCCACAGCAGTTGGCAAGTGAAGCGGCAGGCGGCCATCTTGGGCAGAATGGGGTTAAAAGCATCCTGACATGAGGAGAGAGAGTTTGGCTCTGGTTGGTGGAGCTGAAGCCAGCCTGTCTCTATGTATCTCTCTCTTCACCCATATGGAACCACAAAGGAAGAATGGACAGGGATCAAATTCATTAGCCCACCTTTATCTCAATGCTAATGACAGCTAGCCCCTCGCCTGTCTCTCCATCTCCCTTCTGCTTCTCCGACAGGCTCTCTGTCTGTCTGTCTGTCTGTCACTCTCTCGCTCTCTTTCTCCATCTTTGTCCCCCTCTCCATCCATCTTTTCACCCCAGGGCAGCTCCCATGCTCCGCCTGTTACCCCCCTCAGACCTGCTTTTGTTTCTCCTCGTGTTCTCCCTCTCCTTCTCCACCTCCGCCCAATCGCAACTACAGATTGGGGGCTGCGCGATGACACATGTCATGTGGGGACACGCCCCCCCCCCCGTAGCCCACCATGGATGGAGAGGGAGTGCCAGCCTATGTCCTCAGTCATAGAGGGTTCGGTAACGAAGGGCGTCCTTCCAAAACGTCTCATTTCTCTGACCGGGTTATCCATAAAGTTCAAACTGCCTGATGCGTGCGTGTGCGTTCATGTAACAGCACTTCCACAACTCCCTCTTCCTGCTTAACACACCTCTCATATCTAGCCTCCATATTCCTTCCTAGCATGTAAAGCACCAGTCTAAAGTTCAAGGCAAAGGGTGGCTACTTTTAATATTTTAAAATATAACATAATTAAAACACTTTTTTGGGGGTCACTACATGATTCAATATGTGTTAATTCATAGTTTGGATGTCCTCACTATTATTATACAATGTAGAAAATAGTACAAATAAAGGAAAACTTGAATGAGTTGCCGTGTCCAAACTTTTGACTGGTACTGTATATGAGAAGGCCTCTACATCTCCCCATGCAGCGCACACTGTGAGAGCTCGCTGCCTCGCCAAGGTACACAGCAGGCCTTAATTAATCCACCAATGCCTGCTCCGCACACCCTTTATTTGTTGACGCTATCCCCTCGCATCAACCGGCAAATAGACAGCGCGAGATAACGGCCCCATTTATTTCCTTGTAGGCTTTCCCTTCCTGTTCTCCCCCCTTTGTTCATCCAATTCCCATCCCTGCAGATAAATCGGCAGTCTTTCTTTCTTAGAGCACCGCTGCTCAATGGCAAAAGGCCAGGTCAAAGCAGAACGCTGAGACAACGCTCAGGTAACGCTCTAGCCACGTCGGAAGCCCACAAATTACAGGTGTACGGCGAGGTATCATTCCTCTTATTCTCTAATCTTGACACTGGGGAAAAAGAGGGAGCGCGACAGGGGCCCTCAATCAGCTACTCTAGCTGCCACAAATCCCCACTTTTGTAACAAACAAAAAGTGTAAAGCGGTTTACCGTAGGAGACAATCTCTCCAATTAAAAAAAAGAGAAATGTTTTTTCCCCAAAATATATTTCAGTGTGCGTAATAATAAATAAATAAGAAGGCTGTATAGATACACCTCCCTCTGGTCCCAGTAATCTCCAAAACGCCGTATCTCTCTGATTGCCAGGATTATCTCCACTGACACTGAGACACAAGAGTTAATTTATGTATTTTCCCCATCATTCTTCCCTTCTCAATTACGTTTAGCTACCGCTACAGAGATTGGCTACTGTTCAAAATTTGGGGATGAGGTAAGAAAAAAATAAAGACAAAAAAATACAGTTTTATTGTATCATACACCGGGGGGCCTTGGTGTCACTGTGTATCAAGGGGATATGTTGCTACCTTTCATATGTGTGTGTGTATCTGTGTGTAGCCAGAGGTTGTGGACAACCCGAGGCACACACACGGATAGCAGCAGTGCTCTAAACAAGAAAATAAGGAGCTACAACTATGCCTTCATCCCACTTGACAGGGTAACGGTTGGGTCCAAACAGCCAAGCATTTACCACAACAAATGTCTGGGAAAAACAGTCTGTTAGCTGTCCTCCTGAATACAGCGGGGGCCGCCCGGTATTTACATAGAAATGTCATACGTCGAGCTGCCTGCGAGGGCGTCTCGCCTCCGAAAGGTGTACTTGCTTCCAGAGCGATGCGCATGACAAAACACGTTCCTTTCTTCTCATCGGCAAGAGACAAGCCTGTGATTCGCAGCAAAGGCGAGGGAAACAAAATGCATCTCGACTCGCTCTTTTACACGCACCACTGGTGCAGTGTCATTTGTGTATACAGGCTAGAGCACATGCCTTTTGAAAACCAGGCGCGCGCTGCCACGCTATTAGAAGGAGCTCGATCTCCCAGTTGTAATTACAGTCTTTTGATTGGAGCTTTGACGGGAAAGGGGGATTATTAATACAAAATAAATGGTTTCAGTGTGTCGGTCTGAAAAGAGACGGAAATGAGAATTACGAGAAATCGTGAGGAGGCGTTTTAGGCACACAACAACAGCCACTGTATTTGCAACAACAAAAAAACAGCGTCTGCATACAAATCGAGTCAAGCTCGATAGGATACCAGAAGGACTGTACGCCTTCCGGGTACTTCCAATTGGACTTGTTTGAGGCTGACATAGGGGGCTCCCTGACTGCTATGCTATTTGTCACAACCAGACGAATATCCCCCATGTACTGAGATGAACAAATGACTTGACAGAAAAGTTCTTACTCCTGTTTAACCCTAGCCATCCTTGAGTGATGCGCTGTAACAGCCGTGAGATGCAAACTCACCCCCCCCCCTCCCCTCCTTTCCCTAGCCCCCGCTCTCCCAGAGGCCCATGTTTCCATGCTTGCACTACACACAATTACTTGCATCCATCAATTATCTGCCAACTCCCATTGGTCGTTCCCTCCTTTTCGCTATAACAACACCCCCTTTCCCTCACTCGCTCAACCCCCCTTCCCCCAAAGTTCCCCCTATTGCCATTCTGTTTCCCCTACCAGATGTCTGCCAGTTTTGGGGGAGAACGACAACAAAAGAGGGGCTTTTGAATGCGCCCGGACCTACCCATCTTGCCCTGGGCTTTCTGTTTGGACACAAAAGCCAGAGGATTAACAGCTTTTCGCACATGAAGACCCCCATCTCCCTCGCTCTCGCTCTTTTTCCCTCCCCTACCACTTCTCCCCTCAGGGCTTTTTTAGCTTCTAAAGACTCAACGCCCAACCCCCCTTTAACCCCTATCTTTACCACCCCTCCTCCAGCTTGGGCAGGCTGTTACTACTACCTGACCCAATCTTCCACTACTGTTGCCAGTTTCTGTCTAAGTATAGCTGTAGCCCCACTCCCAAGCCTGAAGCACTATTGGCATCACACTCTTCGAAAGAATGCTAGAATGGGGCTCTCTGGGGCATGTAAACACAGCAACATTCCCACTTTCTATAGCACTGAAATGCTAAAGCAGAGGGAAAACAAAGATTTACTATGTTTGGTATGCATTTTGAATGTCACATGTTGGCATTCTAGCAAACCTCGTACATTGCTAATAGAAATGTTAAACGTAATGTGTAATTCAAGTGCCACGTTGTGCATTAACAGAGCGTGTGCTTTTTGTTTGTGACTGAGGAGAAAGTCTGTGACACTTGTCATCTTAGCAACATTGATTCATCTTAGCAACATTCATTTTGCTCTGCGAGATGCGTGAAAGACGGAAAACAAAGGTGTGTTTATGTACAGTCGTGGCCAAAAGTTTTGAGAATGACACAAATATTCATTTTCACAAAGTCTGCTGCCTCAGGTTTGTATGATGGCAATTTGCATATACTCCAGAATGTTATGAAGAGTGATCAGATGAATTGCAATTAGTTGCAAAGTTAATTGCAAAGTCCCTCTTTGCCATGCAAAAGAACTGAATCCCCCAAAAACATTTCCACTGCATTTCATCCCTGCCACAAAAGGACCAGCTGACATCATGTCAGTGATTCTCTCGTTAACACAGGTGTGAGTGTTGACGAGGACAAGGCTGGAGATCACTCTGTCATGCTGATTGATTTCGATTAACAGACTGGAAGCTTCAAAAGGAGGGTGGTGCATGGAATCATTGTTCGTCCTCTGTCAACCATAGTTACCTGCAAGGAAACACGTGCCGTCATCATTGCTTTGCACAAAAAGGGCATCACAGGCAAGGATATTTCTGCCAGTAAGATTGCACCTAAATCAACCATTTATCGGATAACCAAGAACTTCAAGGAGAGCGGTTCAATTGTTGTGAAGAAGGCTTCAGGGCTCCCAAGAAAGTCCAGCAAGCGCCAGGACCGTCTCCTAAAGTTGATTCAGCTGCGGGATCGTGGATACCACCAATACAGAGCTTGCTGAGGAATGGCAGCAGGCAGGTGTGAGTGCATCTGCACGCACAGTGAGGCGAAGACTTTTGGAGGATGGCCTGGTGTCAAGAACGGCAGCAAAGAAGCCATTTCTCTCCAGGGAAAACATCAGGGACAGACTGATATTCTGCAAAAGGTACAGAGATTGGACTGCTGAGGACTGGGGTAAAGTCAATTTCTCTGATGAATCCCCTTTCCGATTGTTTGGGGCATCCGGAAAAAAAGCTTGTCCAGAGAAGACAAGGTGAGCGCTACCATCAGTTTACCAACAGCAAAGCATCCTGAGACCATTCATGTGTGGGGTTGCTTCTCAGCCAAGGGAGTGGGCTCACTAACAATTTTGCCTAAGAACACAGCCATGAATAAAGAATGGTACCAACACATCCTCCAAGAGCAACTTCTCCCAACCATCCAGGAACAGTTTAGTGACGAACAGTGCCTTTTCCAGCATGATGGAGCACCTTGCCATAAGGCAAAAGTGATAACTCAGTGGCTCGGGGAACAAAACCTAGATATTTTGGGTCCATGGCCAGGGAACTCCCCAGGCTTTAATCACATTGAGAACTTGTGGTCAATCCTCAATTGTCGGGAGGACAAACGAAAACCCACAAATTCTGACAAAGTCCAAGCATTGATTATGCAAGAATGGGCTGCCATCAGTCAGGATGTGGCCCAGAGGTTAATTGACAGCATGCCAGGGTGAATTGCAGAGGTCTTGAAAAATAAGGGTCAACACTGCAAATATTGACTCTTTTCATCATCTTCATGTAATTGTCAATAAAAGCCTTTGACACCTATGAAATGCTTGTAATTATACTTCAGTATTCCATAGCAACGTCTGACCAAAATCTCAAGACACTGAAGCAGCAAACTTTGTGGAAATTAATATTTGTGTCATTCTCAAAACGTTTGGCCACGACTGTATATGTGTGTCCTTCCTCCTGCATATGTCTTTTGCTCGTTCAGAAAAGTATCTCAATTTACCTTGAATTCCTTTACTTCAACATGTTGGGGTGATCAACAGCATTGATTGAGAATGCACTAGGGGATGGGGATCCCCTTCGATACTACACCCCACCAGCACACAACTCCGACAGTCTGTCGGTGGGTCTGAGGAATACTTACAATACTTCATGTAGGCCTACATTTACGACAACTCCTTATAAGACAAACTAAGACTTCACAAATCCGCCTGCCAATGGCTCAATGGGACAGCCATCCAGTGTGGGCCCTAAGTGGAGAATAAATGGGTCAATCCCAACCTGCCAACATGACCCCCTCAGGCGTATGAATGGGGTGCCAGTGGCTCTCCACAACCTCCTAGGGGTCATAACTCTGGGTGGGGTGCCTTTTTCCTGACATAACCAGGTTTGTGAGGACGCCCCAAGGCGAAGGCTCCATCAATCTGGGAACACCAGCTGGTAGTCATACTTAACAAGCTGGAGAGCGGCCCAGTGACGGAATCAGAGGGGGCATGAGAGACAGAAAGAGCCCAATCGCCTGGCTTATCCCAGGCGGGGTGTTAATTACAACCTCTCCATGAAACACCAGTTCACATTAACTCCATAACCATAAAGACTGAGGATTGGAACAGGAGGGGTGTGTGGGGAATAGCCGGCATAGGAGTCAAACAAGGGGGTACCCTTGCCCCCTCCCCAAAGTAAATCATGCACTATCAACACATCATCATCAAAGGAACTGGAGCAAATCATTGGGGCAAACCCCCCGTATCTGGGGACGAGGGATGTGTATGCCCTGGCAGTGTGTCTATGAAGTCCCTTTAGAGCCCCCAGATAGACAAGAGGAAGTTCTGGTGCCAAAGCAAGGTCAGAGCTTGAGCTTTATCTGTCTGTGGGCAGATTTAGGAAAAGCCAGCATGAGACAGAGAAGAAACTTGAGCCTCCCGTCCTAGTTCAGGCGTACAACCGAGTGTGATATGGATCAATCCTGTCGAGTTCGCCGCCACTATTCCTGTCTGTCTTATCTGGTCTCGGGCTCTGACCCTGCGGCACCCCCTAAAGCGAGCACTGCTTGTTTTGGGCCAACCGCGCTCAGGGGAGACTCGTGTGTAAATATCATTTTGGGAATCTCGGGGTTAGGTCAAATTCTCACCTCCAACAGGGGCCTGTTGCCTTGGCCAATCTACTGATTTGGACTCCGGTGAACACGTCTGGGCAAAGCGGTCAATAATTCCACAGCCCTAATCGCTTATCCCCTGTGGCCACAGTGCAGGTGTGAGGTGGAAAGCTACAAGCAGTAACTGGAGCCTGGAAGATGGTCCGATTGATTTCGACCCTACTTTGGGCAGTTTGAATGGAGGCTACTCCGTCTACGATTCACCACTGAGATCTTGATGAACGGTTAAGTCACAAACCAGTCAAAGCTCTCATTATTATTTTGTTTTGCTCCTTTGTACCCCAGTATCTCTACTTGCACATTCCTCTTCTTCACATCTACCACTCCCGTGTTTAATTGCTAAATTGAAATGATTTCGCCACCATGGCCGATTTATTGCCTCACCTCCCTAATCTTACCTCACTTGCACTCACTGTATATGTACATTTTTTTCTATTGTGTTATTGACTGTACGTTTGTTTATCCCATGTGTAACTCTGTGGTGTTGTTTGTGTCGCACTGCTTTGCTTTATCTTGCCCAGGTCGCAGTTGTAAATGAGAACTTGTTCTCAACTTAGCCTACCTGGTTAAATAAAGGTTGATCCACCCTTTCCATTAACTGACTACGTAAAAGGTCTCCTCCCTTAGCGACGATTGAAACCACTAAGTCCGGGTATCAGAGGGAAAAGGGCTACCGTTCAAAGACACAATGCCTCCTCCATTCACCGCCAGACAAATTGCACCCAACATCAGTTGAAGTGCACCGATTTAGCACTCAGGACAAATTAAGAGGAATAAACACAATTAGTAGGCCGAGTAAAGACGGCAGGTGCTGCACACACGTCTCTCTATCCCGCTCTCTCTCTCTCTCGCTGATAACACAATAGAGTCCGCTGGTGCAGCTGCTATTAATGCTGCCGGTCACCATAGCGTCCAAAGCTGAAAAGCAACAGGGCTAATTGGAAAACATGTTACCAAAAATGTTCTTATTTCATTTCAAACGCAATCAACATGGCACTGCGTGGTAAAGACTCACCCAATAGAAGAAAAATAATAATACAAAGTTTTTTTTTAACTTGGTTTGACAACGCGACATGAAGGTCCTGCAATCTAACGTATAAAGAACCATTGCCTTGTGTGAGCTCCTAAACAGGCCTCAAAGTGGGAGGCAGAAAGTCAAACAACTGAAAACTTAATTTTGTGCCCCTCAGTGTAATTACTATTTACTCTGACAGTGGGCCTGAAGACTAGAGTCTGGAATCACCTCCTTTTGATCCTTTCAAAAATGGAGAAAAAGCACCGTGCAGATAAGTGGGAAATAAGAAAACAGCTCGGAAAGTAATAATTGCAAGGAAATGAATTTCACAACCCTAGGGAGGACACCTACAAAGACCTTTTTATAAAAATCATATCCGGGGCACAATTCAATTAACTTTTTCCCTTCCAAGTGAGAAGAAGAAGAAAAAAAAAATCCCCCAACGCTTCGGGGAAATCAAAAGTTTGTTCAATAAACAGAGTTTTCAGATTAAATGTTTTCATCACTGAGCAACCCTTATTCATTTACAGCTCCTTACGGGCTTGTCAGTCATAAATGCATTGATTTGTGGTTTATCCGAAGGCAGATACAGAGTCTGTGACATCCTTTGGTCACAGTTAACTGCCTCTGCCTGCCTGGCAGCATTCCTCTTGCCTTTTCCTCTTCTTTGTTTCCTAGCATCTGACAGTGATCAGTGGTGATAAATTGTTCAATTAAAGTGACATTAAGGATGCTGGACACAGTTGGCTCGTGCCTCTTTGTATGCAAGGTGTTGTCCAATTACTCTAAAGGATGGCACTTATTCTCCCTTCTGACAATCAACATGTGGATCTCATCATTACAAAGTGGTTTATTCATTCTATCCAACAACAAGATGTAATATTTAACTGCAAGCAGATTTCACAATTTAAAAAGCCTGGAAGAAAACAATAAATCCAATGTTTTTCTGTTGACATAGACCTCAATATATGTATTTTGTGAAGCTATTATATATATATATATATATATACACACGCTGCATTAGAGGGTGGTGTAATATGTCATATATAATACGACAACAATATAGTCCAAACGTAAGTATTTCATTGTTATTTCTATGTATCAGTCACACTGATTCATTGTCTTTCCTTATTTGGGTTTAAATTAAGTGAGAGTTTGTTCAAAAGGAACAAAATGTTGCCCCTGGAAAGATTTTAGAAGTGCTTAGATGCTAAATCAAGACCAATTGTGATTCAAATTCGATTCGTCCTACATAAAATAGGATAATTCAGCACTGCCTGTGGGCAACCCAACCGTGTCCAAAACTTTCCAGCACAGCATGCGTCATCAAAAGTTCACCGCGTCCTCACTGATATATTGAACTGATGTTAATAGGAGAGTGAAACAGAAGCTATGGCTCAAATTCAATATTTTTCTGAGCTATAATTTAGGAATAGGCCTAGATCTTTTATGCCCAATGATTTCATGACAATCGCCCTCAGATCACGCTTCAATGGCGGCTCCTACAATTGAGCTCATCTCAAAAGGAACACATCATCAACATAATAACAGTCTTGAGATAGGCCAATGATTTCATTGGGAACGAAGTGAAAAGCGCATATCCCCTGGGCACAAGCCTTTACCAATTGCCGCGCCGTTTTTATACGGTTGTTTGCAACACGAAAACATAGTGGAGACCACATTTAACGAGATTACTGTAGACTACATACGAGTCTCTAAACCAAAAAGAGTCATCAAGGAATTCAACTTCATTTGTCTAAATACATTTGAACGGCTTGGCTACATACTGCAACATTGTAGCTTTATTTACTCAACGTCTTGCTGACTGTAAGTAAAATAGAATAAAACACTAATGACTTTCTTAGTCATGGTTGAAAAGATGAATTACTTAAGAAAATAAAAAAAAGTACGTTTTGCTATAATAATACAGTTATAATGTAACTTTGTCATACTGGTGTGAAATAAGTGTTTTTTAAACTGTTTTCGTTTTGTGAAGTTGAACAAAGGCATCTGCGGGAAGCAAGTAAAGGGTACGTTGAAGACTAACGTTACTGTGAGAAAACGTTTACAGCCTATGGATAGGTACTTTGAATCAAACAACTATTGTTTTCGTTCTCATTTCTCTCTAAAAAAAAACGCAAGAAAGCCAGAAAGGAAATAGTAAGACCTTACTTTAGTGGCGTGAGAAGAGTCTTTTTTTTAAAAACCGCCCCCCTCCGAAAGGTTAGTTTATGGGGGGCAGATGAGAGATACTTGAAAATTCCTTTTCCTCTGCAAAAAAAAAGCTTATGTCGCGTCCATGAAATAAGGAAGTGGAGAATAATCATACATTTCAATTGGGCAAAAGCGTTGAGTCACTTTGATACGGGGAAAACCACCGCTACAATCATTCTCTTTCTTGCAAGTCTGTCTTCCGTCTTCATATCAGTCTCCTTCAGTAAGTAGATCGTCTCAATAGAACAGAAGTATATGATCCCAAATGCGAGCCGTGCGATGATTTCCATGCGTATCTGTTTGCTGCTGTGGTTTATCTCCACGTCCCAGGTTTTGGGATTTTTCCTAAATCCACCTCATTCGACTGGCGGTGGGAAGACCCGTGTCGAGTGCCCCCATAGTCGATTTACCCCCCGCCACACACACTCACTCACACACACACAACGTACAGCCTCCTCTCTACACTCACGTGACCGCTCGCTGGTGAATGACATTACAGAGTGGAAACAGATGAGGATTTGGGGGTCGAACGTTATTTGAAACCTTCACGGTCGACCCTTTTGAGAAAAAACTGGGCCAGGAGAGAGGGAGGGTTGCGGAAGGGTAGCGGTGTATGTGTACAACGTGGACATAGTGATCTTAAATTAGCCAGTTTTCTTACATGTGTTCTCAAACAGTCAGATGTGGTATTTTACACTACGATAGATAGGCAGGACAGTAGGCTGCATTTGGACCTGATTTGCGCAATTTGCGCGCGTGCGTCTGCCCATTCCGTTCAATCTGAACAGCATAGTGTTCCGCAAAGAATAAACATTAATTATTTGCGCATTCATTTGATCAAACATGTAATTAACCTACCATTGCTTGTGGATAAATAACCGAATGTTATAAATTAAATGTAAATGTTGACAATATTGTTGCTAAACAATAGGCCTACACGATTGAAATCTGACGTAAAAATTCATAGTTCATAGGTTCATAAAATATGATACACATTAAGAAAAGTGGGTTTGCCAAGGTTTTTTTTGCAGTTTAGAAAAGGGTACTTCCCTCTTTTAATGATAATTCAAATGTAAATGGCTGATTAGAATATTTTGGGGGCGTGGTTTGATCACAGCTCTGTTTCTTCAACAGTGAGTAAATGTCATTCCAGTGGATTTAAGCTGTTGTGTTACATGACATTGCATTGTGAATATGACCATGGCCGTTAATGGCGTCTTGTGAAAGACTCACGTTTGGCCTTCTGTCAATTCAAATCAAATCAAATGTATTTATATAGCCCTTCTTACATCAGCTGAAATCTCAAAGTGCTGTTGTCTACATCAGTTCTCAATTTTGTCCTCAGGCAGCCACAGCCATTTCAGGGCTAGCACATTTGATTCAACTTGGCAATTCACACAATAATAACATCTATGGAAATGAAACGATTATAATATGGCGTACCAAAATAAATAAACAAACCTGTATGGTTCTTCAAAAGGGTCTACAAAAGAACCCTCCAGATTGAAGGTTATTTATATAACCATTCTCCATAAAGGTTATATAAAGAACCATTAGAACATTTGTTCTATATAGCCACAAAAAGGGTTGTAACCATAGCAGACCCTTTTTTTGTTGTTGTTACTATGTGGAACTTTTTATTAATGGTTCTTTGTAGAACCTTTTTTATAGCACCTTAAAGCTTCATTTTGGAACCTTATAAACATGGTTCTTTATAGAACATTCCAATAAAGGTTCTATATAGCACCATAAAAGATCCGCTATGGTTACAAGCCAAAAAAACACTTATTTGGCACTATATAGACTTTTTGTGTGTACCTAGGTTAGTAAAATAAGGTTAAGTGTAAATCAATACATTTTATGATTTCACTTTTAGTTTACTTTAATTGCCTATATTCCTTCCTTAAAAAACAATAGGTGACATCTTTGCACAAGTGCAAACGTCATAAATCAGTCCCATTTAGCCTATTTCGAAACCAAAGATCAAAAAAGTTTACTCTCTCTGAGAGTCGGTTATTAAATAACAGCTTCATAAAGGCTCTTTAAATGGGAGAGTTTATAAACAACAACGTTGTTTAAAGACCAAAACACAATAGTGCTGTAATAGTGCTGTAGTTGCACTTTTCAAATCAGCTGTTACAGATCCCCTGCCTGAATTCCAGTTAGCGTGCACACACACGACTGGTTCATCCTCTACAAGTACAAGTTGGTCTCCGTTGTTTGGCCTGAGGCTCTGTTCAAATCGGTTATAATTGACATGAACACTTTCAAATCAAATTATGTCAACACTTCTGTTTATTAGCCTTGAGGCTGTTGCCATCCGCAATGGATATTGGACAAGAAAATATAACAAGTGCAGGCGTGGCATGCCTTTTGGAGGAACAGCACTAACAAGGCCATTTCTCCAATTTGAGGGTGTATTTGTGCCGTGAACTTTTCAAGGGGCTCAGATCGTAATGGATTAAGTCTTTCAAATATCAATATCTAGTGTACATTCTGTGACAAACTACCCATGCGAGCACCCCCCCACCCCCGCCCGCCCTTCACTACTCTTTGTTTGAAACCCAGTTTGATATGTAACCCTGTAAAAGGTAAAACAGGGCTAATCAATTTGAACACTGAATAAAACTTCGGCGTGATTTTTATGTAGATTTTTTTTCTCCTCCCCATCCTCCTTATTCGCCGCTGCCTAATTTAATCATTCCGATAAATCTTGGAGCGCTGCACACCGCTTTTCCCCTGGTGGCGTGGGGCTTAACATGGTAAATTTCACTGGGACTAGGGAAATACGGGTTAGTGCATGGAAGGATAAAGGAGCACTTACGGCTTGACATGTGCAATCCATAACAGAGTAATGAGTCGACTACACTGGGAGTTCTTATCCTCTCTCTCTCTCTCTCTTCCTCTCTCATTGTTTTTGTTGAGGGTTCACCAAAGCTGTGTAACTGCATGTGATGCATGCCGCTGGAGAAAGTGGAAGAGATATAATTTTGATGTGATGTGTCTCATTAGTAAATCATGCACATACAGTGGGGAGAACAAGTATTTGATACACTGCCGATTTTGCAGGTTTTCCTACTTACAAAGCATGTAGAGGTCTGTAATTTTTTATCATAGGTGCACTTCAACTGTGAGAGACAGAATCTATAACAAAAATCCAGAAAATCACATTGTATGATTTTTAAGTAATTCATTTGCATTTTATTGCATGACATACGTATTTGATACATCAGAAAAGCAGAACTTATTATTTGGTACAGAAACCTTTGTTTGCAATTACAGAGATCATATGTTTCCTGTAGTTTTTGACCAGGTTTGCACACACTGCAGCAAGGATTTTGGCCCACTCCTCCATACAGACCTTCTCCAGATCCTTCAGGTTTCGGGGCAGTCGCTGGGCAATACGGACTTTCAGCTCCCTCCAAAGATGTTCTATTGGGTTCAGGTCTGGAGACTGTCTAGGCCACTCCAGGACCTTGAGATGCTTCTTACGGAGCCACCCTTTAGTTGCCCTGGCTGTGTGTTTCGGGTCGTTGCCATGCTGGAAGACCCAGCCACGACCCATCTTCAATGCTCTTACTGGGGGAAGGAGGTTGTTGGCCAAGATCTCGCGATACATGGCCCCATCCATCCTCCCCTCAATACGGTGCAGTCGTCCTGTCCCCTTTGCAGAAAAGCATCCCCAAAGAATGATGTTTTCACCTCGATGCTTCACAGTTGGGATGGTGTTCTTAGGGTTGTACTCATCCTTATTCTTCCTCCAAACATGGCGAGTGGAGTGTAGACCAAAAAGCTCTATTTTTGTCTCATCAGACCACATGACCATCTCCCATTCCTTCTCTGGATCATCCAGATGGTCATTGGCAAACCTCAGACGGGCCTGGACATGCACTGGCTTGAGCAGGGGGACCTTGCGTGCGCTGCAGGATTTTAATCCATGACGGCATAGTGTGTTACTAATGGTTTTCTTTGAGACTGTGGTCCCAGCTCTCTTCAGGTCATTGACCAGGTCCTGCCGTGTAGTTCTGGGCTGATCCCTCACCTTCCTCATAATCATTGATGCCCCAGGTGAGATCTTGCATGGAGCCCCAGACCGAGGGTGATTGACCGTCATCTTGAACTTCTTCCATTTTCTAATAATGGCGCCAACAGTTGTTGCCTTCTCACCAAGCTGCTGGCCTATTGTCCTGTAGCCCATCCCAGCCTTGTTCAGGTCTACAATTGTATCCCTGATGTCCTTACACAGCTCTCTGGTCTTGGCCATTGTGGAGAGGTTGAAGTCTGTTTGATTGAGTGTCTGGACAGGTGTCTTTTATACAGGTAATGAGTTCAAACAGGTGCAGTTAATACAGGTAATGAGTGGAGAACAGGAGGGCTTCTTAAAGAAAAACTAACAGGTCTGTGAGAGACGGAATTCTTACTGGTTGGTAGGTGATCAAATACTTATGTCATGCAATAAAATGGGGGAATTGGTTTTGTCATAAAATTACAGACCTCTACATGCTTTGTAAGTAGGAAAACCTGCAAAATCGTCAGTGTATCAAATACTTGTTCTCCCCACAAGTGATGGAACAATGCTTGAAAAGTGTTGATTGCTTGAAATATTTGGAAAATCTTTGGGAAAGCATATTGATTGTAATAAAAAAACAATTAACTATAAGTGTGGGTTACTATACAGATTTAATAATTGTTTTTACTGTATCCATTAGAAAGACCTTTAGTAACCCATTTGCTCCTAGACTATGGTGACATCATCCATTAAAAAAAATCAATTCCTGGGTGCCATTATAAGACACGTCATTGCAGACTGTATGAGTCACTAAATTGTCTGTCACTCCCAAACAGAAGATAACTGCGTATTGGTAACAATGTATTTTTTTTAAATGTACCAACTTACATTTCCCTGTATATAATAAGGAACAACTAACTTTACAATACACTATTCCTTTCGACAATGGCAGCAATTACAAATGCTAAACGTACATCCTGACAGGAATAATGATGATATGTGTAAATATGTATGTAGATATTATAGGTACTTATTAGGTACTTATTAGTTGTATTAGTAGTTTTTAGCAGTAGTTTTTATTAGTTGTAGGCCTATTAGTAGTTGTACATCATCTTTTTTTATGCTGTTAATGTATGTTTTAGTTTACTATTATCATTATTATTTAATTGTTTTTTGTATTAGACAGTAGTTGCCATATTATTCTTCTTACATAGTATTGTTTTTTTGTTTTGTTTTTCTTCCGAGCCTGTGAAGACGATATAATCCCCAAACGATCATATTTTAACAAGTTACTTTATACAGCATGGGTCAGATTGAGCCTAGTCTTGGACTAAAATGCGTTTTCAAAGGAGATTCTCTGGGAATCTGTGTTTGGGAAATTGTATGGATTATACAGTACTATAAATATGTGGTCCCTATATGCTTTCAAGCTTAGGGGTTCAGGGTTGACATTCCAATCCAAAATAGTCACCGCATGTTACTCAAGGTCCACGGCTGAGAAGACCTGTTGCAATTATTTTTTACATGTAACCTTTATTTAACTGGGCAAGTCAGTTAAAAACAAATTCTTATTGACAATGACGACCTACCCCGGGCAAACCCTAACACGGATGACGCTGGGCCAATTGTGATTGGACTCCCAATCACGGCCTGTTGTGATTGGGATCACACCAGGGTCTCTAGTGACGCCTCTAGCCAATGCCTTAGACCGCTGCGCCACTCGGGGGAAAGTAGCTCAGATTCTCTCCTGTTCTGTTTTCAGGTGACAACACATGTGCAGGAAATGAAAGATGCTCTACAGTCCCCCTCCTCCTCTGTTCCTCTGTGTCACCCAGAGGGGTGGCAGCGGCAGCTGGCAACTTCAGTTACTTAGAGTTCCTCATATGGCACTATTTACTCCCACTGTGATGGAGAGTTTGTCAGGTAGGTCTAGGAGAAGAAGAAGAAGAAGAAGAAGAAGAAGAAGGCCCCAGGTACAAAACACATTTATTTCCATCCAAACGTCCCCTAGGGGCTCCCTCTCCCCGACACTTAACACTCAAATATATTCTCATCTTTTTAGAGGAATTCGCACCATTTTCATCTTAGCGGATGGACACAGAGAGCTGAGGACTGTAGCTTTGTGAGGGAGCAGTACTGGGGCTGCTGCTGATGGCTCGATTGGTTTCCACATACACACACACACACACACGAACACACACACAGGCACGCCAGTGGCGCTCAGTGCAATTCAAGATTAGGGAGGGCGCTTTTTTTGTGTGCATGAATTTGCCCTACAAAATTCTGCACAGGTGATACCGTCTAGCTGATCTGGGGTGTAACCTTTTGTCCAAACAGTTGCAGAATGTGAAAGGACAAATTCAGGTAGGTCCCTCCCCATTTCGTTGCATTTTCTTCTGTTTAAGAAACATTTAGCCACCGAATCGGTAGAATCATGACTAATAACATTTGATTTAATTTTATTTGAAATCCAGGTCTGCCTACGGTGGCCTTTCTTAATCGCAAGGTTATGCTCACTGAGTCTGTTTGGGTCAGTCACAGTGGTCAGGTATTCTGCCACTGTGTACTGCTGTTAGGGGCCAAATAGCATTCATGATTTTTTTGTTAATTCTTTCCAATGTGTCAAGTAAGTATCGTTTTGTTTTCTCATGATTTTGTTGGGTCTAATTTTGTTGCTGTCCTAGGGCTCTGTGGGGTCTGCTTGTGTTTGTGAACAGAGCCCAAGGACCAGCTTGTTTAGGGGACTCTTCTCCAGGTTCATCTCTATGTAGGTGATGGCTTTGTTATGGTTTGTGAATCGCTTCCTTTTTGGTGGTTGTAGAATTTAAAGGCTCTTTTCTGGATTTTGAAAATTAGCGGGTTTCGGTCTTATTCTGCTCTGCGTTCACTATTTTGTGTTTTACGTTGCACACGGAGGATATTTTTGCCGAATTCTGCATGCAGAGTCTCAATTTGGTGTTTGTCACATTTTGGGCAATGGGTTCTATAACGGATTCAAGTATTTTTAGCCAGATCCTAATTGGTATGTCAAATTTTATGTTCCTTTTGATGGCATAGAAGGCCCTTTGTGGAAGTTACCTGTGGCGCTGATGTTTACGCCGAGGTATGTATTGTTTTTTGTGTGCTCTAGGGAAACGGTGTCTAGATAGAATTTGTATTTGTGGTCCTGGCAACTTTCTCTCTCTCTCTCTCTCTCTCTCTACTGTCTTTCTCTCGCTCTGCGTCAACTACTCACCACATTTTATGCACTGCAGTGCTAGCTAGCTGTAGCTTATGCCTTCAGTACTAGATTCATTCTCTGACCCTTTGATTGGATGTGCAAGATGTTAGTTCATACCGTAAGAGCTCTGATAGGTTGTCCTCTGAAAGTCGTCACAATTACTGTGTAAGTCTACGGTGTTGAGAACCTTGAGCTTCCTAGGCTTTGTATTGAAGTCAATGTACCCAGAGGAGGACGGAAAATACTGGTCCTCCGGCTATACCATGGTGCTACCCTAGAGGCTACTGTAGATCTTCATTGCAAAACAGTGTGTTTTATTCAGTTATTTAGTGACGGGAATATATTTAGTATAGTTGTATATAAACATAACTTCTTTATTGTTTCACAATTTTTGTCTTTTTCAGATATTCGCTGAGTAGGATGGTCCTCCCCTTCCTCCTCTGGGGAGCCTCCACTGATGCACACACCCAGAGAGAGAGAGAGAGAGAGAGGGGGGAGACAGGCCGGGCCAGGAGCAGGAAGAGAGGCAGACCGACAGCTATTAGAGCAGAACGATGCTTCTCTTATCTCCACGGCGATAGAGATCTACAAAGGCCTCGGCTAGAGATTATGAATTCATTACCTCGATACACAAGCAGCGGAATGGGTGGGGGTGTGGAGCGATGAAGGGAGGGGGGTCATTTGTGCTAAATTTTCTATTAATATTGACTGTGGGCCTGTGACTGGGCATTTGATTTGGAGGTAGGGGTGTATTGTGAGTCGAGATCAGTTCTGACCTCTTTGTGTTAGTGCAGAACTGTCCAAACCTGTTCCTGGAGAGCTACCGTCCTGTAGTTTTTCACTCCAACCCTAAATTAGCGCACCATTTTCTTATAATTAGCTGGTTGATCAGCTTCATCAGGTTTGTTACAACTGGAGCTAGAGCGAACACTCTCTAACACTCATCAGTGGAACGAGGAGTGTGGTCTATGTGGAGGAAATGGGTCCCTCCCACCAGGAAATATGAGTGGTTGAAAATAATCGACAGACATATTACTAGACAGCACAGAGGAAGCTATTAACTGTGTGCATTTCTGAAATCAAACACGTTTACCTCTATCTTTCTTGTTCTGTCTCTCTCCCTCTCTCTATTTTTCTCTCTCAATGACTCATCCTCGTTCTCACTGCCTCTCTCAGTCCTTTCTTCACCTCAGCTTTTGTTGAACTCAACTGCCATTTGCCAGTGTGTGAATACCATGGAGAAATCCACAAGTGGAGAGAACGAGTGAGAGGAAGAAAGAGAGAGAGAGAGAGCAAGTGGAAGGTGTGTAAGTGAGGGAGAGGCAGAGAGAGAGAGAGAGAGAGAGAGAGAGAGAGACAGAGAGAGAGAGAGAGAGAGGAAGACAAGTAAGTGAGTGAGAGAGAGAAAGAGAGAGAACAGTCAGCTTTCCACACCTCTATGAGAGGAGAACTGTTTTGTGAGTGATGAGTGAAGCCAGGGGCTGTTTCTCTCCAGACCTTTGGCTAACTGGCTGGCTGGTTGGCTGTGTCTTTCTTATTTGGTGCAGGGGGAATATTGGACTGAGGGAGCCACGGCACTCTGTTTACACATGGGTTCACGAGGTCAGCACAACGCCGCTGCTGCAGAGCAAATACAGCACTGCTCACCACTGACACTGACTGAGGCATTATGGGGGATTCTACTCTCACACTGACAGACTAGAGTGGGGTCAGCCTGTGCATGGTTAGACCTGCCCGTTCGGGTTCTTGCACTGTGTACCCACATGAAAAGATACTACAGTTTACTCTAGAACACTACAGTACTTACTATAGAATTATGTAGTATACTGTAGAATACTTTACTTCACATTGTAGTATACCTCGACCAAATCCCCCACTGCTATGTTAAAGATAATAAAACAAAACACTATATTAAATACTACAGTAATGTCTGCAAAAACACTACAGTAAATACTACAATATACTACATACAGTCCACAAAAATTCTACAGTAATTACTATAGTATATAACTACAGTAATTTGTACTACATGATTTAGACTATAGTGAACTGTAAAAACTACAGTATAGTACACTCATGTCCGCAAAAAAACAGTAAATACTACAGTAAAGTCTACTATAGTATTTAACGATAGTATACTATAGTATTTTTCATGTGGGTATGTGAGAATGAGACAGGTTTGAATGTAAATATAAACTGTTTAACCATGCACATGCATGTACACTCATAAACTGTGAAAACACATCCTGAAACACCAAGACAAGTACGACACCAAGGACATAGCTAGAGCTTGGAGACAACACCAATGGAAAGGGCTTGATGAAAACAACATGGCTGCCTCAGAGGGCATGGCTCTACCGAGCAGTGTTTACACTGTGGCCCGACCCAGGCAGAGAATGGATTCAGCCAACACAGCACTGTGCTCTCAACCAGGGCTAATTGAGGCTGGCAAGTCTGAGCCGCAGACCATTCGCTCTGCCTGTCTCAGGATTAGTAGGCCGGGCCCTCGAGCAACGCACAACTGGTCCGGCTTTGTTAATAAAATGCTAAATGATAGCATCTCCAAACTAGATTTTACCGTATAGGCTATACCCGCCATTGCCAACCATTTCTCTTTGTTTGTCTGTCAACTCGGGAAAAGATGTGTGAAAGTGTACTGCGGTGGCCTGAGAAAGTAGTTTTTTTTTGTGCAGTGGTAAGTTTAAGGTGGTTTGAATTCCAGAGACTCATGCTAATGTGAGGTTAGGAGCCGTACAAAATGGTTGTCATTTGTGAAATTAACAGTTGGGTTGAATTGAATAACCGTTATGAATCCTGGCTGGTTTCCAAAATGGGATACGCACAACACAAAGCCCTTAACGAACAGACAAACAAACAAACTCATGTAACGCCTTGGAATGATTACAAATATTCCCCAAACAATATGAATGATCCTCTTTTAAAATGCGACACACTGCTTAAGCTGGATCTGCATTACTGGTGGGGGAACATCTAAAAAAAAAAATACGCCTTTTGATTCCCAAATAGCATGAAATTATATACGCCGGAGGAATCAAATTCATTACCTCAAGACTTGAGGTTCATTTACATTTCTTTAAACACAGCTGTAAATAATTGGAGCGTTCATAATTGAATAATGGTAGTTTATTTCCAGGGTTGCACAGGGCAGCTGGCCTGGCACATTGGGGTGGCAGGGTAGCCTAGTGGTTAGGGTTTTGGACTAGTAACCGAAAGGTTGCAAGTTCAAATCCCCGAGCTGACAAGGTACACATCTGTCGTTCTGCCCCTGAACAGGCAGTTAACCCACTGTTCCTAGGCTGTCATTGAAAATAAGAATTTGTTATTAACTGACTTGCCTAGTTAAATAAAAGGTAAAAATGTAATGGAAAAAAAAACAGACTATCAAACAAGGCCACCATGCTAGCTGCCGCTAAAATAGAGCTGTCCGACCCAATGCTAGTAGTAAAGATGAACACGCTAGAGCCCTCATGAGAACTGCTCTTTTACTTCTATCCATACTAAAGCCCACCCAATGGTAGGTAGTACTCCTTGTTCATTCAGGTGCATAGCCCTTAAAGAATTGCCCATTCGAGCCTAATCTAAGCACTAAGCAGTTAACCCCCACAATCACAATAAAATGACACCTATATAAAAGCCAATACCACAGCTTGTGAAGGCCCCAACACCTTGTCAAGAGGATAAACAAATGATCCGAAAGATTTTAGGCAAAGTTAAGCATCCTGTGCATTCTTTGAATAGTCAGCACGTTAGGACATTTTTGGATGGCTGTTATTCTTAATCTTCATTTCAAATGCCCTCATTGCAAAGAACACACGCACACACTTTCTCACCCAGCCCCCACACACACAGATATCACCCCCCCCGCCCCCGCCCCCCACACACACACTCCTCCTCCCTTCCCCCAACCACACACACTCGAGCCCCCTGGCCTCACCCACTGCCTCCCTCCCTCTGCTCCCAGTCTCTCCCACATTGAGTGCTGCTGCTGTTCCGGAGGGTCCAGATGTGGCACTTCTCTGTTCTCCACTTTCACAGTTAAACGAAAGCAGGTCATCGAGGGCCAAAGTATCATCTCCCTCAACATGCTGAATGCGGCTATTAATACTCCTGCTTGTGAGCGTTAAGACAGTGTTGGAGAATGGCCTGCTAGTGCTGACACCAAGAAACCATCTGTCTGCCTAGTTGCTAACTGTACGGTAGTGCTGACATCCCTAACAAAGTGCGGACGTCCATTTTCTTCTGTCCCATAAGAGTAGGCTTTTATCTTTTGTTTTTGCAAGCGTAACATGCAAATAAATCCACCAAAACTATGTTAAATGGAAGATTAGTGCGGAATTGTAATTTCAATTAATATACAGTGGATAAAGTATGTTATATGTTAAAGTTGATGTCAATGAGATTTGTCAATATTTAAAAACACAGGTAGCTAAGATATTGCCCAGACGGAAGCAGTGCATATCGATCGTAAAAAGTTAATGCCCTCCAACCTAAACAATGGGTAAATGTAAGATCACGTGCGTAAATAGAAGATTTCCATCAGTATTGAAAGTACGAAGATAATGACATTTGTCAGTAGTCAAAAACCGAGGTAATACCCAGAAGGAAGCAGTGAATACTGGAGAGTTGGTGTCTGCCAACCTAGGGATATGAAACCCTGAGAGGAATGTGCAGGCAGGTAGACTGGACTACAGAGGGTAAACAACGCTCCTCAACATTAACCTGCTCTGACAGTTGGATGATGGTTCTCTCTCTTTTTGACACAGCTGTCAATACAGATGGATGGCCTGCGCAGACGGGGAAGAAATTAACCTGAGTGGTGGCACTCTGACCTCTTACGACAGACACACACATCTGATAGAGTGGAAATCATTGGACTGGTGGTTGACTAGTAGAGGTTACTACTACTACTACTACTACTACTACTACTACTACTACTACTACCAATCTGCTAATAATATCACAGCAAATACTCAAATATTTAAACAATGTAATAGTGTAGTAGTAGTACTTCTAGTAGGTTGAGAAGTAATGATTGTTGGGGTTTTGGCATTTCTAATTGTATAGTACCAGTACAGTAATACTGGTAGACATAGGCCTAATAGGAATCTCAGCTGTAAAGTTGGAGAGTGTTTACGCAATGTTTTTGAGGTAGAAAGTGCACTTCCCCCTCCCTCCAAGATGGATGAGGCCCGGGGCCATGCAAAGTTTAGAGCCACTTACCTCTCGTTTGTTTTCAAAAGCCCTTTAGCTTCATATCTTCAGTTGTTTCAGTGGCGTTGTCTTCTCCTTTTTGCTCAAGTGTACCTTTAACCAGAGAGGGAGAAATGAAAGAGAAATGTTAATGAAAGGGACTGCCAAATGAACGGCCTCTTTGAGTGGAGAAACTTAGCGCCTAGATGATTTTCACTTTCTTTCCCCTGCCCTTCGGTGTTTGAATCGCAGGGCTCGAACGAGGCAAGGCTGATTGCTGGAGAACATTGCTGGAGTGTGAATCTACATTAAATTCCACTTGCATTTAAAAATATATATATCTTCCATAATGGGGGCCTGGCCAGAGTGTGTGTATACGTGTGTGTACGTGCGTGTACGTGTCTATGTGTGTGCACATAGCCTGTATGTATGCGCGCGCGTGTGTACATTTGACTATGCATGCGTGCTTGGCAAGTTCATCTCTCGCTCTCCCTCCTATGTCACACACACACACCTCCACTCAATATTCTGTCAATACTCTCAGTAAGCCTGGAGCTATAGGCACCACAGTCTTGTGTGTGTGTGTTGTGGATGCTTCGCTCACCGGGGGGAGAGGGGTTATCTTCTTTATCTCATCATTAAAAAAGGCCCCAGGATCACTCTTATAAGACATTACAATGAATACTGTAGTAATATGATGTTGAAAAGGTGTATATTATATATGCCAGCCTGACACCTTGTGTGTTCCAGGGCAGCCGCGGTTGCATTATGACTGAGCAACACTGAGCGGAAAGGACTTTCTCCTCCCTCGATTTCTCTTACACCGCCCTTTGTCCCCTCCCTCCCTCATTCTCTTCCTTGTTCTCTCAGCTCAGTTCATAGACAGGCCCCCCAGCAACCCCATTGTTACCACGACAACCAGCCAGCAGGGAGACATGATTCCTCATCCTGACGGGCCGCTTGAATTCCAGCCCGGCCAATCATAACAGCTAAAAGGGGTTGTGCCTAGTCCCCAGTGGAGCTGTGTCCTCCCCTTCGCAGCTAATCTGCTGCCAAGAGGAGCGCAAAGGGAATTTGTTTAATGTACGGCATTTCTTCTCTGCACACGGTGTTGCACTACTGCTACCCCCCTCTCTTATGTTACGGGCTAACAATGCACAAAGGCTAACGCTAGGCTAATGCTATAGCTAAAGCAGTGCTGTATCCTCACATTTTGGTATGAAACGAGGGCGAGGCCGCATCTCCACCCATGAGGAATGAGCTCTCCGGTTTGTTTTCTCATGACCCTGCAACATATTGGCATGAAGTTTAGTCACCGCTGAGACAGATGGCCAAGCATCATGGTGCACAGTAAATTGGGAGATGGTGGAACGCGGATGAAAAGACATCTCAGTAGAGCCTGCATCCTGTGATTTTCTCACTCTGTTTTTCTTTCTCCAGTACTGTGACAGGATTGGTGTAGTGAGGCAAAGGCGTTTGAGTCCTTTTGTAGCTCAGTTGGTAGAGCATGGCGCTTGTAACACCAGTGTAGTGGGCTTGATTCCCGGGACGACTCATATGTAAAATGTGTCTGCTGAATGGCATGTATTATATAATTATATACAATGAGTGTACAAAACATTAAGAACACAGTCCTAATATTCAGTTGCCCTCAGAACCGCCTCAATTCGTCAGGGAATGGACTCTACAAGGTGTCGAAAGTGTGCCACAGGGATGTTGGCCCATGTCGACTCCAATGCTTCCCACAGTTGTGTCAAGTTGGTTGGATGTTCTTCGGGTGGTGGAACATTCTTGATACACACGGGAGACTGTTGAAAAACCCAGCAGTGTTGCAGCTCTTGACACGAAGGCACTTGTGTCTTGCCCATTCACCCTCTGAATGGCACACACACAATCAATGTCTCAATTGTCTTCAGGCTTAAAAACCTTCTTTAACCCGTCTCCTCCCCTTCATCGATACTGATTGAAGTGGCTTTAACAAGTGATATCAATAAGGGATCATAGCTTTCACCTGGATTCACCTGGTCAGTCTATGTCATGGAAAGAGCAGGTGTCCAGAATATGTTGTACACTGTATATATTATCAGATTTAGCACATGGGCCAAAATACAAACACCACAAATGTCTGACCTATTCAAGGAATGTGTCTCTGTCAACAAGTGTTGTACTTGTAAAGTAAAAAACCCACCTTTACTAGTGGGTTGAATATATTGGACGAATGAAATAGCACCACCAGCTTAAGCCTCAGTGTCTGCATTCTGCACTGTATTTGGTGTTTGGGTGGGTGTATGCCCCCTGTCTCTCCAAATGAGGTTCCTCCACCACACACACATGCATGCACACGCACACATACACACACACACGCACGCACGCACGCACACACACACACACACACACACACCGAAAGTCTTTGACTGGAAAAGGACATAACCATAGCAACCTCCGTCACCCCCCACTCCCCGGTCTCACCACACCTGTCACCTTGTGTGACCCTGTCGTCCCCCCCCCCTCCACCCTCTCCAACCCCCCCTCCCTTCTTCAATGTTCTGAGGGCATAAAGTGATTGTTGTGACCCACAGCAATTAAACCTGGGCCTCTGCCACGGAGCCGGGGGGTTAGGGAAGGGGGTAGGAGGGGGGGGGGGAAGCTCACCTAAGCTCCTCTAATATATTGGACAGATAGAGGATCTGTGCTCTTGGCAGTCGTCCACTGTCTACCGGCGGGCGGAAGGTCAGTCACTCACTCATCCCCTTTCTGTTTTTATTTCGATATATAGGTGAAATGCCGTTATCGAAAATAAATAGAAACAACACCCTATGAATGCAAACAGTAAATATTACATGGCTTAGGAGATACATCAGTGGTGTAATCCTGTTTAGTAAAATGAGATGAAAAAGAAAAAAACATTTCATGCAGATTGTAGATGATAATTCAATGGCATTGGAAGAATGGAGCGCTGAGGAGTCCGCCAAGGCTTTCGGGCATGAGATGGTGAACTACAGGGCTTTCAGAAAGTACAGCATTCACACCCCTTGACTTTTTGCACATTTTGTTGTGTTGTAGCCTGAATTTGAAGTGGATTACATTGAGATTTTAAGTCACTGGTTTACACACAATACCCCATAATGGCAAAGTGGAATTCTGTTTTTAGAATTGTGTAAAATGTAGAAGAAAATGATCATCTAAAATGTCTTGTGTCAATAAGTATTGAGTAAATCAAAAAAATAATGTAACGAGTAAAAATGTACAAGTCACAAAATACGTTTCATGGGCTAACTCTGTGTGCAATAATAGTGTTTAATGTGATTTTTGAATGACTACCTCATCTCTGTACCCCACACATACAATTATCTGTAAGGTCCCTCAGTCGAGCAGGGAATATCAAACGATTCAACCAGAAACAACAGGGAGGTTTTCCAATGCCTCGCAAAGAAGGGCACCTAACGGTAGAAAAACAGACACTGAATACCCCTTTGAGCATGTGAAGTTATTAATTACACTTTGGATGGTCTATCAATACACCCAGTCACTAAAAAGATACAGGTGTCTTTTCTTACTCAGTTGTCAGAGAGGAAGGAAACCGTTCAGGGATTTCACCATGAGGCCAATGGTGACTTTAAAACAGTTACAGAGTTTAATGGCTGTGATAGGAGAAAACTGAGGATGGATTAACAACATTGTAGTTAGTCCACAATACTAACCAACATGACAGAGTGAAAAGAAGGAAGCCTGTAGAGAACAAAATTATTCAAAAAAACATGCATCCTGTTTGCAGGAAGACACTAAAGTAAAACTGCAAAAGGTGTGGTAAAGAAATTAACTTCATGTCCTGAATACAAATCCAATACAACACACCACTGAGTACCACCCTTCATATTTCCAAGCGTGGTGGTGGCTGCGTCATGTTATGGGTATACTAGTCACCAGCAAGGACTGGGGGGGGGATAAATGGAATAGTGCTAAGCACAGGCAAAATCCTAGAGGAAAACCTGGTTCAGTCTGCTTTCCAACAGACACTGGGAGACAAATTCACCTCATCAGGACAATAACCTGAAACACAGGGCCAAATATGCACCGGATTAAATGTTCCTGGGTGGCCTAGTTACAGTTTTGACTTAAATTGGCTTGAAAATCTATGGCAAGACTTGAAAATGTCTTTTTAGCAATGATCAACAACCAATTTAACAGTTTTTTTTTTAAATGTGGAAATATTGTACAATCCCAGTGTGCAAAGTGTTTAGAGAGTCACCCAAAAAGACTCTCAGCTGCAGTCACTGCCAAAGGGGTGTGAACATTTATGTGAATGAGATATTTCTGGTTTAATTACATTTAAATAAATACATGTGCATTTCTAAAAATGTGTTTCCACTTTGTCATTTGGGGTGTCGTGTGCAGATGGATGCAAACAAAAATCTATTCCATCCATTTTGAATTCAGGCTGTAACATAATAAGTCAATGGGTATGAATACCTTCTGAAGGCACTGTATCTTACAGTTGACCAAGAATGAAAAGTCTGTTTTTGTCCTTTAAATGGGGAGCTACGTCCAAAATAACACTCTAGCAAGTCCGTCACACAGGTTCCGAAAAGTGATTAACATGTATAATCTGTTACACTTTACAATGAGGCTATATTTTTTAAAATATTTTTTATTTCACCTTTATTTAACCAGGTAGGCTAGTTGAGAACAAGTTCTCATTTACAACTGCGACCTGGCCAAGATAAAGCATAGCAGTGTGAACAGACAGCAACACAGAGTTACACATGGAGTAAACAATAAACAAGTCAATAACACAGTATAATTTTTTTCACCTTTTTTTTACATCCCCCCCCTCAAAAAAAAGAGTCTATATACATTGTGTGCAAAAGGCATGAGGAGGTAGACGAATAATTACAATTTAGCAGATTAACACTGGAGTGATAAATGATTAGATGGTCATGTGCAGGTAGAGATACTAACGTGCAAAAGAGCAGAAAAGTAAATAAATAAAAACAGTATGGGGATGAGGTAGGTAAATTGGGTGGGCTATTTACCGATGGACTATGTACAGCTGCAGCGATCAGTTAGCTGCTCAGATAGCAGATGTTTAAAGTTGGTGAGGGAGATAAAAGTCTCCAACTTCAATGATTTTTGCAATTCGTTCCAGTCACAGGCAGCAGAGAACTGGAAGGAAAGGTGGCCAAATGAGGTATTGGCTTTAGGGATAATCAGTGAGATACACCTGCTGGAGCGCGTGCTACGGGTGGGAGTTGCCATCGTGACCAGTGAACTGAGATAAGGCGGAGCTTTACCTAGCATGGAATTGGAGATGACCTGGAGCCAGTGGGTCTGGCAACGAATATGTAGGGGGGCCAGCCGACTAGAGCATACAGGTTGCAGTGGTGGGTGGTATAAAGTGCTTTAGTGACAAAACGGATGGCACTGTGATAAACTGCATCCAGTTTGCTGAGTGGAGTATTGGAAGCCATTTTGTAGATGACATCGCCGAAGTCGAGGATCGGTAGGATAGTCAGTTTTACTAGGGTAAGTTTGGAGGCGTGAGTGAAGGAGGCTTTGTTGCGAAATAGAAAGCCGATTCTAGATTTGATTTTGGATTGGAGATGTTTGATATGAGTCTGGAAGGAGAGTTTACAGTCTAGATATTAATAAGCATTAGTTGATGTGACCTTATTGTAAAGTCGTACCATACTATCATTTGTTTATCATAAATTATTTTCCAGACACTCGTGGGTATTTTGCAACCAGTTAGGAAGGCTGTTAGGAAGGAACGTGTTGAATTACCTCATGACTTATTTAAATGATGCAATGGCTTCGTCTGAAATGCCACCTGTTGTTCAAAGTGGTCCCCCCCCTTGTTCAACAAATGGGCAGCTCTGTTTCAGGATCCATCCAGCATCCATGCACTAAAACAAATAGCTGGGCCATCAGTTGGGGTCAGGTTCAATGTCATTTCAATAATATGTATTTCGTTGTATGTGATGCAACTCAAACGGCAGCCCAAACAGCGTTGCCTTGAACTCTCCTGATCACTCAAAAAATTACACACACACACACACACACAAACACACACAATCCTCCACCCCACCGCCTCCATATCCTCAGCCCAAACAGCGTTGCCTTGAACTCTCCTGATCACTCAAAAAATTAGACACACACACACACACACACACACCCCACCGCCTCCATATCCTCATATACAGATCGCCCTTCTAGCGAATCCCATTATAAGCAACAGAAGGCCTGAACAATCACACAGCCCTGTATGTTTTTCTGTGGAACATCTCCCACAGACTGACGAGCCACTCCACGGCAGCCACTCTGATTCAAGTTTCATTAGGGGGTCTGTTTTGCGCCGATAAACGCAACAGTGCCCATTATGTTAGCTGGCTCTCAGCGAATTCCCAAACAATAATTACTGCTGTGTCTGTCTGTCTGCCGTAGTTGGCCTCAGCATTTCCCCTTCTCCTGTAGATGCTTCTGGGGAGTGGGGGGGAATTGGGGTGGGAGTGGCCTTTCAATTAGAGGACCTGCCCGACTAAAGCCTCGGCAGTTTTCCCCCCTGTTCACTAAATCACAATCACAAAGCCAGACAGACTGGAGTTAGATATTCCTAATATCACAATAATTAATGTTATTGGATCTGGATCTGGTATCACAATGCTAAAATATCCCCGAAGTAGCCTCCTACCTAGGAGGAGTCTGCTCCCCTGAATGACTGTGTTAACTGGGGTTTGTATGAATCATAAAACAATTTCAAACACCTTTGTAAGCCTTCAAATGTCATCAAACTCAACTTTTTCTTTTCAGTGATGAAGACATTGATGTCTCATGGTGGGGTATGCAAAATGGATCAACTGATCACCTCAATCTCCTGAATGTTTTGGTATTCAGGTCCAAAAAGTCACTTTCTGACCACTTTACCATAGGCAAACACGTATGGAAGGTTTCCTTCAAATCAAAATGGGATGCAGTCAGAAAGTGATTGAAATCATATGGAACGATCTGTCTAGTAAATCTGCTGATGCCCTTCAGTGAGAGGCTGGTGACATTGGATTGGAAGCATTATTTGGTCACAGATGTGTCCCTCGGCCAGGGGGACTGGACACAGCAGAGGATTAATTACTATAAATCATCTCTCTCTCTCTCTCTCTCTCTCTCTCTCTCTGACACACACACACACACACACTTACTCACACATGTTTATGACTGCTCAGACTGTTGGGTCCAGCTTGCGGCATTCTCTTTATCCATCTATCCATCTCCATCTATCTCTCTCCATTTACGTCATCTCTCTCCCTTCCTCTTTTTCTCTCATATTGTGGAAGAAGTGTTGTATGGCTGTACTGTAGCCTATGTTAAAGGTATCCCATATTTCTCTGAGGAAAGCCAAGATATCACTACGTCTTCACATCGGCCCATAAATCTCAAGATTAGCTGTTTGGTAAAAAACAATGGCACCCATCAAATGGGATCGAGGGGACCAAGAAACAAGCCTGTAAACTTGCCCTGTGGATGAAATTGGGACATAAGTCACTCATATTTAATAGATGCTTGCAGATATTGACAGTTAGTTGAACATTCCAGAAAACCCCTGTCTAAGACCAGTGGAAAGTCCCATTTCCAAACGTTATTTGTCATCTTCTCACACGTGACGACTCAGCAAATAATTAAATGAATAAACAAATCGCTTTGGAGAAATATAATCAGTGCTTAGTACGCCCGTCGTCATTGAGGGAGGGGGTAGGGCTGGTGTGGCATGCCAATTGGCAGCAGGGGGTAGTGGGTGGGTTCTGGGAAGGGAGGAGGGGCGGGGTGGGGTGGCGATGGGCGGGGGGGTGAAGTAGTTTAGTTTATTATTACTATTATCTACTGTTGCCGTATTTGTGTGGCATGGAATTCCGAAGCTTCCGAGAGCTTTGACCTCCCCAGCCCTGGACCAGGGCTTTGCAAAGCCCGGATCATCCCCTCTAATCCGCACTCATTAAGGATGAGCTGCATGATAGCGCACCACCACCCTCCACACCCATCCACACTCTAACCAGCCTCCCCACTGTGGATAAGTGGCGGCTTTTATGGCAAATGTTATAAATTACCGCAGGCCATTGCATGTGCGCAACTGCTGGCTCAGTAAATAAAGCACCCACACACATCAGCATTAATAGGGACTATAGTGATTGGAGTGACAAACTGTGTGTGTGTGTGGGGGAGGGGGGGGGTGTTTGGTCGATCAAGGGAAGTTTACTGTAAGTTGTGCACTGCACTTTACTCACAGGAAATCAGTTGTTTTAAGAGATGAGAAGTTGAAACTTAGAGTTCTAGGTTCATTGGGTTGAGACAGCTTGCAGTAAGTATGCAGTAGGCCAATCGGACACTCGGGATGTCCATTTTTACCCACTTAAAATGTGCTTCCTTCTATAAATACTTTAGGTAGGTCCATAAGAGGAGCAAGTATTATATTGGCCAAAACATGGAACGTAAAATATTTTTGGGGATGTTATATTAGAGATATTGGACTTCATATACATTCCAAATGGCCTCTCCTCTCCGCCAAGCCTACACATGAAGCCCTGGGGTGAACAACAGCTGGGAGTTTAGATAAATGACATCTACACTATCCTCCAAAGATGTGATCTCGGTCCCAGAGCAGCAAATTAAAAATGTAAACCCATTTAGCAGGGTGGCCCAGAGTAACTTCAAGCAGTGAGGTCGGGAGGGGAGGGATGCGCGATATTCCATCAGCGTCGTGTCACGCCGACCCTCTGAGTAATGACACCAGTCGCCAGACTCGCCGCTACTCAGCGAGAGGCCCATCCACAAGAGGAAAATGTGCCACAATATACTCCAGCCGTAATTGATCTTAGTGCCATCTTTATTTTTAAACCCCCTTTCCTTTCCGTCGTCTTCTTGAAATGTCTGGCGAATTTCAATAAAGTGCCACCACTGGGCCTATTACTCGGACAGAAACGAGGCAGTGCTCCTGACTTAATTGTTCTCCTGTCTGCCTGGAGGAGAGAGGAGATTTTAGACGGTCCCTTTGGAGAGTGCCATGTTTAAAAATGCACAGCCTCACCGAGATAGTATTAAAAGCACAAGGACAAGGGGTAAAATGAAGATAGAAGGGATAGAAGGAAGAAGGGGATCGGTCATGACAAAGAGAACTATCATAAGTACTGAGCTAAAGCTGAGGCCAACCAAGCAAAATGCAGCCACATACACATACC
Source organism: Oncorhynchus nerka (assembly GCF_034236695.1). Taxonomy (NCBI): domain Eukaryota; kingdom Metazoa; phylum Chordata; class Actinopteri; order Salmoniformes; family Salmonidae; genus Oncorhynchus; species Oncorhynchus nerka. The sequence continues at coordinate 48,797,904 of NC_088419.1, forward strand.
CATTCAGAGTCCACCAAAAAGTTCTGATACAACCTCAGCAAATCAATTAATTCACATTAATATCCTCCATAAACAAATGGAATAACATTCATAAATGTCAAGACAAAATACATAATAAGTAATAAGGTTTTGAAGTGTCTTTCCTCCAGTATATCTAGGGACATATAAAAAAGCTAAGGACATATTGTTTTTTTTGGGGACACAAAACTACATCCAAACTTCCATTCATTTTTATTTTTTTTACCAGTACTGGTTACTTTCAGACGAGTCCCGTGGGGCTTGAGGGGGTCATAGGGCAAGATGGAGAACACCATCATGGTTTTGAGAGTCTCATTTTTCTATATAGTGGGTCATATTAGTTTGTCAAGCTGGTCGGACGCTACAGACGTTTTTGTGAGACAAACACCACTGCAGCTCGGCCACCTTCCACCGCAGATGCTGAAGGCCGACATAAGCAGATGCCTTGGATTGAGACGCCCCATGCAAAAAGCCAGATTAAATTTTTTTTTAAAATTAAAAAGCCAGATCACTTGCTTAAACTGACAGATTTTTACAGGGATTTAAAAAAATATTGTTGCATAGATTGACGCATTGGTGCGACACACAGCCTATGTATCACTTTCCCTTACTTCAGAAACAGGCTCCTGGCAAACAGTTGTTGCAAATATTTGGCCAATTGGCTGCAAATTTTCACAAGAAAATGTTGTTTTGCGGCACACTGCAAAATGCGGTGTGGTAGGTGTTCATCATTAATTTTAATAAAGAAAACACTGAACACTGAAACACTATACAAAAACAATAAACCAAATATCAACTGTGAAGCTAATACGAACTGTGCTGAAACAAGCAATCAACATAGACAATCACCCACAAACAAACAGTGCAACCCAGGCTACTTAAGTATGATTCTCAATCAGAGACAACTAATGACACCTGCCTCTGATTGAGAACCATACTAGGCCAAAACATAGAAATCCCCAAATCATAGAAAATCAAACATAGACTGTCCACCCCAACTCACGCCCTGACCATACTAAATAATGAATACAAAACAAAGGAAATAAAGGTCAGAACGTGACAGAAGTTCTGGCAAACAATTCTGGGAAACTTGTGGTGAACATTCTACTGTTTGCTGTAAATTTGCTGCAAAATCATTATGAATATGCAAATTGGAGTCAATAAGTATTCAACCCCTTTGTCATGGCAAGCCTAAATAAGTTAACAAACTACATAATAAGTTGCATGGACTCATTCTGTGTTCAATAATAGTGGTTAACATGATTTTTTTTACCTCCTCTCTGTACCCCATAAATACAATTATCTGTAGGGATCCTCAGTAGAGCAGTGAATTTCAAACACAGATTCAACCACAAAGACCAAGGAGGTTTTTCAATGCATTGCAAAGAAGGGCACAGATTAGTACATGTGATTTAAAAAAAATGAATCTCCCTTTGAGCATGGTGAAGTATTAATTAGGCTTTGGATGGTGTATCAATATACCCAGTCACTGCAAAGATAAAGGCTTCCTTCTTAACTCCTTTGCTGGAGAGGAAGGGAACTGCTCAGGGATTTCACTAATAGGCCAATGGTGATTTTAAAACAGTTACAGAGTTTAATGGTTGTGATATGAGAAAACTGAGAATGGATCAACACCTTTGTAATTACTCCAAAATACAAACCTAAATGACAGAGTGAAAAGAAGAAAGCCTGTGCATCCTGTTCACTACAAAGTAATACTGCCAAAAATGTGGTAAAGAAATGTACTTTTTGTCCTGAATATGAAGTGTTATGTTTGGGGAAAATCCAACACAACACATCACTGAGTACCATTCTTCATATTTTCAAGCATTATGGTGACTACCTCATGTTATGGGTATGTGTGCTTGTCATTGGCAAGGACTAGGGAGTTTTTAGGATAAAAAGAAACAGAATACAGCTACGCACAGGCAAAATCCTAAAGAAAACCCTGCTTCAGTCTTCTTTACAACAGACAGGACAACAGGACAATAACCTCAAACACAAGTAAAAATCTACATTGGAGTTGCTTAGCCAAGGTGACATTGAATGTTCCTGAGTGGCCTAGTTACAGTTTTGACTTAAATCGGCATGCAAATCTATGGCAAGACATAAACATGGCTTTATAGATATGATCAACAATTGACTTGACAGAGGTTGAAGAATTTAAAAAATAATAATGGGCAAATATTGTTCAATCCAGGTGTGCAAAGCTCTTAGACACTTAGCCAAAAAAACACAGCTGTAATCGCTGCCAAAGGTGTTCCTAACATGTATTGTCTCAATGGGGTGATAACTTACATAATCAAGATATATTCGTTTTATCATTGACCTAAAATGACAGATCAATCTATTTTAATTCCACTTTGTAACACAACAAAATGTGGAAAAAGTCAAAGGGTGTGAATACTTTCTGAAGGCACTGAAGCTACTTAAACCAAATCACATATACGTAACTTTAACTTAACCTGCCTCTCACAGCGAAAAAACCCAAATCATACTAAATTGACTAAATATACTAAACAACATGTATTCAATGTCTTAACAGATAAATATACATCCAATACAGTTTTCTTCGTGATCTTATAATGAAAACGTTTTGCCAAGTGCCACAATAAAAACCTTGAAATCATCAGCATGTAAATTAGAGAAAGAGAATGAACAACATTTATGTATTTAAAACCACAAAAAAAATCAACCCCAATTCAGGACTATAGCCTTTTTGAGCGAACTTTGGAGATGGCGGCCAGGGCTGGCCCTAGCCTTTTGGGGGCTGTAAGAGAGATATGGTTTGGGGGCTCTCCACCTCGCTGCAAAACATTTTAGTGGCCCAGAGGCGGATGCTGTGGATTGAGACACATCCAATGCAAAAAATATCTCTAGCAGATTTTTTTTTGGGGGGGTAATTATGCTAATTCGATTCCCGTGGGAGCGCAGACACCGACCTTAGGGGGTTAAAGCAATTAAAGTTCTAATTGTTACAAAGAAATAATGAATTGACTACAGTTATAAGAATAAAACATGCCTTTGCTTACCTTATCAAGCTTGAAGATGATACACTGTTATGAGTGAGTGTACCACAAGCATCAGGGTGTTGATGTATCCTTCCAACACCATAGGGTAGGGAGGGGAAGGGTATTTTACTTTGCCTAGTTTTTCTTTGATGTCAAGTTAGCGCATATTGTTGCTACCTTAGCTGTTGAGCTGGCTAACATGCTACTGAACAGTGATGGTACCATACTGACATGCACATAGGTATTAAGTCAGCAACGTCTTCACCTAAAAATATAGGTGTTTAAAATATCAAGCAAATCATTGATTAGCCAGCTAGCTATCACTTTAAATGTGCAAAAACACAGGTAGAAACTGAAATATCCCCGCACTCAACTGGCGGACCGCGGTCTAAATCCAGACCCTCACCTCACCTCCTCCCTGTAGGCTGTCTCGTCATTCTTGGTAATCAGGCCTACTACTGTTGTGTCGTCTGCAAACTTGATGATTGAGTTGGAGGGGTGCGTGGCCAGGGAGTACAGGAGGTGGCCCAGCACACACCCATGTGAGGCTCCTGTGTTGAGGATCAGGGAAGTGGAGGTGTTGTTTCCTACCTTCACCACCTAGGGGGCGGCCCGTCAGGAAGTCCAAGACTAATGTGTTGACCAGACTTTCTCAAATAGTACTTGAGTAACCCTGTGATATAGCAACAAAATGTGTTTCACTCTATCCCATAAAACATGACTTTGGTAGGTAGCTAGATCACTTGGTTTCCATTTGCAACTGATTTTATGGTCTTGGAACTCATGTGTTCACCAGAAACAACTTCTGGTAAACTGTTTTCTACAAGCAATAAATATTGTTGCCACAGATTCAGATAGAATCTCAAGATAATTATTTACCAGAAAAAAACTGTGGCGTTCTGTTTGCCACTAGTGGTAATAAATATTATTGTTGCCAAAAGTTTGTTGCAAATTCATCACTACTGGCAAACATTTGAAACTTCTGGCAACATTTTGTGGCACACTATTTAGTTTTCAGCAACTTTGCAACAAACTTGCGGGAAGTTTGCAGTAACAAATTCATTTTGGTAATGGTTTCCAGATGAAGAAAGAAAAAGCTAATTAATCTGGAACTCATTACAAAAACGTCTTCCGTTCATTACCTCAGTGTTATAAATAAATAAGATGGGGAGGGTTGCAGGAGTTTAATAGAGCCAACCTGACAATGAACCCAGAAAAAGTGTTTTGTCGCTTGAATTTCATTACCAGTTTTATTCATCCTCTCTACTCTACCGATAAATAAGAATGCCTTCAATTGTAGCTTCGTCCTAGCAATGTTGGAACATCTCCCTAGACTTGCTTTTCATTAGCTTTTTTCTCACCCCTGTTAACAATGACCACATCCCAGAAGAGTAAAATGTACTATTAACGTGCTTTTAGAAGTCATTAGTATTGTTTTTTTATTGGAGGACCCCCAAAAATAATATATACAGTACCAGTCAAAAGTTTGGACACACCTACTCATTGAAGGGTTTTTCTTTATTTTTGCTATTTTCCACATTGCAGAATAATAGTGAAGACACATATGGAATCATGTAGTAACCAAAAAAGTGTTAAACACTTTGCCTTGATGACAGCTTTGCAAGCTCTTGGCATTCTCTCAACCAGCTTCATGAAGGAGTTCCCACATATGCTGAGCACTTGCTGGCTGCTTTTCCTTCACTCTGCGGTTCAACCATCTCAAACCATCTCAATTAGGATGAGGTTGGGGGATTGTGGAGGTCAAGCCATCTCATGCAGCACTCCATCACTCTCCTTCTTGGTCAAACATCCCTTACACAGGCTGAGGTGTGTCTTGGGTCATTGTCCTGTTGAAAGACAAATGATAGTCCTCCTAAGCTCAAACCAGATGGGATGGCGTGTCGCTGCAGAATTTTGTGGTAGCATGCTGCTTAAGTATTCATCTAATTCTAAATAAATCCTTCACACCTCCTCCTCCATGCTTCACAGTGGGAACCACACATTCGGAGATCATCCGTTCACCTACTCCGCATCTCACAAAGACACAATGGTTGGAACCAAAAATCGCAAATTTGGACTCATCAGACCAAAGGACAGATTTCCACCGGTCTAATATCGATTGATCGTTTCTTGGCCCAAGCAATAACTTCTTCTCATTGGTGTCCTTTAGGAGTGGTTTCTTTGCAGCAATTCGACCATGAAGGCGTGATTCACGCAGTCTCCTCTGAACAGTTGATGTTGAGATGTGTCTGTTACTTCAAACATTAATTTGGGGTGCAATCTGAGGTGCAGTTAACTCTAATGAACAGTTGATGTTGAGATGTGTCTGTTACTTGAAACATTAATTTGGGGTGCAATCTGAGGCTGGTAACTCTAATGAACGTATCCTCTGCAGCAGAGGTAACTCTGGGTCTTCCTTTCCTGCGGCGGTCCTCATGAGAGCCAGTTTCATGATAGCGCTTGATGGTTTTTGCAACTGCACTTGAAGAAACGTTCAATGTTCTTGAAATTTGCAGGATTGACTGACCTTCATGTCTTAAAGTAAAGTAAAGACTGATATTTCTCTCTGCTTATTTGAGCTGTTCTTGCCATAATATGAACTTGGTCTTTTACCAAATAGGGCTATATTCTGTATACCACTCCTAACTTGTCACAACACAACTGATTAGCTCAAACGCATTAAGAAGGTAAGAAATTCCACAAATTAACCTAACAAAGCACACCTGTTAATTGAAATGCATTCCAGGTGACTACCTTATGAAGTCGTTTGAGAGAATGTTTAAGAGAACGTTTAAGAGTATGCAAAGATGTCATCAAGGCAAAGGTTGGCTACTTTAAATAATCTCAAATATAAAATATATTTTGATTTGTTTAAACCCTTTTTTGGTTACTACATGATTCCATATGTGTTATTTCATAGTTCTGATGTCTTCACTATTATTCTACAATGTAGAAAATAGTAAAAAATAAATAAAAACCCTGGAATGAGTAGGTGTGTCCAAACATTTGACTGGTACTGTATGTATATATATAGGAGAGTGGTCTGAAAAACCCTTGCAGTAAATAAAAGGAGTGGTTTCAGTTCACTTCAATGACTGAATAGTTACACAACCATGTGTCTTTGTCTGTTTACAACTCCCAGAATGCACCTCTCTAGGTGTGGGCGTGAGGGGGGCCGGGGATGAGAGTGAAGGGTAACAACCCTCACCTTATTCTCGGAGAGATTGTGATAGATGTCCTCCGGTGAGTTTCTAGAAGGAGGCTTCATTTTTTTTCTTTCTCTCTACTGAAACATTGCCTGGATTAACCCAATCAAAAGATAAATCAGACCTGGAACACCAAAGGCAGTGATGGTGGACTCTTAAACTGACTCCACCAGGCAGAGGATTGAGATGGAGAGCGGGGAGACAGTGGGTAGACATGGTTCCCACACCTTTTAGGATTTCCTCGACTGCCAAAAGCTTGAGAGGCTAGGGGAAATTAGCTGTTCCCAGTTTACCCGAGATGGAGTGTGGATTTCTACAGGAAAGATTCATTACCATGAGGACAAGGGAGGAATAGTTTACTGTGACTGCCAAACAATAGACAGGTGTGTTGGTGAGTACCAATGTGATGTAACCACTGTTATCCGAGAAATTTGCCTTCGAAGTGAAGGTAACTGAGTAGGAGCATGATAAAATGCCTCAATAACCACCGGTATTTGTCAAAGATCTCGAACTGGAATGACAGTTCTAGTTAGATAGTCCTAACTAGAACTGTTATGATAGTTGGGAGCCTTGAGGGAGGACAGTTGATGTCTCAACCCCGATCTAAGTGGACAGGCCCAAAATATACCCAGACAGCCCCAGCCTATACTACACTTCTCCTGACCTAGTCGACTTCGTCCTTGCTCACTCCATTATAGCCTGCACCAGTCAGACTGCCACAAGCCCTATACAGTAGAAGCCCCAAACTTACATCCAGCAAACTCATCCCGTCGTACATTGCAGCCCAGCCCAGTTTACTGTACATGACACTCTGCCAGCTCTGGCCTACGCCAGCCTACTCACACTAACTCCGGTGTGCTCGCTGTGTCCTCACTTTACTGACCATCAGGGCATGAGACACCGTTAAGGGCAATCCCAGCCTCTCACCAGGGATTTAAATGCGCGAGACGCGATTGCCCCAAAACTAGGGGAAATTAGCTTTTCCCCTTGCCCTGTTTGCCCGGGCCCTATAATAGTGCATACATCTGGGTAGTAACACTGCGCTGCACTTTCTTTTTAAGCTACCCTGGGCCACATGGTCGAAGGGGATAGGGGACGAGGGCAAGGGATTTTTTTTTCCGGGTGGGAGAAAATGAGATATACGGCCTTAATCTGTGGTGGAACAAACACATAAATAAAACATGTCAAGGAATTACTTCTCCATCTGTCTGCCTTAAACGCTGATGCATCTAATCGTTGATATCTAAGCTTGGTGAAAGAGAGAGAAAAAAAGAAAAAACAATGGTGTCCATCCATGAGAAAAAATACTGGGGGTTGAGAGAGAACAGAGGCCTCCCTGACTGTTCTGTAGTGATACAGTTGAACATGGAGCACTGTCAAAGGCTGCTGTTGCAGTAACAGGGTCATTGATGGGATATAGTGATCTTTGGCTCACCTGATGACTTCTATACCCCAGCGCTCAGCTTGAGGCCAAACTCCAAGCATTCTTTTCTCTCTCTTTTCTTCCTATCCCTAAACTGATTCGATGATGCAGCGAGGTGGAAACCTATACTGCTTCGCCACGGTCACTTAATTGTACGGGGAACATCATTTTTCAACCACAGCACAACTCTTCCCATCCCCAAGAGGTGCTTTTCTTTAAGAGTAATCATTATGTGTTTTAGAATGAGCCGCTAGGCAGAATGAAAACGCAACTAGGACCAACAAACCGAGGCACAAACAGAGGCACACCCCAGGAGTATGGCGCACGACGGAGCAAAAAACAGAAGGAACAAACCCCGTGGAGAAATGGAGCGAGCGGCTCACTTTGATCGCCTAAAGTCCCTTGCGATTTATCAATCCCGGAATCCCGTCTCAAGCTTCGCTTTTCCCCGCGCTCACGCTCGCAGTGCTACTGGAAGATATGCATCTCTCAGCGTTCAGTCTGAATGCACTTAAACAGAATTGAAGAGGAAAAAGGGACAAACCGCGTTAAGGAGTCAGCCGGGAGTCAGCTCATAGCCGTTTATCGTCAAATTCATAATGATGTCGACAACTTTCCCAAAAAGGGACATTCTGATGATTTGTTTACTGAACCATGCTACTTTGTCGTCGAGTCAAGCCCACTTATTCTGTATTCCACTTCCTTCTTCAAATTTGCTCCCTGTCAAAACGTGTAATATATGGCCCCGCTCGTCATTGACACCTGAGAAAAAATATCGTTTCACTGTCCGTTACAGTGCAGCTGCCGTCTCATTTGTGACAAATTCAGGGATGTCACCCGATAACACCTTGACAAATGGCTTCCCTCCCCCTCCTCCAATAACCAATACGTCTCTCTCTGTCTGGCTGTCTGGCTCCAATATTAGATGGTATTATGTGATATTATATCACGACACAGCTGAGCACATTAACCAGACTGGGTCTGAATAGCTATGGAAGCATTGGTGGGAAAGGGTTTTGCGCGAGGAGCAGGGCCCTGGTCGAATACCTTTCAAATGCATCCTTCCTTCCTTCCTTCCTTCCTTCCTTCCTTCCTTCCTTCCTTCCTTCCTTCCTTCCTTCCTTCCTTCCTTCCTTCCTTCCTTCCTTCCTTCCTTCCTTCCTTCCTTCCTTCCTTCCTTCCTTCCTTCCTTCCTTCCTTCCTTGAGATAATCACAAGGTTTCTTTCTACCCCATTGTTCTCACCAATCTTACTGTGTTAGATCAGTGATTTTCTTAAGGAAAGTAAGGGAAGAAGGAAGGGTGCATTTTAATGTTATATATATATATATATAAAGGAAAAGCTGCATGGGCCTCAATGGGGAAGAAGAACCCGAGGCTGGAATCCCCAGTCCCCACAGAACTAGTTATCACCTGTCAGTGGCTGGTGCACTGGGATGGGTAATATGCACATAGAATGAGTCCCTCTGAGGCTCAGAGAGAGAGAGAGAGAGAGAGAGAGAGAGAGAGAGAGAAAGAGAGACGTATGCACACAGGCACTGTGCAAGCTGGCTCTCCCTGCAACCCGTCAAAACACTGGGGTTAGTTTGCCTTGCAACCCGTCATCACATCATCACAGTGGGGTAATATAAACACACGTTGTACGAGAGGAAGAGTGCACGGCGTACACGCTTGAGCAAGGAGAGATATAATCTGTCTCACAGTTGGATCACAGGCAGAGAGAGAGAGCAGTGTCTGCAGGAAAAGGGAAGTTTCCAGAATTTCCTCGACTAGAGTTACACGTGTGTTGCGGTTGTAACGTTTCTTTGTCCTGGTTTGATGTCCTTTGTTGCATTTGTGTAGAAGTATTTTGGTTTGCTGTGGCTAAGAAAGGCCACCTACAAAGATAAATATAGTAGCATACAGTGTGTGAAGAGGCATACATAGAAGTCCTGTGTGGATGAAACATTTTTAGGTACGGTAGCTTGCCTTGACCTGAGCACCTGTGTGTTGTGCTGCTGTCAGCCGTTAGTGAAGAGAGGGCATCATTCTCTCGCACATCGTGCCTGTCTGTCCCCGAGGAGCGGCCCGAAATAGTCTTGCGTCACCGACCAATGGGGCGCCATGAAGCCTCTTCTCCCAGAACAGGCGCCAACGAGCCGAGGTGGGTGGTGGTGGGAGCCACGGAGGGCAGCAACAGGGCCCAGATAAGAGGATTATACCACTATTATGTACCCCAGGGGGTTTTAGCCAGTGCAGAGAAACAGTGTTTAGAAGGGCAGGACCTCAGCCTCCATGGCCTCTACCAGTGACAGTATAATAGACGGAAATGGAAGCTGGTGACACAGCGTGAGGAAGGCAGGGGAGGCATCAGGGTCGCGGCCAACGTGCTTCACATCCACACAAGCCCCCGGACTGTGTTTTAACACCCCCCTGTAAGGGGAGTGCATCACGCAGAGGGCTTCTCGTGTCTCTTCTCTCCCCTCCTGGGAAGAGTGAAATGGTCTGGTTGAGATGGAGGAGAGGATTCCTACTATGGGCCTTAAGATGGGATTTTATTCATATACAGTGCCTTCAGAAAGTATTCATACCCCTTGACTTATTCAAAATGTTGTTGTGTTACAGTATGAATTTAAAATGGATTAAATTGAGATTTTGTGCCACTGACCTACACAAGATACACCATAATGTATAGGTTTAGCAGCGAGACCAAGAGGTGATATTTCTATTAAAATGTCTGAAAATGCGCTACAGTTCTATTGCAACATAAGTGTATGACATTTAGGCTAATTGTGCCATTAACCCAAAACTATATCCAGTCACAGGGCATTGCAATGGGATCCCCATGCAAATGTTTGAAGAACATTTTTTTTTTTAATAATGATAATTAGTTTAGCCCCCTCTTGAAATGTCGGTTCACTTATATTGATTAGGCTTTTTTTTCTCATTTGGAGTGGGACCTAGGAGCAATTGGAAGGGTTCAGACTGTACATTCATTCCAGGTTGCCCACTATTAAGTTCACTCTCAAATCCAGTGAGGAAACAACGGACTTCAGACCACTGTGTTCCACAAGACAGACTTTTCCTGGACTTTTCAAGTCACCGTCCGTTTACTCTTAGACACAGTCTACCTTATAGCTCACAGAAGAATGTGTAATACCGACGATACATTTGAAAAACAAGCAACCACCTCGCGTGTGATCACTTTGTCTCCAAGGGTCATGATGAGAAGTTGTCGGATTAGTCTGTTTTTAGAGTGCGTAATGTTATACGACACCCCGTTATTGAGCCCTAAACCTGCAGCTCCTAACAATCAACGTGCTGTATTTGTGTCTACCTCTTCCCCTTTCTCGAGCTCAACGTTCGTTAAAAAAGCATTGGCGTGTTCTGCTTACAGACCCCTCTGTGGGCCGGCCACTTCAGAATATTCCTCAATTCGCTTTTAAACGTGCTAGAGACCTACGAGCCGAGCCGGTGAATATGTGACCCCTCAGTGTTTCCTATCTACCCTCCCGTCAGGCAATTTTCCCTGCCATAATTGTGTAAACTGTAACGCAACGATCAAGGGAGATTTCTTTCTTTCTTTATTTATTTATACCGTAAAGAAAATGTATGTGAGGGTTAAAATATCTTGTAAAACCCCATTTGTGGTCTATTTACTGAAGTGTCCATGTGGTTATTATTATGTTGGGAAGTCGAAGAGAGATTTGAAGGTACACATTAAAGAGGACCACAGCAATATCAGAACTGGTGACGAGAGGCCCCCTGTAGTCAGACACGTTAATGCGGCGGGTCATGACGTGTGACAACTCCGATTTTAGGGCATAGAAATCCTGCAGTCACCAAAGAATTGATAGACGGAGGCATATTATTATTGATGCCTTACAAAGGCCTGAAGGAAGAACTTCCGTTAGGTTGCTTCCTGTGAGCAACAGGTGCGCTATTCTCTATTAAAAAAAGTGTCATAATTAAGCTCTTTTGTCGAAAAACAGTAGAAAATGTATGGAAATGAACGTAAACAATGCATGGACATAATGAATGCAAACACGGATTGTAAAATGATGAATGTGCGTAATGATTGTAAATAATGAATGTGCATAATGAATGTAAATAATGAACGTGCATAATGAATGTACATCATGAATGTGCATAATGAATGTACATGATGAATGCAAATAATGATTGTAAAATAATGCATGTAAAATAGTGATTGTAAATAATGACTGTACTGAACAAGTAGTCCTGCCGATCACTGAGCATTGAGCATTTGCATCAGGCTCGCTCTTTAACGTCAGATAGGATTCGCTCTGTGATCTTATGGCGATGCCTGCCGAGGGATACCCGAGATAATAATAATTGTAGATTATGACTGTGAAAAAAAACCGAAAGAAGCAGCACTACAATGTGACATTATCTATAAACATGGGTGAATGCCTTTGGTTCTCCAAAGGCTGACCAAGGATGTGGCCAAAACGCGTCAGTTTCCTCCTGCAAAAAAACAAACAAACTATATAACTTCAAAGAATATTCCAGTGAGAGGTTTTTTTTTCTTCTTCTTTTGTTTCTTTCATTGTGCCAGTACAAGCAACATGGAAACAGCATTTAAAAACCCAACCAGGTGCCTTAACGGGAAAATTCACTCAAAAACTATCTTTTGGTATGTTGAAACAGTCCCAAAATGTTTTGCATGTCAACAGCTATGTTTTCAAGATATTGGACTTTCAAGAAGAAACGTGTCATTTGGCCACATCATCATGATGATGAAAAATGCCATACACCTAACTCAGTTGCCGAGTCCAGGAGAGTTGTCGACGGAGCACTTGCTTTGTTACCAACCAATAAGGAGCTCTTACAAAGACCTTAGAGTGTCAGGAAATGACTGTCAATCAAGCTGAGAGCTCACAGAACAGTGTGTTTGTGTGTCAAACTGCACACACACACACACACACACACACACACACACACACACACACACACACACACACACACACACACACACACACACCCCTACAGGGCTCCACAGCTGTGCCCTGGCAGCAGAGTAGAAGAAAGCTCTTTCATGGGGAGTCAGGAAATTCCCCCGCTGGCGCTGTAGCAACAGCCGATGAAGAGGGCTGCCACAGAGGCCACTCCATAGAGTAAAATACCAGCCATCCAGGGTTTACCTGCCTGGGCCGTTCCACTCCATTCAACGGCAGAGGGGGACACTTTCAGGACCTTCGTAACTCGCAGCACTTACAGCCAAAGCATTCATGTCTGGGAACAGTTCTCCAAGCCCCCCCCCCCCCCCCTTTCTTCTCCCACAAACTTCCCATAAAATAAATAGCTTTTTCCTCTCCCACATCACAGGATAACTGGGTGAATAGCAAATAGGAGTCCTGGCCTGGCCCAGTCAAGGTTATGAAGACCTGGAACGTAAACATTTTTATTTAGTGGCTCGTGATAAAGCATGCTAAAAGTTAAAGCCAAGGCTGATGAAAAGAGCCATGTTGGAAAACGAGCATATGGCAGGTGAGATGCAACCCCTGCAGCCTCGACGGGCCACTCGTGTCTGGGAGTAAGTGCCGCCGATCGACAGAGAAAGAAACACAGATAAGGCCAAGTGGAAATACAGCCGAGAAATGTACCAAGGGAAAATATATGACCTCTGCCCTCTGGGTGGCTCTTCGGCTCTCTTTCCCTTCGCTCTCTCTCTCTCTATCAGCCACACACATGGGACATGGTTGTGCGCATCCACACCGACAATCTCATGCTCTCTTATGCAGTAATACACACTCATGCTCAGTCAGTAAGACACACACACACACCAATCCACACAGGCAATCTCTCGCTCTCTCATGCACATACAATCCCCCCCACCCACACGCACAAGCGCTCACTGTCCAACAGTCAATATTTTCTGAACGATGGCCTCCCTTGGGGACTGCAGGCAATCTGGAGCGGTATAAGGCCCTGCACAATGAAAGAGCCTGTGATTGCATTCGACCGTGCCTTAAAAAGATGTCATACATCAAACGGAGCAACAGATAAAATGGCCATTCAGAGTGAATTAATCAATGGAGTGCCATTCATGGGCACACTACCATTTGTCTCAATATTATAAATAAGGCGGTTCCGTACCACCCGTTTTTCAATAAAAAAGCACAAATGTAAATAACCCGAGGCAACGACGCGTGGTGCCGGGCTGCTGAATGTGCTCGCCAGGCATTAGACCATGCTCAACGGCTATGGGCGGTGGGTTATTATCCCACCATTGCGAGATGGAGTGACCTTGACTCAGGTGTCGTGTTACGAGCCTTTCTTCTGTTAATAGCATAACTAGCGTTCATAGCATGCCACGTGTCCCGTCCGTCCCTCTCTCCCCAATTTAACTGGCTCAATTGTGGAGAATCTGGCCACGTAGATTCCCAGTCACTGCAGGAACAAGTAGTCCTGCCGAGCATTGAACATTTGCATCGGGCTCGCTCTTTAATGTCAGATAGGATATGCTCTGTGATCTTATGGCGATGCCTGCTGAGGGATACCGGAGATAAATCACAGATTGCGTTGGCCCCCCACTTCCAACCCGCATTTCAATCAAATTAGGCCGACAATCTGGTTAAAGCCACAGAAACACACAGAAAGATCAATGAAAAGGACAAGCAATTTCACCCCTGGAGAGAGTCTCGCAAATACTGAAGAAAAGAAAAAAAACGCTTCAAAGACCTGGTCTCTAAGTGGGTAACGGCGCACACCTCCTTGGATGGAGGGCTACAGCAGCACGGTACCTTCTTTTGATCAAGCATATGAAATGGTCTTGTTGGTCTCCTTGTGTCTTGTTCTGCCTCGCAAAATTGCACAAAAACAAAACGGAGGACCAGGCCACACATGAAGGGGACCTAATTCAATTCACTTTTGAGTGTCTAGCTTTTGTTTGTAGCCTATTTGTTAGCATTAGCAAAATGCTTGTTCTGTCGCACTACGTTAGCATAGCACACGTCGCTGACTTCGCATTTGAGCAGTTCAAAAGACTGTGGAAAGACAGGGCTGTTATTCCACTGAGAATACTATGTCTGGATCCATACTCTGTCTGCTGACTGGACGTTGAACAGGCAGTCTTCAGTCTCAGGATACACTGGCCCAAGGCATCGGACATCAGCATGTCAGTCTGTTTCATCATGGAGTGATGCATCGGTAATGAGTAACCATCTGTAGTAAACACAGTAAATGAAAGGTTGGGTCAATATGGTGCCATAATGCCTAGCCTAAGGGCCATGATGCCTTACCGTGGCCCTGACTCAATAAGGAGATGATGTCTCTAGAGCCCCCTCTAGGTGTTCTCTCTCTCTCTTTTCTTTCACTTGTTTAACATGCATATGCACGTGAACACACACACACACACGCCAATGTGTGTGTCTTCGTGAACTAAACTGAACACACACACCCGCACACACTAAGTCACAGTCACACGCAAGTTATGAGTACACCCCTTCATCAGACATCTGCCGTATCACCCTCCCCAGCATCATCAACAAAGGATGTACTTGGTCTTTTCATTCCCATGCCAAGAACAACCGACAATCTACCACCAAGGTTACCTGAATGGCAACTCCGATAGCTACTGAGCAGCTCGACGGAGAGGTGGAGAGGGGAAGAAAGGAGGAGGAGTTGACATTACTTCAGAAGTGTCTCTCTCTTTCCCTCTCTCTGCCACTCTGTGGCCGTTTCTCACACACACACACACACACACACACACACACACACACACACACACTTCTCTCTCTATCTCTCCCCTAAGAACAGGGGGAGAGCTAATGCTGTCTCTGAATTATTAATCGTCAGACAACAAGGAGTCGGAATCTCTGGGAATTATCTGACGGAAGGTCAAACCAGGAGCTCAGCGTAGCCAGAAACCAAACCCTGGCTCCTTTCATCCGTCCATCCTTCCACTCTCCTTTTCCTTGGCTGCCTAGAGGAGAGAGAGAGAGAGAGAGCAGGAGAGAGAGAGAGAGAGAGAGAGAGAGAGAGAGAGAGAGAAAGCGAGGAGAGCGGAGGCACCTCGGGCATCTAACTGCAGCAAAGTGCCCTGATCGCCCAAGTACACAGCTGTGAACGGGAAGCAAAAACAAAACCGGGCAAACACATCTAAATCCTGTAGTGTTGTTGAATCCTTAATAGCAGAGAAAATGCAGTGCATGATGCCGCATCACGGTCACATTGTATCTGCGTGGGAGATGAATACAGAGTATGAGAAAGACCTGTTTGTCAGAGATGTTTTTGTCGATCAGGGGGAAATATTTTACGAGGCAGGATGAGTCCCAAATGGCTCTAGTCCCCTATGGGCCCTGGTCAAAAGTAGTATATTATACAGAGGTGCCATAAGGGACGCAGCCGCACTCCCTGTAAGGGAAGGAAATCGTGACGTTTTAGTAGAGTCGAGGGGTAGATACTGTACGTGTCAGAAGTGTGGACAAGTTGGAGGCGTGTCGGTGTCTCACATTGCGTCTACTGCTACAGGAGGAAAGCTAACAGCCGCGGGTCGGTCATTTTAAATTAAAAAGAGGGAGGTCGGAACTTAAACACACCGTAGTCGCCAACATGACTTCGATCTCTCTCGGTTCAGTCGGTGATCAAATACCGACACCAGGCTGTTGGCCTGGAAAGTTCCATTTAACCCTTCACCCCTCCGTCACTCGAAATGAGACGGCCCACATCCATCACACAGATGAGGGCAGGGCAGTGGATGGGGGGCGGGAATGGTCTCGACCCCACTCAATGGCTGGACACGCACCGGCCTCATGAAGCAACCTTTTAAACATGGCGGACCATCCACCGAACTAGACATAAAGGCCTATAGGCCTTAAGCCGGAACTTTACATTGGATAGTTGTATGGATGTATGGTTGTGAACAGGAGAGGGAGAGAGGTAGAGAATGATAGGGAGGGATTCCCCAGAGGTCTTCCTTGTCAATACTCAGGCCTGGTCTCTTGGATTCCAGGGGTAGCCAGAGAGCAGCCATCCATCAGGCTTCAACTCACATAACATGAGGCGGAGGGAAAAACAGAATGATTTATGTCCCTCTGTAGCCTGGTCAGTCTCTCTCTCTCTCTCTCTCTCTCTCTCTCTATCTCTTTCTCACACACACACACACAGCATACACACACACAGACACAAACACACACACCACAAGTTATGAACTGCGTAAGCTTATAACGTGGCAAAGACAAATAGCCCGGCTCAACTTCTTCCCTGGCTAACCTCGACACATTGAGGGTATTATACTGTAGAAAGAACAGCCACGGAGCCACCGGTACAACTCCGTAAGTCTGCCATTACACATGTTAGAGGAGGTTGGAACTGGAACAACTGTTAGCTAGCATACACAGTATATCTGGCTTAGTGAACTTCTGAACGATCTAAAAGTGGCAATGTTTGCCTATTTGCCATCTGAAAAATCCAATTGTATTAACATAAAAGCCCGTAAAAGACTTTATAACAGAACTGAAGTCATTTTATGAACGAGGAAACCCGTTTTATGCAAACAAAAATGTAGTCCAAAACTAGGAAACCACATATTCAACGCATGACAACACATTATGTATTAAACGCAATACACATTATATATTCTAATACAAAGCGCTGTCCTGCAGCCTAATTCCAGAAAGATGATCATTTCACCATCGAGCCACAGAACCAAAACCAACAACATTCCAGCACTTCAGCTGCGCATCTGCAGGAGCCGTACTATCTGCTACAGCATGTGATCCGTCTCTTCCTGTATTGAGTCATTACTTACTAATGTTTACATGGATGTTGGACAGAGATCCGGGCTGATCATTGCACACACACACACACACACACACACACACACACACACACACACACACACACACACACACACACACACACACACACACATTTAATGAATGAAGCCCTAATGGTCATGCACTCAGTCTATCAGTTTATCTGATTAGCAGAATGGGGCATTGGATAGTCGATCATGGATAAAGTCAAACCGTATTGCATGTTATTGGCTGTATAAGAGTAGGTTCTTAAGAACCCTCTGTAAGCGGACTAATGTCGGTACCACCTCAAACGATGTTAACGGGGGCTTTCCTAGAACCCACACTCTTTATCCAACCACAGATCAATGCAGCGTATAGTGAGTGGCTAAGGTGCATTAATAGTGTGGAGGCAGGGTTGACGGGTGTAGAGGTGGAGGTCAGGCTGAGTGAAGGGCAGTCATCCATTGAAACGACACCACAAAATAGAAGATAATTGACAAGTGCATTGGGGGGGGGGGGGGGGATTATGACCTGTGAGTTTTTCTGAATAGGGAGCCAATATGTAAAACAGTAGCATCAAGACATGATCAATGAATGATTCTCACCGATGGTGGTGTTAATCACAGCTGATCAATTGGGAATTTTGAGTGGAGGGGACTGTCACTGAAAAATGTGTGACTTTTGTCCACAGTGTGATAGGGTTTCGTCCAACATCTCATCAAAAGGTGATGGGACTCTGGTTTATTCTATTCCTACAAAATGTACACCTGGGGCACAAGCTTGCCAAAGTCCCCCACGGAAAACGTGCATTGGTTGGCGTATGAAGTTCCTTTACGGAACTCTGTTGAAGTGTTCTATCCGAATTCTATCCGAATTCATCCCAGATCTGACATGATAGGATAGGTTGAAACAAGGGTTCCACTCCTATATCCCACGCTATCGACACATAGAGCTATACAGCAGCAATCCTTTGCCTATGGACCTGAATTGCACTGTTAGCACTGAGACTATTTGCCCTAGTAGGAAACCCGCTGTGGGCATACGTACCCCACAAGACATGCCACCATGGGTCTCTTCACAGTCCAAAAAAAGAGGCCGGGAAAATCAGTGATGGCCACAAGTACAGTAGGTGAGGAAGAAAGAATGAAAGAAAGACAGACAGAAGGGACGAACAAACAAATGAATGAATGAATAAATGAATGACCGAACCATTAACCAGAGTACCATTTTTTTCTCCAAACTGGGCTACAGCGGTGAGTACTGGTTTAGGACACTTGGCTGTAGTCTCAGTGGACGCTATTGGCCTGGCCTGCCCATCAGTCAGCCTGATGCATGGTTCCAGGGGGCACAAATGAAACCTGTCACAACAAGGGTAATGATGTCAGACGCACTATATCTCACTGTAGAGTGTAGAACAGAGCTGGAGTGTCGCTCGGCAACGCCAGGTCCCCGCTGACCTTGAGGTGGGGTTTGGAGGAGGGACAGGGGGTGGGTGAGGGGTGGTTGGTGAGGTAACCTGAAACTTTGTCCACAAAGGGGGACTTAAAAGGCGAAGCAATCCTTTTCTCCCTTCTCTCTGCGCGTATGTGGCGATTATACAGGCTCATCATCCATTATCATTCACATCATCCCTCCCTTTTTGTCCTTGCCACCCTGTTTTCCTCCCTAACAACCTCTCTCTCTCTTCATTTCACGTCTCAAGAAATATGTATTTCTCTAATGGATTGAAAGTCTTGGGAAGAACCAACAGTCATTGAAAGATTGTCATGACTGATATTCTGAAGGACAATCTCTATATGCCAAGTGCGTGTGTATGCGCGTGTGTGTGTGTGTGCGTGCGTGTGCATGTGCGGAGACAGAGAGAGAGAGAGAGGGGAGGAGGAGGACGTGCATGGGTCAGCTCTTCTCAAATGCCCTCTTCATTACCAGCCATTAGCCAAAGACAGAGGGAGGAAGAGAGGAAAGAGAGCGAGAGAGAGTCCAACTCTAAAACAGCCATAGTGCAGGAGGATGGGTTAGTCCATAAAGACACATTACACATTTTCCTGTCTCAGCCAGAATTTAGAGGCCATTAAAGCAGCCACTTCCAACAATTAGCATCACTCTAAACCACTCTATAGTATTCTCGAAGAAGTAGTCCTCGTGCAGTATGTACTGTACAGTAGCCACATACACTCCACACTTTTATGAAGAAATAACATGAGAAGGATTCCGTCATTGCACATCACAATGATTGAGAATACAGGCCTATATTGCATTTCAAGCACCTTTGGAGAAGCTCAAGGGCACTGTACAACAACAAAAGAAGAGAAAAAAAAGCAAGGAATAGGCACTTGAAGTTGGTCGCCAATACCAATAACGCACAGTAGCTACAGAGTGATTAACAAGTTCTACTATAGAGTAGGCTATCTCCTTATGCCGAGCATTAGCCCGCCATAAATAGTTAAGGCCCACACAAGCATGGCTGATTTATGGTGTTTGCGCCTGATCAGGAGGAGGATGAGAGGAGAATGGATTGCCTCCCAAGCCTTTTACACACAGCCATAAATTAGAGCAAATTTGTCAAAAGGGAAAGAAAGGAAAGACACAGTAAGTGTGAAGTCAGGGCCACAAATAAAACGGTATCACAACATCATACCCAATACACTGTCAGGATACAGCTGTTGTTGGGGGTAGGGGGGCATATGTTCCTGACAATGTGCAGATAGTAGGCTATAGACATTCATGAGAGGAGAGAGGAGATGAGTAGCTACTTGACTCGCTAGTGCGGTGCCCTATGTACATAGTAGTGTACACTTGAATTGAAGTAGGCCTAGAATACATGTGAAATGGAAAGGTTCTCTTTTACCCATACCATCATTTACTGGTATATATTTCCAGGCAACAAAAAAAAGGCCCAGAGGTCGACAAGAAGAGAACATCAATATGAAAGCATTCAGAAATAACAGTAGGACCAAAACAAGGCAAGTCAGCCTTTTGAAAAGAGGATAATAATTCATTATGGTAGATATCAATTCATTTGATTGATGTTCGGGACTTTGAGAAAGGCCCGTTGGTCTAATAGCTTAGTGTCTCGGCTAAAAGGCACCAAGACCTATAGAAAATAAATACATAGAAAAAAGGACCTTTGATCACTCTCTCTCCAGCGAGTCGTCATTTCAACCATTTTACTGACGGGAATGAAGGTTTGACCTGCATATCAATTTGCTAACATACTTTATGCTAATCCTGAGTGTGCTGTAGAGAGTGAAGAGAAAAAGATGATGTCCTCATGTCAGTGAATGCAGTGCACAGAGTGCAAGGATACATATATAGCGATCTAACCAACAAGATCTCATAGTTTCCATTTCGAAAATTCGATGTGTTATGGGTGAATGTCTATATTTGATGCATTCATCCCACTTGCTTCCAGGGTTGAAACAGAAATGACTCAACGGGTTGAGTTTCGGTATTAATTCCCGAGTGATTAAGGTTGGTGCAATGGTTTTCGGGGGGAAAGGCTTAAAACAAGATCATGAAAAAAAAAACGACACGCTATTACCATCAGGTATCATCAATATTCTTGTGGCTTGCTAGGGCACTGCGAACCGCCAGAGCACAGTGGTCCAAAGGAGAACTCTCCGGAGCTGAGCAACACGAGTTTGCTCCGATCGCTGGGCAGTCGTTTTCGGTGAGCACAGAGGAAGGCATACACCGAGGTCCTCGGGACCTTTTTCTCAAACGTCCGAAATCACAGTGTTGTTTCTAGTGTTCCCCTTTCCCTTTCCTTTGCCAAAACTCCCTCCACACACACACTTGTGCGATACCAGAGAATAAAACCCCGCACATCTATGTCATTCCAGTGAAGGCAATGAAAGCAGAGTCGGTCCAGGTAAATATTAAACAGGCTGTCTGGTGTTGATCATTGCTTTGAATACCAAAAGATGCAAACAAAGGTGGCCATTAATGCACTATATCGAGAGGGTTAAAATGCCAAGGCTTAGCAGGAACTAGTGGAGACGAGGGCCACTCAGAGTAGGACACGAGGGACATGAAAAATTCATAGCAGGTGACGATCCGCATTAGATGGGATTGGCATTTAATATAGTCACACATACAGTGGGGCAAAAAAGTATTTAGTCAGCCACCAATTGTGCAAGTTCTTGCACTTAAAAAGATGAGAGAGGCCTGTAATTGTTATCATAGGTACACTTCAACTATGACAGACAAAATGAGAGAAAAAAATCCAGAAAATCACATTGTAGGATTTTTTATGAATTTATTTGCAAATTATGGTGGAAAATAAGTATTTGGTCACCTACAAACAAGCAAGATTTCTGGCTCTCACAGACCTGTAACTTCTTCTTTAAGGGGCTCCTCTGTCCTCCACTCGTTACCTGTATTAATGGCACCTGTTTGAACTTGTTATCAGTATAAAAGACACCTGTCCACAACCTCAAACAGTCACACTCCAAACTCCACTATGGCCAAGACCAAAGAGCTGTCAAAGAACACCAGAAACACAATTGTAGACCTGCACCAAGCTGGGAAGACTGAATCTGCAATAGGTAAGCAGCTTGGTTTGAAGAAATCAACTGTGGGAGCAATTATTAGGAAATGGAAGACATACAAGACCACTGATAATCTCCCTCGATCTGGGGCTCCACGCAAGATCTCACCCCGTGGGGTCAAAATGATCACAAGAACGGTGAGCAAAAATCCCAGAACCACACGGGGAGGGGGGGGGGACCTAGTGAATGACCTGCAGAGAGCTGGGACCAAAGTAACAAAGCCTACCATCAGTAACACACTACGCCGCCAGGGACTCAAAACCTGCAGTGCCAGACGTGTCCCCCTGCTTAAGCCAGTACATGTCCAGGTCCATCTGAAGTTTGCTAGAGAGCATTTGGATGATCCAGAAGAAGATTGGGAGAATGTCATATGGTCAGATGAAACAAAAATAGAACTTTTTGGTAAAAACTCAACTCGTCGTGTTTGGAGGAGAAAGAATGCTGAGTTGCATCCAAAGAACACCATACCTACTGTGAAGCATGGGGGTGGAAACATCATGCTTTGGGGCTGTTTTTCTGCAAAGGGACCAGGACGACTGATAAAGGAAAGTGAGATTTTGAGTGAAAACCTCCTTCCATCAGCAAGGGCATTGAAGATGAAACGTGGCTGGGTCTTTCAGCATGACAATGATCCCAAACACACTGCCCGGGCAACGAAGGAGTGGCTTCGTAAGAAGCATTTCAAGGTCCTGGAGTGGCCTAGCCAGTCTCCAGATCTCAACCCCATAGAAAATCTTTGGAGGGAGTTGAAAGTTTGTGTTGCCCAGCAACAGCCCCAAAACACCTCTGCTCTAGAGGAGATCTGCATGGAGGAATGGGCCAAAATACCAGCAACAGTGTGTGAAAACCTCGTGAAGACAGAAAACGTTTGACCTCTGTCATTGCCAACAAAGGGTATAAAACAAAGTATTGAGATAAACTTTTGTTATTGACTAAATACTTATTTTCCACCATAATTTGCAAATAAATAAATTAAAAATCCTACAATGTGATTTTCTGGATTTTATTTCTCATTTTGTCTGTCATAGTTGAAGTGTACCTAGGATGAAAATTACAGGCCTCTCTCATCTTTTTAAGTGGGAGAACTTGCACAATTGGTGGCTGACTAAATACTTTTTTGCCCCACTGTACGTGCATTTCTAGTTTAACTCTGAAACTCCCATAGTAAACACACAGCGGGAAGCACATTTGAGAGAGTTTCTCAAACTGGCGGCTAGGATACGTCTATGATATGGCATACATTGTTTTTCCATCAAATGGGTATCATGACTCATTTAAAAATCCATCCTGTGTGCTGAAGTAAAATGTACTATAGGTAAGAACTACTAACCTTCGCTTTGGTTTCATTAAATTAGACTATGGGTAACAAATCTCCAATTACGAGACCATACGGATTTCAACGTCAGCTTCATTTCAAAACGTATAATGGTACTGGCTAATTTATGCAGATTGGCCTATATATTTTCCAGAGCTGACTGCCTAGGAAAGTCTCTAAACAATACCTGACCTCAGTCCCTATCTGTCTTCATTTCCCTCTTTAAAAAGAAACTCCAGAATGCTTTAGAAATCGAGTGGAAGAGATGACAAGCGGAGAGGCGAGCCAGGAGAGAATTCAAGAGGGAAATGCAAATAGATGAAGGGAAAGAGAGAGACTTAGAGAGAAGAAAGGGAGAGAGCAGAGGAATCAGTGGGGAATGGAAGGGAGTTGAGCAGCTGAGGAGAAAACGAGAGAGAATGAGAGACAGAGAGAGAGAGAGAGAGAGAACGTGAGAGAGAGAGGAAAATGAGAAACAGAGGAGAGAATTTACTTGAAATGACATGAAACAGGCTCAGCAATCGAGGCTCTCGAGTGGATAATGAGGCCTTTCTTCTCCTGTCAATTAAAAAAGGCACTCGCTGACTTCACAGAGGTACACAGAGGTTGGGGGGTTAGTGGAGGGGGTGAACTCCCTGCTCTCACTCTCTCTCCCTCCCTCCAGTGGCACTGCTGAGTCACCAAGAGGTTGCAGCTGGACCGAGACATGAGGTGTTCTCCTTCTCTCATCGCTCCCTCTTAAAACATTTAAACATACTGAAAAAGCAGCCAAGCCAAGTTCTCCAGGACTGTCCAGTAATAAGCAAGCTAGCAAAAAGTCAAACCATACCCCATATCTCCCCAGCCCATCTCTGTGAATATGATGAACAGGGCAGTGTTGAGAAATCGACAGTCCGATTTGGTTTGTCAAAGGTCTGTTACATACCAAAGCAATGGCGATAGAGGGGGAATTGGCAGTGTTTGTGCGTTTTTCTTCTTCTCTTTTTTAAGCCCTGTGAAACTCCCCCCTGGTTAACTCATCTACCTCACTGCCACAGTAACACGCACCTCCAAGGACATGAATTAAACAGAGAGGCAGCAGCGACTTCCTGCTGGAAAGCCGCCCGACAGCACTTAGCTGGGGGTCATAAACAACCGGCGCTTTGTCACTACCTCCCTTGCCCCAACAAAGCAACAGCAGAAATAAATAACCTTTAAGTAGACTTCATCCTTCCACCGAGCATCCTTCCTACCTTCTGTCTCTATCCTACCTCTGATTGGAGGTGGCTAACCAACAAGCAACTGACCGAAAACAAGCAACCTGGCAAACAAACGGCAGCTAGAATAACCACGAAAAACTTGAACATGGAGGCAGGAAGCAGACGTAAGATGGCCTGGCAAATCATAAAGCTTGAACACAGAGGCAAGAGGCAGAGGTAAGACGCTAGATATGGAGAGAGAGAGGTTTGATGAGCGCAGGTTATGTGTGGGAAAGAGGGCCCGAACCTCTCTAGGAGTTATCATTGGGTTCAAATATGCTAAGCTCCCTGCGCCTGAAAACATGTTGGGACCTCTGGCTGCTCTCCGGCTTTCAATCATCTCTCCGCCTGTTCCTCCTCCGCAAACCGCACCTGGGAATCCTCCCTCCCTTTCCCCCCTTCTTTCTCCAGGATTATGAAAGTGAAAAACAACCAGGCACATTCCCAACATTCCATAGATTACACAGACTCATCCATCCACAGCAGAGGACAAGCACATTGCACATGCATAGCTTCTTGCTCTTGTATCTGAGGCCCAGTAGCCCACCCATAGATAAGAGCCAGACATTTTTGAACCATTCACTAAGCACCGTTAGCTAAGCTAATGAGCCTTGGCACCCATCTCCTCCTCATGAAACTCTATCTTCACTTTGGAAATTAGTAAACAAGCGAAAGGCAGCCTCTTCTCCCCTTCGTTTAACTCAACATGCCTATCAAATCAAATCAAACCAAATCAGAGGAGAAGCCAAGCTAACACTAGCAGTCAGGGCGGCTATTGAACTCGCTGGCTGTAGAAAACACAGGTTTGTTAATCAAGCGCAGGCAAAACAATTACGAGAATCCTTTAATCAATGGGACTGGACAAACAATAAATCCTGCGTGGCTTCAGCAAAGTGTGGCAAGAGGGACATTTTTCAACTCTTAATTAAACGCAATACTCATGATAGACTATCATGTGCTAATAACTACACCGCAGTGCCATTTAGCCCCTCAGATTGGGTTTGGTGAGACGCTACAAGGCTGAGCGGAGACAGAGGCCCGAATTCACAAACATAATGGCTCGCAAAAAAAGAGAACGACAAAAACTAACATGCCCACTGAAGCAACATTTAGGCGTGTCGCCTAAGCCTATCCTTTGTGCTTGTGTTTGTAGCTTGTTAGCCCGTCAAGAGTGACACACACAAATAGGCTAGTCTGTTCATTCTCTTAGATGCAACCCGGAGCGTTGTAATTCCAATTCCAATTCCAACTCCTCCCCAGTTGGATCCAGAATCTGGATTCACTCGCATGCATGGATCGAAGCCTAATAGGACACTTGGAATCACATCTCCGGGAGGGTGAGTCTAAGAAATGGCTTGGGAATCAGGTAGACAAATCCATTTGGATTCACGAGGCTTTGTTTGAGCCGGTAATAGGAGAATATATAGACTGAGAGAACAGAGGGGAGGGAGTGAATGGCACTAGCATTGAATAATATAATGTATAATGTGTATGCTGTTGTAGGTAGCTCTTCACCAGCGATGGAAAGGCGAGAAGGGGAGGCAAAGATAATAATCCAGCAAGGTAGGCTGGACATGTTTCAACCAGGTACAATGGCAGACATATATCCACATTGATCAATAATTGTTGATGCCTCTTACAAAGGCCCAGTCCCCCCTTTCCTCTCTCTCTCTCTCTCTCTCTCTCTTATTTATCTATCCCCTTTCTCTGTCCCTCACTCCCAGTTCGCCGGGCCCATTGTTGCATGCAAACGGAAGCTTGCACAGCACTCTCGGCTAAATAATTGACGAGGCCCACATGGTCACGCACACAGCGGAGTAAGTGGTTTATTCTTGGGGAGATCAATGTGGGGGCTATGAGGATTTTATTGTACCTGCAGGTGAAATGTACAGGGTCACAGATCCCCCCCAGTCTTAATTCTGCTGCCCTAGCCTTGGTCCTCCCTTGAACTCTGTTGCCCCACAAAACATACACAACACACACAGACCATTGTAGTATCACTTGAATAAAATATAAAGGCATTGAAGACAAAAATATTAATAATTCATAGATAATACACCGATAAATAAATGATGTTGACGAACAACCAGCGGTTGTTCAAACTAAGAGAGTAAACAACCATCGATGGCGTCTTCCTGCCGTTGTCTCAAAGAGCTATCATCATGGGTAACCCCTCGCTGGGACAGACGTTGTCTGCAGCAACCAGCGACTGGGTTGTCACGGCAAAGAAGCATCGGGGAGCAGGTGAAATGTCGAGGTGACCTTCAAGAGGTAAAGACCGGAGGGGCCATGTGGCGCTAGCCTCGTTAACAGCATAACCCAGACAGAGACTTCTTCCTCAATGCCTCGGCCAATGATAGAGCTCTCAATTGTCTATGCTCCTGAATAAAGGTGTCCTGCCAGGGAGAGTTTGTTGTCCAATCTGTATGGAGCTGATTGGAGACGGGGGAACCTGTCCGTGCAGGGAGGATGAGATATCAATCACAGCATGGTTTCTCATCCGCCATAGTCTATCTTGACATTCACTTCGTGACTGTTGCTTCATGTTGATCTAATTAAATGTCTTGTGTAATACGTTGTGTTGTACGTTCTGTGTATATGTCAGGGGAGAACAACTGCCCCCTCTCATTGACAGGCTGACAACGGTACTGCAGGCATTGTTAGCAGAAAACTGGGAAAATGGCAATCTTTGTGGTCAATCTTCGTGTACATTTTTTAAAATGAAAAATCGAAGACAATCATGGTACAAAAAATTGCTTCTATTACACCAGATATATGCCGTTGAACTGTTTATTTTAAAATTGCACACAGAAGAGGTTTACTTGCTAATGGCAGCCTGCCGTACACAGGTCGACCTTCAACTTGACCCAGCAAACCGGGAACATTGCCCAAATATCTACTAAGATTCCCATGAACTTCTTGTTAGGATTTTTTTTCTAACGTTAGGATAATAACATCCCAAAATCATTAAAAGAATGATCATACATTTATTTATTTGAAAAAATATGAAATATCCTTGGAATGCTCTCATAACACACACTAAAATGTTGTACATAACATCTGTAACAGTCACAACATTCCCAATAAGTTCTCATTAACGTTTCCAGGTAATGTTATAATACAATGTACCAGTAATGTTTTCCCAACAAAATTGGTTTTGTGAATGTTCCCAGAATATTTGCTAGGTCGCGGCAAATGTTCTCATAACACAATAACTGTCCAGTCGTGCTGATGATTCTACATTGTTTGTATAAAGCATTCACCTAACGTTGCAAGAATATTCCAGAACACATCTAGTCTGTTCTTTTAAAGGTTCCCAGAATGTTTCATTAGTTTGTGGGAACAGTCTGGTGGGAACATTGTGGGGACATCACAAAGTATATGGCCCCACTACAAGGTGATATAGACACACAGTATTTTATTAATAGGACATTTGAACAGTGTTTAATCTAACAAACACAACCACATTTTCTACACGTTAACAATCTTCACATGTGGGTTCTGAACCTACAATGGTTGGTTTCCAAGCCAGATCTTTTGTCCTCTGGCAGTATGGTCAATCAGGAATTACATGCTTCCTTTTTAGCCTTAGACATAACTAACACAGGGAAATACTGGTTATTCCCCATCATTTCACTAATCCTCTTTATATTCTGCGTACTTCTGGGACCACATAGAAGGTATTCAAGACTATGAGTGCCGAACTAGGATCACTTTTTCTTTTCAGATCTTGAAATATATGACAGGGGAGACCATGTCAAGCTTCACAAAGTAGGAATTATATTGGGTGCGTTTCAAAAAAGAGAGTTCAACAGTCATTTTTACACTATTATTTATTGTTTAGAGTTAGTAAATTCTGCATTTCTGACTGGATGTATAAATCTGTATGAAACAAAGAGTTATCTGTCAGTAGAGTGTATCTGAGCCTCAATTTCACAATTTTATTTTTCTTCAAAAGAAGAAACATGGTAAAAGAAGCCTGCAATCTTCAGATCTGTAACTAGATCATCAGCCCTCTGTGCCACCAGTGGATAGCTATGGCCTTGCAAGGGTTTTACGGTCTAATATGGTCGGGACACAGAACCATTTCAGAGTTATAAAAACATTCCCATCCTCTTCATACAGTGCATTCGGAAAGTATTCAGACCCCTTGACGTTATGTTGCAGCCTTATTCTAAAATGGAATACATACACATTTTTTCCTCATCAATCTACAGACAATACCCCATAATGACAAAGTGAAAACAGGTTTTCAGAAATGTTTGCCAATGTATTCAAAATAAAAAACATAAATACCTTATTTACATAAGTATTCAGACCCTTTGCTATGAGACTCGAAATTGAGCTCAGGTGCATCCTGTCTCCATTGATCATCCTTGAGATGTTTCTACAACTTGATTTGAGACCACCTGTGTTAAATTCAATTTGGACATGATTTGGAAAGGCACACACCTGTCTATATAAGGTCCTACAGTTGACAGTGCATGTAAGAGAAAAAACCAAGCCATAAGGTCGAAGAAATTGTCTGTAGAGCTCCGAGATAGGATTATGTCGAGGCACAGATCTGGGGAAGGCTACCAAAAAAATTCTGCTGCATTGAAGGTCCCCAAGAACACAGTAACCTCCATTATTCTTAAATGGAAGAAGTTTGTAACCACCAAGACTCTTCCTAGAGCTGGCCGCATGGCTAAACTGAGCAATCGTGGGAGAAGGGCCTTCGTCAAGGAGGTGACCTAGAACCCGATGGTCACTCTGACAGAGCTCCAAATCAAATTGTATTGGTCACATACACATATTTAGCAAATGTTAATGCGGGTGTAGCAAAACGCTCCCTCTGTGGAGATTGGACAACCTTCCAGAAGCACAAACATCTCTGCAGTACTCCACCAATCAGGCCTTTATGGTAGAGTGGCCAGACGGAAGCCACTCCTCAGTAAAAGGCAGATGACAGCTCGCTTGGAGTTTGCCAAAAGACACCGAAAGTACTCTCAGACCATGAGAAACAAGATTCTCTGGTCTGATGAAACCAAGATTGAACTCTTTGGCCTGAATGCCAAGCGTCATGTCTGGAGGAAACCTGGCACCATCCCTATGGTGAAGCACGGTGGTTGCAGCATCATACTTGCAGGGATGTTTTTCAGTGGCAGGGACTGGGAGACTAGTCAGGATCAAGGGAAAGATGAATGGGAGCAAAGTACAGAGAGATCCTTGACAAAAACCTGCTCCAGAGAGCTCAGGACCTCAGACAGGAGCAAAGGTTTATTTTGATTTTTTTCACTTTATTTAACCAGGTAGGCCAGCTGAGAACAATTCTCATTTACAACTGCGACCTGGCCAAAGCAGTGGGACAAAAACAACACAGAGTTACAGATAAACAAACGTACCATCAATAACACATATTAAAAGAAAAATAGAAAAATGTACATTGTGTGCATATGTAGAAGAGTAGGGCGGTAGGCAATAAATACGCCCTAGAGGCAAAAATAATTACAATTTACCATTAGTCCCGGAGTGATAGATGTGCAGATGATGATGTACCAGTAGAGATACTGGGGTGCAAAAGAACAAGAGGGTAAGTAATACTATGGGGATGAGATAGCCAGGTGTGCTATTTACAGATTGGCTGCTGGAGTGCGTGTTGCTATGGTGACCAGTGAGCTGAGATTAGGCAGGGCTTTACCTAGCAAAGACTTATAGATGGGGCCTCCTGGCCGCGGCCGGCTGTGACAGAGCCTGGGCTTGAACCCAGAATCTCTGGTGGCACAGCTAGCACTGTGATGCAGTGCCTTAGACCACTGCGCCAGCTGTGCCACCAGAGATTCTGGGTTCAAGCCCAGGCTCTGTCGCAGCCGGCCGCGACCGGGAGGCCCTTGGGGTGGCGCACAATCTGCCCAGCGTCGTCCGGGTTGGAGAGGGCTTGGGATATCCTTGTCTCATCGCGCACTAGCGATTCCTGTGTCGGGCCGGGCGCAGTGCACACTGACCAGGTCGCCAGGTGTACGGTGTTTCGTCCGACACATTGGTGCGGCTGGCTACCGGGTTGGATGTGCATTGTGTCAAGAAGTAGTGCGGCTTGGTTGGGTTGTGTTACGGAGGACGCATGGCTCTCAACCTTTGCCTCTCCCGAGGCCGTACGGGAGTTTCAGCGTTGAGACAAGACTGTAACTACTACCAAATGGATACCACGAAATTGGGGAGAAAAAAAGGGTAAAAAAGAAAGAAAAAAAGACTTATAGATGACCTGGAGCCAGTGTGTTTGGTGACAGATATGTAGTGATAGCCAGCCAACAAGAGCATACAGATCGCAGTGGTGGGTAGTATACGGGGCTTTGGTGATAAAACGGATGGCACTACATCCAGTTTGCTGAGTAGAGTGTTGGGGGCTATTTTGTAAATGACATCGCCGAAGTCAAGGATCGGTAGGAATGTTAGTTTTACGAGGGTTTGTTTGGCTGCATGAGTGAAATAGGAAGCCGATTCTAGATTTAATTTTGGATTGTAAAAGCTTAATGTGAGTCTGGAAGGAGAGTTTACAGTCTAAACTCATGATCATCAATGGAATATTATGTTAAACCTAAAACATTTGTAGTTGTCCACATATTCTAGGTCAGAACCGTCCAGAGTAGTGATGTTAGTCGGGCGGAGGGTGCGGGCAGCAATCGGTTGAAGAACATGCCCTTACTTTTACTAGCATTTAAAAGCAATTGGAGGCTACGGAAGGAGTGTTGTATGGCGTTGAAGCTTGTTTGGAGGTTTGTTAGCACGGTGTCCAAACAAGGGCTAGATGTATACAGAATGGTGTAGTCTGCGTAGAGATGGATCAGAGAATCACCAGCAGCAAGAGCGAGATCACTGATATATACAGAGAAAAGAGTCGGCCCGAGAATAGAACCCTGTGTCACCCCCATAGAGATTTGACACACTGAACTCTATCTGGGAAGTAGTTGGTGAACCAAGCGGCACAGTCATTTAAGAAGCCAAGACTATTGAGTCTGCCGATAAGAATGCGGTTATTGACAAAGTCGAAAGACTTGGCCAGGTGGATGAAGAGGGTTGCACAGTACTTATGACATTGTTTAGGACCTTGAGTGTGGCTAAGGTGCACCCATGACCAGCTCGGAAACCAGATTGCATAGATGAGAAGGTACGGTGGGATTCAAAATGGTCGGTGATCGGTTTATTAAAATGACTTTCGAAGAGTTTAGAAAGGCAGGGCAGGATGGATATTGGTCTATAACAGTTTGTGTCTAGAGTGTCTCCTCCTTTGAAGAGGGGGATGACCGCGGTAGCTTTCCAATCTTTGGGGATCTCAGGCGATACGAAAGAGAAGTTGAATAGGCTAGTAATAAGGGTTGCAACAATTTCTGTGGATATATTTTAGAAAGAGAGGGACCAGATTGTCTAGCCCAGCTGATTCGTAGGGATCTAGATTTTGCAGGTTCACCTTCCAACAGGACTACGACCCTAAGCACACAGCCAAGACAATGCAGGAGTGGCTTGGGGACAAGTCCCTGAATGTCCTTGAGTGGCCCAACCAGAGCCCTGACAAAAAATTGTTTTATAATTTCATATTCAAACATTTAAATTGCACAACAATTCCATGTGAACCTGATAACTATAATGTGTAGACTTTCCACTGTACCGTTTATGTCATCCTATCATTGATGAGAATGTCTCAGATGACAACCGAACTGACATCATATTCATTAAGTACCAACGCATATGTTCAACTGGTTGGATTACCAAACTATGGTTCATTTTCCCCCACCTTCTGATGTTCCCAGAATCTATGTTTAACAAAGGCTTTCAAGAGTCCCTCTGTAGAGTCAAGAGAGAGGGAAGGGAGAAATGTATTTATGGGGGGGGGGGTCATAAACCTTACCCACAGGCCAACTTCATGACACAGTCATCTGTACCTGATGTTGCAAACTGTCAGTGCTTCAAAGATGAAACGTCCAAGAGAAAGTGCCTAAAGGGCAATTAAGAATTCTACTCTCATTTGAATGTCTCTAAGCACGCCATCTATCATGTTGGCTCAAACAGGTTTGTTGAGTACACACCAACACAGAAGGATAAAACGTAATAAAAATAGAAATCCATTCCCTTGTTTTCAGCTTGTCCATCATACTCTTCGACTTCAAAATCACACATTACTAATGCTCGTGTGTAAAAGGCCTATTTCCAAGTAAAAGCAGTGGAGTACCAGAATTCAGGGCACACGTGATGCGGTCTCAACACCACTGAAATGATGCCATGATTACTTCTATTATGTGTTTCCAAACATATATTTACCGGTGTGTCTTATATGCCATGTAATTGGATTTCCCTCTATTAGCTTAATTCCTAAATATATAATAACTGTATCTCTGTGTAGTTATTACAATAATGTGTTGATTTTTCTTTTGAACCTTTATTTAACTAGGCAGTTAAGAACAAATTATTATTTACAATGACTGCCTTGTGAAACCCCCCAGGCAAACCCTCCCCTAACGATGCTGGGCCAATAGTGCGCTCCCGGACGATTGTGACACAGCCTGGGATCGAACCCGTGTCTGTAGTGACGCCTCTAGCATGGCGACGCAGTGCCGTAGACCGCTGCGCCACTCAGGAGGCCTAAGTGTTACTGAGATGGCAACATGGTGAGAAATGACTTGAATTGAGCAGACGTTTCTCTAAATATACTTAATGATACTTAATAAAAAAAATACATGTGAGTAGATTTGAAGTCAACAGTAGGCTGTATACTAATGAGTAACATACAGTAGGAGAGAAAAAGTATAGTGCACAACACCTATAACTTAGGCTATATCTATCTATACTTAGGCTATATCTATCTATTACTGGATGGATATCTGGAGGCGACACACCCTAAACTCCAATAGAGGCTGAGCCTGTAGCTCAGAAAATACAAAGGAAATCAGCACTTGATGATTTCTTCAGCATTCACAGCAGCATCTCTTGCTACCTCTCTCCCCCCTCTTTTCCTCCCTCCATCCCTTCCCTCTCTCCTTATTAGTTGATCAGAAACCAAGCCAGACTTTACCATGAGTGCCACCTCCTTTCTTGCATCCCCCAAGAACATGTACAGTGCATCGATCGTTCCCCTTTAAACCGAGAAGCATCCAGCTGTGTGCTGACGTCACGTGGTCTACCAACCGCCAAGCATATGCGTGTGAGTCTCAGATGGTATTTTTGCGTCACAAACGGCATGTGCGAGCGCAACCTGTCGACCTTTATTGGTCAGTTGCTTTGTTCCAGGGAGTCAGTGTGCAACTCACATACCAGTTGGCGCACTAGTTCTGGTCCGTGGCGTTATGTTATCCACCGTTGCTTATGTAGCTAGCTAGTACACTCTAACTAGTACACACTAGCTAGCTAGTACATTCTAGCTAGTACACACTAGCTAACTAGTACACAATAGCGTGTACCAAGCTTCTAATTGTAAATGTAATTTCACCACCTGTGCTGTTGGTGGCGGTAACGCACCAGCCTCTCTGGCACCATTCGGCATCCTGTCTAATCTCCTGTGTCTCACAGCGTCTGTGGAGTGAGGAGAAAGTATCTGCTGGAGCAAGACCCTATTGCTTTAACTAGGGACACAACGTTGAGACAACGGATCACTCCGCGTAGTCCCCTTCCATTTGGTTGCCACGGGAGACACCCTCAAGGTGTTTCTCCCAGAAACCTCAGAGACGTGGAGAGGAGAGTGAGCTTGATCTCTCTCCCCAGATCCGAGAAGACGTCCCTGGCTTTCCACATGCAGTGCACCCCTGTCCTCATCCTTGCTTTTTCCTGAAATCCCCACTTGTTCAGGAAGTGCATACACATCAAACCCATTAAATTGTCACGAGTAAAATGAGGCCAGAATGTTCATGGATGGAAACTTAGTGGTGAATCATTATTTTCTTCACTCGCTCTAGTTCCAGAGGCAATGAATATCATAAAAGGTCTAGCAAGTCTTCAGTGATGATGGTGGACCACTAGATCTATTCAGCTAAAAGCGAGGGATTTTTGTCACCTTCCCTGAGTATTCATGGGATGGATTTGCATATACAGTCGAGGACCATATGCTTCCTGATAAGAACTACTGTATGAACCACCATTTGGCAGCAGCAGAGAACTAACGGCACCAGTCGTGGGTTTCTCTCACATTCTCTGACTTCTGATCTCGTTTAAATGACGAATTCACGGCGAGTTGCGAGGGGGCTCGGAGTGTAGAGTCTGTGGATGTAGGAGGGATATTTAGACTTTTACATTTTCCTACTCAGAAATTCGAATTCCGCTGGCAGCGTGAAAACATGACCCCAAATGTTTATCTTGACGTGACAACTAACAAGCTCTCGCCGGATAATTAGATGGCCGCCGCCGAGTGTATGTGTGTGCGACAAAGCTCTCGATAACATTTGACATTATTATATATTTCTTGCTATGCGCCATGCCTTTATGGTCCTTTAAAAGCCTCGCCAGCCGCATCCATTTCCATTTGGATTGCATTAACGAACGCGGCGGCCACGCTCATGTACTGTATGGTGGTGAAGTAATGAGACTGCAGAATGTGACTCATCTTAGTAACTGTGGATTGGAACCGGTGTACGTTTGTGAGCACATGCATGTCGATGCACGTTAATGTGTGTGTGTGTGTGTGTGTGTGTATAAACCGACCAGCAGCAGTATACCTCCCATCTGGCAACAGCCCTCTTACGCCAGGGAACATGATTGAAGTGAAGGTCTCGCATTGTAAATGAAAGTTGCTCAACCACCCTGAACCCTCCCCCAGTTGCATACATACAGGTCTGCTTGATTGATTAATGAGACGTGCTACATTTTAGTCATTCAGCAAATGCTCTTAGCCAGAGCAATTAAGGTTAAGTGCCTTGCTCAAGGGCACAACAACTGATTTTTCACCTAGTCGGTGCAGAGATTTGAACCAGTGACATTGCGGTTGCTGGCCCAAAGCTCATAACCGCTAGGCTACCTTCCGCCCTAAACCTTGCATGCCTAAAGCTTCTTAACAACCTACAGCCTCGTCGGTCTGACCATAGGCCCCTAACCAAACATGGTACAACAGTAGATTGCTGATCGGCTCTGAGCGTGTTACAGCACACATCCGGCAACACAGGTATTTGACTGTGTGTGAACAACACATTTTACGAGTGGATGCTTCATAAACCACGTACAGGCCATTAACTCCGGGGAAGTCCCCCTTAATATGGATGTCAAGTGACAGGCCTGACTAAAGACATTGTGGATGAGACTCCTGTTTAGTCCTCACCTGGTAAGATAACGTCTCTATAGAAGAGATGAAACACTGAATCATTTCTCAAATCTTTGAGCTAAAATGTAACGAATAGACATTCACCTCTCAGAAATGTCTGGTGGCACTGGTGGAGGGAGGGAGATATAATATCTATTGGGGCCAACATTAGAGCTGGAAGGCGAAACAGAGGATGCCATGGATTATTTCCATGTAGTTCCATGTAATATTACATAATAAAGAATGGGGTGTGGTCTAGACCTATATTAGAAATGACATTATTTATGGTGTGATGGTTTTCAGTATTTGACTGGCATTTACACAACATCATTTAGAACAAAACGTTTGGCTAATGTTATATTACAACCGGATGTCTTAACTGTTCTTTGAAGAAGAGGAGGAAGGGGAAAAGGAGAGGAATGGAGGAAGGAGAGGGCGGGTCGTGCTTTCTGTGGAAATCTTAGGTGAGATGCCACCTGCACGTCTCGGATGCTTACCGGCATCCAGGAGAGAGGAGTCAGTCCACATTTCTCACGTGATGATGCGTAATGGAGAACTGTAATACACAGCAACATCATATACATTTGATTACATTACATTGGAAACCCGTACGCCATTTCCTAGACATCATAAAAAAGCTATAACTACGTTACCGGGGTAGGACAGCGGAAAACCCCCCCGAATAAACCCATTTTCTTTTAACAGCCTTGGCCCTGGCAATATACGGTTCCTCGCGAGCTTTTATGATGTGCCTCGCTAAAGCCTATAACACACACCCATTCCGATCAAGCCAGGAGATTTCGTCTACAAGGCAGGATGCGCAAATTCATAAAATAATAGGATTAGCCTACAATGATGTATTAATCACAACCAAATTAAATTGGATCAGTTTGAAAAAAGGTTACATTTTAGATGTCGTATTTCCCTCTTCCCCCTTTTCAATGAAAGTGTTTCATTGGGGGAAACTGAGTGATTGTATAGGCTATAACAATTGAACATTTTATTATCCTATTTGGGAAACAAGGAAATATGTTTTTCAATAGCACTTTTTGCAAGGTTCTTCATGATATGTGCCTATATTGGTAACCAATCAATGGCACTTAAAATCTCCATCCTTCGGGGACAAGTCCACATACTGGCAATGCGTCTGTGAAGCCGATTGCAGTGTGTGCGTAACTGGTGCCAATAGTAAAACACCATATACTTCAGGATAAATAATGTTTAGGCCAATCTCCATATAGAGAACTAACAAATAGAATCCTAAACGTCATTTCAAAAGGCTAAATAAGTAATTATGTAGAGTATACATAAAAGGCAAAAAAAAATAATGCAACCTAAAATAGAGAGTAGCTTAACAGTCCCTCTACAAGTAAAATCTCTCCAGCAGTCAAGGCGGTCGAAATAGGATAATGACATTAAACAAGGGTGTCACCTGCACTCTAAAACTCAGACAATCACCAGACATCACACTGCTCCTGACTCCACCTTTCAATGAATGGGTTTGGGAGCGCACCTTGAAAAAACGCACCACAACTAAAAATCATTGGCAAGAAAAAGAACCCCGCTATTGAATGCGCAAACATGGATCAGAGTCAGATTCCCGACGATACAGACCTATGTCAATGCATGTTCAAAATCTGCATTAGGCTACCCCAACAATAGATCAAATTGACGTTCCTTGTCTGATGCCATTGAATTCTCGAAACGTATCAGGTACCGTGCCATTTATGATCAATACGATTGTATAATGTGATATCAATAGGCTACATGCATATCAGTGAACTCAACTGCAACGCATTCGCATCTCATGGTTGGCTTCATTAACCGGTGGAGATATGCACCTGCTACAGTGAGCATTCATTTACATGTTAGTCATTTAGCAGACGCTATTATGCAGAGCGACTTACATGAGCAATTAGCGTTAAGTTCCTTGTTCAAGGACACATCGACAGATTTTTCACCTAGTCGGCTCGGGGAATCGAACCACTAGACTACCTGCCGCTTCTACCTGCCGCAGCACCTCCCCCCCCTCCCTCCCTCCCTCCCTCCCTCCCTCCCTCCCTCCCTCCCATTGAAGATGATTCAGAAATGCGTTATTAAGACTAGCCACCTCTGAAGCGTACAGGCTTTATAATGTAACAAATGGTTGTGCGTGAAATGCATGCCCAGTTTCACCCCAGTTAGGATATTGTAAATTCCTCCTGGTGTGGTTTAAATAAGACAGAGTGAATAAACTTGCAATGACCAAATGCCGTCAAAACGAGGGTCACATAGCCGACGCTGTATTCGTTATAACTGCTCTTTTGGATACGGCTATAACGTTTGCCGCCACCAGTACTGACACTCTGTACAAGAATAGGAGAGGATGGCATCGGGCACATTTTGGCTACGGAGTAGGACTACAACATCACCTAACCTTTGCTATAGCATATCAGCGTCAGCTCTACCCCGCCGAGTTCCGCGGCACTGGTACGCTTCTTGCAGTATTCTTGAGAGCTGTTTTTTTGGGTACCACTACCAGCCTTGCATCCCCCTCCTAGGCTACTCAATCAGCATTTACAAGTATGTACACAGACAGGCACTATCGGGCGCAGACTGCCCTTCACGCATTCCACAGTGGAGAACCAGTTGAAATAGCTGAAATATTTTCTCATTTCAAGAAGCACCTCCAAGCATGCGGATTACAACTCCGTTAGAAAAAAGACAACTGTTCCTACCGTTATCAATGATGGAGTTCCTGTCTTTCTTATTGTGCATATACAAAACACACACACATTTTGTTCAAATAAACAAATAAACAATAATCCCGTATGCGAGCGTCCTGCGGCAGATCCAGAGAATCGGTTCAGGTTCTAGCGGTGAGTAGTGTTTAAAATCCCCCTGATAGCGCAGGTTGCTCGGACGCATGTGGAATCGCAGGACTGTACCCTCAACCGCGCTTGGATAAACCACAGCTCTATGCGTTTGGCTGGAGGGTGATGTCATAGCGCCCCCCTACTTCTCCTCTCTCGCCCCCCTCCCTTTTCACCCACCCCTCTACTCGCAGCTGTCCCCCTCCTTTCTCTTCCCATCCCGTGCGCTCTTTTCACCCCCTCCCTTCCTTTTCCTCCACATAACGTGATGAAGTCATGGCGTTGCGCAGGCCTTGCTAGCGGTGCAGTCCAGTAGCATCCGCAGCCTCCTTTCCCGGGATTAGATGGAAGAAAAGGTGGCATAAAACAGGCCAATGCGTGAGGGAGGATTTGAAGGCTACCTCCCCTCGTGATCATGAAATTAGCGCGGTTTAAAGGAAAAGTGCATACTCCTGAAAAAGATAGACGGTATAAAATAGTTATAAGGGCTAGAATAAAGTAATCATACATTAATCGCAGGATTTTCTGTGATTAATCTAGATTAGTCACAAATTTAGAATTAGCTCAAATTGAGCGGTAATTTAATAGTTAAAAAAAGCATACAAGAATATTGAAGTTTAGATTTTGTCCAAGCATTTAGCAAAATCAGGCAAATTGATAAAGCACACTTTAACCTCAATGTCAACAATTTGACATTGTTGTTTTTAGCTGTATAAATGATGTATTTTGGATGTTTTCAGTCGAGTTTAAATCCTTTTAGGCCATGCGATTAATCACGATAAAATAAACTGTGCACTAAAAATCACAAAATGTTCACTTAAATTAACTGATTCATTCAAAATCATCTCTTTCTGTAAAAGTACCTGTTTACATTCATTACAGTAGCAAACATATTCACACATTATTAAATACATTAAAATCCCATTTAGGCCTTTGAATTAAATCTAACAAAAACCAGTGGACAGCTAAAAATAACAAGTAGCTAAAAATAAAAAGTTAATATAAAAAGTAACCTAACATATATTTTTAAAAATTTGTGTGGTTTATATGTACATGTAAATACACTCATACAAAAGTGAGTTAGCTACTTAGCTTGGCTACACTCATGTAGATGAAAATAATCTCACTAGTTTTTCCATTCGGTCAAAACAATGAAATTTTTATTTAATAAATGTAGCATTTCTTTTTACCCCTTTTTCTCCCCAATTGGTAGTTTACACTCTTGTCCCATCACTGCAACTCCTGTACGGACTCGTTCTGACCTTTATTTCCTGTGTTTTGTATTTAGTTAGTATGGTCAGGGCGTGAGTTGGGTGGGCAGTCTATGTTTGTTTTTCTAGGTTTTTGGTATTTCTATGTTTTCGGCCTAGTATGGTTCTCAATCAGAGGCAGGTGTCATTAGTTGTCTCTGATTGAGAATCATACTTAGGTAGCCTGGGTTTCACTGTGTGTTTGTGGGTGATTGTTCCTGTCTCTGTGTTTGCACCAGATAGAACTGTTTTAGGTTTTCTCACGGTTGTTGTTTTTGTTAGTTATCTCATGTGTAGTTTCTTTATAAATTAAAGAACATGAATAACCACCATGCTGCTTTTTGGTCCGCTTCTCTTTCACCAGAAAACCCTTACAGACTCAGGAGAGGCGAAGGTCCTCCGAAACACAACCAAAATGCTCGGCCCACCACAGGAGTTGCTAGTGCGCGATCGGACAAGAAAATCCCTGCCGGCCAAACCATCCCCTAACCCGGACGACACTGGGCCAATTGTGAAACTGCAATTCACATGTAAGGTGAAGACATGTTATTTTCCTCACATGACAAAAGGTTAACATGCGATCTCTAAATTTAAAGGTCCTGCACAGTGAAAATTATGTTTTTCATCAAATTGGATGATATTTGGATGAAACCAGTTCAAAGTAGGGTGACCCAAGTTTGAATAACTAGCTGGTACATTGATAAAGTTTTATCGTAAAGTCGCGGGTCCCCTTCCACCGAGTCAATAATTTGGATTCAGGAGGCAAGCATTACCAAGGATTTGCTACCGGCTTTCTGCAACATCACATACAGCAGGAAATATAATACAATGGTAGCGTCTTATCGTCTTAACTAATTGAAATATGTACCACCTTAAAACCATCATCAAAAATTAAACGTATTCTACAAGAACCAATATCACTCCCTAAACACACAACCTTATTCAACAATCCTTGGGATAGCTTTTCATAATTCACAGATAAATTGGTCCACATGGAAAACTAAAGGCACTGAACCCATAAATGACTTGGTAGCAGGAAATACATTTACTTCCATGACAGAATTAAAAAGTAATTTTGAACTGACCAATGTAGATAGTTTCAAATACATGCAACTTAAGTTAAATATCACAAAATTTCGATTTCAAATCTTTTGGACATCAGAGCAACCTTGAGGGAATCTTACTTGAGTCAGAAAAGTATGTTCATATAATAGGAAAAACATACAAAACCTTGCAGAGAGCATATCCAACTGACAATCTCGTAGCAAAAAATTGGAAGCAAGACATAAAAATAATTGATTTTGGCACAAGATGGAGGGAAAGTTGGAGTATAACTAACAAAATTATAGTTAACGAAAATGTACGCTTAATCCCGTATAAAATAATGTAGCTCTATAGAATGTATTATACACGAGACAAAATTCACAAATTCTACAGCATAATGGCAGAGTAATCCCTTAGTGTAAAATTAATAATGACTCAATAAATCCAAAAGTTATGGATGGCGCTAAAAAGTTGGCTGTCAGAAGTATTACAAAGTAAATGTACTTTTAATCAGTCTGTCTGCATATTTCAAGACATGGCGAATGGGGGTGTAGTGAGATACCCAATGGGCTGGATGATTCTCTTCTCATCACTCATCTTGAAAAAACATATACTAAAAACATAGAACTCAATCCACCATCATTAGCACAAAGGAAAAATCTAATGATTTATTATTTAGATATTGAAATGGCATGAGCGACTGAGAAAAACAAATTGGTATAATTTAAGGCCAAGTGACGAACAATAATGCTGGCACTAGGAATGGGGGTTTGAGCATGCGAGTCTTGGCAAATAAGATGTAGTAGTTGTTTGTGGGCATCTGTCAGTGGTTTGTGTGTATACATTTGTATTCGGAGTTTAAAAAAAAGAAAAAAGCAAATATCCTTATCTATACAGTACCTTTCAAAAGTCTGAGGTCCTGAGCTCTGTTGAGCAAGTTTTCATCAAGGATCTCTTCGTACTTTTCTTCGTTCATCTTTCCCTCAATCCTGACTAGTCTCCCAGTCCCTGCCGCTGAAAAACATCCCCACAGCATGCTGCCACCATCATGCTTCACCGTAGGGATGGTGCCAGGTTTCTTCCAGACATGACGCTTGGCATTCAGACCAAATAGTTACATCTTGGTTTAATCAGACCAGAGAATCTTGTTTCTCATGGTCTGAGAGTCTTTTAGGTGCCTTTTTGTCAAAGTCCAAGCGGGCTGTCATGTGCCTTTTACTGAGGAGTGGCTTCCTTCTGGCCACTCTACCATAAAGGCCTGATAGGTGGAGTGCTGCAGAGAGTTTTGTCCTCATATCTCCACAGACGAACTCTGGAGCTCTGTCAGTGACCATCGGGTTCTTGGTCACCTTCCTGACCAAGGCCCTTCTCCACCGACTGCTCAGTTTGGCAGGGTGGCCAGCTCTAGGAAGAGTCTTGGTGGTTCCTAACCTCTTCCATTTAAGAATGATGGAGGCCACTGTGTCCTTGGAACTTTAATGCTGCATACTTTTTTTTTTACCCTTCCCTAAATCCCTCGATCTGTGCCTCGACACAATCCTGTCTCTGAGCTCTATGGACAATTCCTTCGACCTCATGGCTTGTCAACTGTGGGACCTTATATCGACAGGTGTGTGCCTTTCCAATTCATGTCCAATCAATTGAATTTACCGCAGGTGGACTCCAATTAAGTTGTAGAAACATCCCAAGGATGATCAATGAAAACCGGATGCACCTGAGCTCAATTTCAAGTCTCAAAACAAAGGGTCTGAATACTTATGTAAACTTGTATTACATTTTTTTGTTTAACTTTTATTTAACTAGACAAGTCAGTTAAGAACAAATTCTTATTTAAGGAGAGGTATATCTATGATTCCATGTGTATAACTTGTATTATCATCTACATTTATGATGAGTATTTCTGTTGAATCGATGTGGCCATGCAAAATCACTGGATGTTTTTGGAACTAGTGAACGTACACGCACCAATGTAAACTCAGATTTTTTGATATAAATATGAACTTTATCAAACAAAACATACACGTATTGTGTAACATGAAGTCCTATGAGTGTCATCTGATGAAGATCATCAAAGATTAGTGATTAATTTTATCTCTATTTGTGCTTTTTGTGACTCCTCTCTTTGGCTGGAAAAATGGCTGTGTTTTTCTGTGGCTTGGTGGTGACCTAACAATCGGTTGTGGTGCTTTCGCTGTAAAGCATATTTGAAATCGGACACTGTGGTGGGATTAACAACAAGATTACATTTAAAATGGTATAAAATACATGTATGTTTGAGGAATTTTAATTATGAGATTTCTGTTGTTTTGAATTTGGCACCCTGCACTTTCACTGGCTGTTGTCATATCATCCCGTTAATGGGATTGCAGCCCTAAGAAGTTTAAATAACGTATTTCTGCTTGAAATTTTAATAAATGTTTTTTTTTCAATTCTATGAAACCTGTTTTCACTTTGTCATTATGGGGTGTTGTGGGTAGATTGATGACCATTTTAAAAATGTTAAATTCATTTTAGAATAAGGCTTTAACGTGACAAAATTGTGAAAAAGGGTAGGGGTCTGAATACTTTCAGAATGCACTATATATGTATATATTCACACAAAAGCATGTGTACACTTCTTCAAAATAGTGGATTTGGCTAGTTCAGGAACACCGGTTTCTGACAGGTGTATAAAATCGAGCACACAACCATGCAATCTCCATAGACACAATGGCAGTAGAATGACTTTCAACGTGGCACCGTCATAGGATGCCA
This sequence comes from Oncorhynchus nerka, assembly GCF_034236695.1. NCBI lineage: Eukaryota > Metazoa > Chordata > Actinopteri > Salmoniformes > Salmonidae > Oncorhynchus > Oncorhynchus nerka. The sequence goes on from NC_088419.1 coordinate 48,841,561, forward strand.
CCTTTCTAACAAGTCAGCTTGTAAAGTTTCTGTCCTGCTAGAGCTGCACTGGTCAACTGTAAGTGTTGTTCTATGGAGTGATGAATTGCGATTCACCATCTTGCAGTCTGACAGACAAATTTGGGTTTGGCAGGTGCCAGGAACACGCTACCTGTCCCAATGCATAATAGTGCCAACTGTAAAGTTTGGTGTCGGAGGAATAATGGTCTGGGGCTGTTTTTCATGGTTCGGGCTAGGCCTATTAGTACCACTGAAGGGAAATCTTAATGCTACAGTATACATTGACATTCTAGACAATTCTGTGCTTCCAACTTTGTGGCAACAGTTTGGGGAAGGCTCTTTCCTGTTTCAGCATGACAATGTTGAAAGGTTTGTCGACATCGGCATGGAAAAACTTGACTGGTCTGCACAGAGCCCTGAACTCAACCCCATCGAACACCTTTGGGATGTATTGGAAAGCAGACTGCGAGCCATTCCTAATCGCCCAACATCAGTGCCGACCTCACAAATTCTGTTGTTGCCGAATGGAAGCAGGGCCCAGCAGCAGTGTTCCAACATCTAGTGGAAAGTCTTCCCAGAAGAGTGGAGGCTGTTATAGCAGCAAAAGAGGGACCAACTCCATATTACTGTCCATGATTTTTGAAATGAGATGTTCAATAAGTGGGTCTTCACATACTTTTGTTCATGTGGTGTGTATAAAAAATAAATAAACCATCATTAAATGTGCCAGCCTGGTCTCAGAGACTAGACGTAACATAGTAAAAGTAAGTCCGGTACACAAATTAGTGGGATATGTTACATTTGGTATGGTTACATACGAGAGAAGGTTACTTAAGGCAAAAACTAATGTACATTAGGGTGTTTGGTCGGGTGGATGGGCGGATGTATAACGCTAACGTCTAGCAACTACTTACACATTTTTAGCTACCTTGCAACTACTTAGGATGTTAGCTAACCCTTCCCCTAACCCTTTAACCTAACTTTTAACCTTATCCTTAACTCCTAACCCCTAACATTACCCACCTTACTAATGTTAGCGTTAGCCACCTATAAAAACAAAGATCAAATAAAATAAAATGTTATTAGTCACATGCGCCGAATACAACAGGTGTAGATCTTACAGTGAAATGCTTACTTACGAGCCCATAACCAACAATGCAGTGAAAAAAATATGGATAACGATAAGAAATAAAAGTAACAATAAAAGTACCGGTACAGAGTCAATGTGCGGGGGCACCGGTTAGTTGAGGTAATATGTACATGTAAGTAGAGTTATTAAAGTGACTATGCACAGATGATAACAATAGAGAGTAGCAGCGGCGTAAAGGGGGGGTGGGCAATGGAAATAGTCTGGGTAGCCATTTGATTAGATGTTCAGGAGTCTTATGGCTAGGGGGGTAGAAGCTGTTTCGAAGCCTCTTGGACCTAAACTTGGCATTCTGGTACCGCTTGCCGTGCTGTAGCAAAGAGAACAGTCTATGACTAGGGTGGCTGGAGTCTTTGACAATTTTTAGGGCCTTCCTCTGACACCGCCTGGTATAGAGGTCCTGGATGGCAGGAAGCTTGGCCCTGGTGATGTACTGGGCCATACGCACTACCCTCTGTAGTGCCTTGCGGTCCCAGGCCGAGCAGTTGCCATACCAGCCAGTGATGCAACAAGTCAGGATGCTCTCGATGGTGCAGCTGTAGAACCTTTTGCGGCTCTGAGGACCCAATAGAGTCACACCCTCCATATATATAACCTCCCAGTAATTAATTGGGTAAAAAAATACAAGCATTAGCCATCCCCACCTAGCTAATGCTAACTACAACGAATTGGAATTTGTAACATACAGCATCATGAGTTTTGCAAATTCATAACACATTGTAAGAATTGCAATTCGTAACATATCATACTAATTGTAATTCATAATATATCATATGAAATGGATGATGGACATCCACAAATGAATACAGTGTCCCGGATTTACATTTACTATGTTACGTCTACTCCTGAGTCTAGGATGCATGTGCGCCTATGCCTTTCTTTGTTTACAAACCATAAGCTAGCTACTAGTAGATAGCTCAAACAGAACGTACAACCAAATGTACTGGCAACCTTTCATCTGTGGTGTGACTGTTAGTTAGCAAGCTACTTACCAGCATGCCAGCAAACGCACACTATGTTTTGATTGGATGCCATAATGTAACATTTTCAGAAGAATGAAGGCATCCGACAGCTGTAGCTGCTTTTCATTTCCCTACTCAAGCATTTCGCTCCACACGCAATAACATCTGCCAGATATGTGTATGCGACCAATAAAATCAATTTGATTTGATTTTGGGTGGGCAGGCTGCGCCTGAAAATTTGAATAATGTCGCGCACGTGCAGTGCGCATTTCGAGTGAAGTTGATTTATCAATTGGGGAGAACATTCAATGGGTCTTGCCAGGAAAGCTAATCCTGAAGACGGATGCTGTACCGTCATTGACAGTGGATCGTACAAGTGCTGACCATAATGCAACTTTCAGAGTTTGATGAGTCTGAAAAAGTATCCAACATTTTTTTGGGGGGGGGGGGGATCGTGGGCTAACGTTACATAAATGCAAATGTCGCTGTGTACTGCTTTCACTTGTGAACACACCTGTAACACACTTACCTGATAGTCACCGTTCTTCCATCCCCATTGAGTATTAGAACTGCTAGCACACAGCAGGCAAAAAGGAATGCTGTCCACAAAAGGAGTTGCGGTGTGTGTGTATAGTATTTGTAGTTAACCTCTGAAAATCACATTTTGCCATTCCATTGTGTGGGTCATTTTCTTACGGTTGATTTAGCTTGTGTCATAAGGGTTAATTATGATGATTAGCCCCAATGTTCCATCTCCTTTTGTCTTTCCACTATCATCAAGCTGTAATGATATACATTTTCGAAAATTCAACATCTCCTGCACATTTTCCCAGACAACCACCGCAGCAGGAATGGTGTGATACAGCTTTCCCAAGGCAAAGAAGGGAGTGGTATGCTGTGAAAGCCTGTGAACACAGACCCAACGTACCTGTAAGTCATAGCTATTCATTTAAAACCTGCATCAACTGAGCATTTCAGGCACACAAACATTTCAACTACAAACATTGAAAAGTTTCACAAAAAAAGTGCACGACCAAAAATGGCATATTTCAAATTGTGTACTTCAGAAACACCAGTAAAATCAACTCTTTGACAGCATCACACCTCAGAACAGTAAATAAAGGGAAATGAAATTCACTACCCGTTTAAAACATTTCCCTTTTCAAAAAGATGACATGCTTCGTAGACAGGCTCCTGTATCTCCTCTACAACGAGGTCACCCTGGACTGAGGTCCGTATTTGGGGAAGCTGTGCGAGCTGTCCATCCCAGGACCCCTGTCTGCCCAGTGTGAGAGGAAGAGGCCATAGCTGGATTTTGTCTCCCACTTCAATCTTGGGGGTGACTGCCTGTTTGATTTGAAGCAGGGTACATGGGTCCCCCACCTTTCCCGCTCCCCTACCCATCAATCTCTGTAGTTGGTTGCATTTCTTAAAGCCTAACTAACTCACTTTTACGTGATCTCATATTACATTTCGTTACGTTGTATTATTTTATTCAAGTATGCGGATGGGAGATGATTGTTACAAATTGTATGAATCAATGGGTCCTGCATACTGATCTATATTGGGCTTATGGCTCTATGTCAAATTATGTCTCACCATTAATTCTTTCTTTATTTCTCATGAGTGTTCACGTTGATCAATATTTTGGCTATGCTGGCCTGTTGTAAAATATAAAAATAAATGTCTGATCAATACGCTGTTTTCATGTACATTCCCTTATGTCTAACATGACTGAACACTTCCCTCTGCAACTGGTTCCTCTACTTCCTAGGTAGGCCTGATTACCGATGACGATGAGACAGCCTATAGGGAGGAGGTCAGAGACCTGGCAGTGTGGTGCCAGGACAGCAAGACAAAGGAGCTGATCGTGGACTACAGGAAAAGGAGAGCCGAGCACGCCCCCATTCACATCGACGGGGATGTAGTGGAGCAGGTCGAGAGCTTCACGTTCCTCAGCGTCCACATCACAAAGGATCTATCATGGTCCACACACACCAAAACAGTCGTGAAGAGGGCATGACCATGCCTCTCCCCCCTCATGAGACTGAAAAGATTTGGCATGGGCCTTATGACTGGCTGCATCGCCGCTTGACATGGCAACTGCTTGGCAACTGACATCCGATCTCAAGGCACTATAGAGGGTGATGGTACGGCCTAGTACATCACTGGGTCTGAGATCCCTGCCATCCAGGACCTCTATACCAGGCAGTGTCAAAGAAAGGCCCTAAAATTGTCAAAAACTTCAGCCACGCAAGTCATATACTGTACTCTCTGCTTGGTATCAATCCAAGTCTGGAACTAACAGGACCCTGAAAAGCTTCTACCCCCAAGACTGCTAAATAGGTAGTGAAATGGTTAACCAGATAGCTATCCGGACCATCTTCATTGACCCTTTTTGAATTCCCTTTTTGAACTCATCACATACGCTGCTGCTACTGTTTATTATCTCTCCTGTTGCCAACTCATTTTATTCCTAGATATATGCACGTATCTAGCTCAATTACCTCGTTCCCCTGCACATCGACTCGGTACTGGTACATATATAGCCAAGTTGTCACACCCTGACCTTAGAGATCCTTTTTATGTCTCTATTTTGGTTTGGTCAGGGCGTGATTTGGGGTGGGCATTCTATGTTTTGTGTTCTATGTTTTCTATTTCTTTGTGTTTGGCCGTGAATGGTTCTCAATCAGGGACAGCTGTCTATCGTTGTCTCTGATTGGGAACCATACTTAGGCACCCTTTTTCCCACCTGTGGGTGTGGGAAGTTGACTTTGTTTAGAGCACTTTGCTTTTGAGCTTCACGGTTTGTTTTCGTAGTGTTTAGTGTGGCGTCATTTTGATTAAAATAAAGAAAATGTACGTTCACCATGCTGCACCTTGGTCCTCTCCTTTGAACAGCCGTGACACAAGTTATCATTATTATTATGTGTTATTACTTTTCTAAAGTGACTCAGTCTTTACTAATTCTTGTTAAGAAGTGTATCAGTGAAGTGTATTCTGTAATTACTTACAAAACAATAGCAATACAATTGTGTATTGGTGCTGTTTTTCTGATATCTAACAGTCCATGATTAGCTCTGTTGACCATGAGAGCATTTTGCAGAGAAAATGGGTTGAGGCATACTATTTAGGCTTGGAATGACATGTGGACCATTGTTTACCTAGTCATCAATGACATGTGGCCCATTGTTTACTTTGTTACCTGGCAATGACCAAAGAGCTGTCAGTCATGAACATAAGCTCCCCGTCCACTCGTCCTGTTCTTTCAGGCTTCCTGATAATTAGAGATGAGAGTAAAGGTACAATTTCTTCAATTCTGAGCATTTTTATAGCGTACAAATATTATGTGTGATGTTTTGGTCATTCAAAGTCTGTTTTTACTTGGGGAAATAGGATGACTCTGTGGGACATTTAATACACGTGAAAAGATGGTTTCACCTGTGAAATTTAAGCTCAACATGTGAAAACAGCCATTTCACATGTGAAATCTCTCCCATCTTTCAAACAGACACCTAACATACCATCATTTTTTATGTTGACTACAAAGGATTCTGTGTACGGGCCGATGTAGCAAGGCCTAGACCTCAAAGCCATTGTTGTGAATCATACTGTGATGCCAATGAAGGCTGTTTGGGTGAATAAAGCTTGCATCATGAGACCAGGTTCAAGATTGACTTTAAAATTGGATGTTTGTCCATGTCCTCCTGAGGATGTTTGTAAATGCCTTCAAAACCGGCCACTAGGGGCAACAGTGAGTACTATTATTATAACACCTTAACACCGATGGTTGCGTGTTTTAGACTATACCATACCTTAACCCTTCACTTCACCATTCAGAATGAGTGCTTAATCTTAGTGTTTTAACCATATCCAAAACCTAAACCCTTAACTTCTGAATTTGACGCTTGGAGCAACTTAGAAATTTGACGTTTGGAGAAAAGTGCAAAAACGTCTAATTCTGCATTGAGTGTGAGAGCTTGTTGCAAGCATCGCGAAACCTTGCCTTACCTTAAGGCATGCAACAGTTCCCCAAGCTAATGCGTAAGCTTTAGCTCAGAGGGCTAACAATCACGTGGCACCCAAGAGACTTGAATTTAAACCCAGTTGGACACTCCAGTGCATTCCCTTTCCCAACAATCTCTTTTTAATTGCACTACTCTCCATTATAAGAGTGAGAAGTGTGAGGTTAAGACTGAAGTGGTATGAGCCTTCATTAAGCCTACTGCAATGCTCTCTCACCATCGGAGCTATAGAGGTGTGACCATCTCATCTGCCCACAGATGAGGCTGGGGCTCAGCCTAGAAGACCAGCACCATTCCTCCCATTTCCTCGCCTTTCCCTCCCGCCCTCCAGATGCACCCTTCTATTCCTGGCTTCTAACCTTGCCCTGACCCCTCTCTCCATCTTGCTCTCCATCCCTCCTTCCCTCCCTCTTTCACTTTACACAACTAGCTGTGTGTGGGAAGTAGCCAGTGTCAATCAGGGGGGCCATGGACAGATGAGAGCTTTAATTAGTGGAGGGAAGGAATGTTTCACCTCTCAGTGAATGGGAGTGCAGAGCGGTCAATCAAGGGTGACAGAAGGCAGGGAGACCTGGACGGGCACTGATTGGCCATACGTGTTATATCGCCTTAACTAGATGTTACATGCTTTTGATTGGGATGTTAGCACAGCTTTAATATGGAGTCGCTCAGATGAGATAGCCATCAAATGTCCTATCTAGCCAGACTGTCATGTTTATGTGCAGTGCTGGAGGCCACAGGGTGTTTGTGCAACCAACTGGGCTTTCCTGTGCACCACAAGACTGTATTAGCCCTCTGAGCTTAGGTCTCAGACAAAGTCAGTCATCGCGAGTGTGGTTCTGAATCACATTACCACGTTTCATAAGCACACAATAAGGGTTGGCGTTCACATGAATGACAGATGCAATAATAAGGATGTTTTTTGACAAAGGTAGTGGGGCATGGTTAGCTTTACATAAATTCCTATATTTCAATTCACTTCCCGACTACAACAATGAGGCATTTTATAATGACTCCTAACCCCCCCCAAAAATGCCTACTGTACAAATGAGTTCCCGAGATTGGTGATGGATGAAGGAAGTCAATCCAATGATGTGTAAATTGTCATTCGTTACCACTCACTGATCTATTTAATCGACTACAGTTACAATCAAAGGTGCATCATTAATTAAGCTGTACGATGAAATCTCATTAGATTGCGCAAGACTTCAGAATCAAAATAAATATCCCTACTTCAGAGGAATTAGCTGCCACACTATCATCATTCACACCGTCCAAAATAATACATTGAAACACACACAGGAAATCTATGCATTACTGAATAATAATTGGCCAGTGAATGACAGAAGATGTAATGAGACCAAACATACTTTCAGCCGGTTTCAAGAGAAATATCCATCATCTTTATGGCTCTGTCGTGCAAACAGTTTCTTTGATGATTTGATGTGAAACAGATTATGGAAACAACGAAGGATTCTCAGATGGGGAGAAATGAATGTGGGATTCTAGATCCATTTGAGATATTTGGAGAATTAATTTGACTACCCAAGTTTCCCACTGGGCAGAAGCAGCGGAGTCTTCAATATTTCATAATCTTTGTTTCAAAGGGTTAACAGAAGCAACTGAATGAACCTATTCCCTTTATAGTGCATTACTTCTGACCAGGGCCTATAGGGCTCTGGTCAAAAGTAGTGCACTATGTAGGGAATAAAGTGCCACTTGGGACAGTTGCCATAGAGTCATTATATTAAATAATTAACAGACAGCCTCTTTGGGTAAGATCACTGACTGATCGCATTAGCTGTGGCTATTGCACTGCGATGATAACGGTTGTTTTCATAACCCACAGTTTACCATCATTTGAAGTTCTCAAAGGAAATCCGCGAGCATCGCGTCTGTCATCATGCTACTTAAAGCTAGACAATTACATGTGAATGAATGAGCCACTCACAACAAATCAACACCATCAAGACACACAGTATGGTGTCTGAATCACATTGTGTTTTGGGTACATATAGTCCAGTTTCGTGTATTCATGGATGCCAAGGGAAGCCAGGCTTCCCCAAATATCTGACCAATAAAAATAAATAAAATAAAAATAATGTATCTTTTGTCTCTCTCCGTGTTCTCATCATTTTCTGTTTATTTGCAAGTGGCTGAATCTCACCGGTGAAATCATCCGAATGAGGGAAACTGCGCCCCCATTCTCAGTATGTGTAGCCCATGTATCTGATGCTGTCTGGACCAAAAGAGTAAAACATGTTTCTGCCTTAGCATTTGATTGATTGACGCCAGCAAGCATTTGGCATCACTTGATAAAAAAATGATAGAAATAATTAGCCAATCAGCATTAAGCTGAACTCAGCTGTGGGTTGCCCTGGTGCAGCAAAATGCCCCCCAAGGTAGGCCAGTTTGGATTTAGCTTCAGACCAATCAAATAACTTCTTAAGCAAAACATAATTTTCAGAAAAACGTGTCTGCTTCTGCTTGTGTTGATGTCCTGAGCAGTACATACAGTACACTTTTAGTTTTTGTTGTCGTAGGCTACATAGCTGAAACGCTTGCTAGCCTAATTTCCTCGCATTGGCAACAATGAACCAGCTAAGTTAGCTAGCTAGCGTGAGCCTACTAGACTACCTTTTTTACTTAAAATTGTCTCAGGCCAGTGGCACAACATATTCATTTAGTCATTTAGTGATCTGTTTCACTTGTCTTTGTGATGGTTCCCACCCCCCTCCAGGTATCGCCCAACCTTCTCCCATTATCCCCTGTGTATTTATACCTGTCTATTCTGTTTGTCAAGCTTTCCAGCATTTATCAGCTCCTGTCTTTTCCCAGCCTCTCTTTTTCTCATCCTCCTGGTTTTGGACCCTTGCCTGTCCTGACCCTGAGCCTACCCGCTTGACCACTCTGCCTACCCCTGACCCTGAGCCTGCCTGCCATCCTGTACCTTTGCCTCTGTTGCTGTAATAAACATAGTTTCTTTGACACGGTCTGCATCTGGGTCTTACATTATCCTGATAAATGTATGCTTAGATCATAATCATTGGCCTGTACAGATAATTAGGATTAAACCACAAGTCCAAATCCCCATCTCCATCCATGGCTTAAGGAAAGGGCCGATTTAGCAAGCTAGCAACATAGTCCGTTTTGCCAACATGAAAGAGAGGAGGATGGCATTGGGGTTCAACTGTTCTATAAGTAGGGCACACAGAATCAGTAGCATGCACAGCCACATGATATTTAGCAACATTGATTGGACTAAATTGTTTTTGGTATCTTTAAGTTAGTTTTCAGTGTACTAAACTAAGTATAGCCTTGTTGATTTGATGATGTTTAAATGTTTAAGGTGAAATGGTGTTGGAATTAGCGACCTGTTGTGTTTTTGCTGACTTGCGCTAAATCTGTGGTTCTAAATCCGTAGTTGTTTAGTAAACTGCTAAACTTTGAACTTGCTTGAACATGCTAAAATGGTTTGTTATATGCAATATTTATTTTGTGGACTTCACCTTTATTCCGCCACTATGTGACATGTCTTTTTGCTGTCACAGCCTTATTGTATATCACGATGGCGTACGAACATATGGGTTATGGGAGCAAACAAAGCAATTATCACAACATTGGTTGTAATATGGCATTCTTACTGGCTTGGCTTCCTCGGTGATTGTACCCACGCACCGCTACTGATGTAGTCGGAGTGTGCTTGATTAGGAGAGAAAAGTGAAAAGGGCAAAGACATTGGAGCAACTCGAAATGATGAGCTATGCTCTAGCTAGCGTTGAGTGTGGGAGAAGTACTGTGCTGTACTGGTGACAAATGGCCAATAGCAGCTGTGGTACAGTGCTGCCGTTGTAAGCGGAAGCCATTGAGAAGCCCCTGGCTCATCAGGTTAAGGAGTTCACGGTCGGAAGCTCGTGCTTTTTATTATAATCCTTCTTTTTTTGTTGTCTATCTCTCCTTCTCTCACTGACAGACAACAACTCTCGTTTAATATAATTCCATTCCATGAGTCTATTTTCTCTCTTCCCTTTCTCTCTTTCCTTCTATTTCTGCTCTCCACCTACCATTCCTGTTCTGTGAGGAGAACACCTATAGCAACAGCCTGACATGACATTTCAGGTGGGCGAAGGTGCTAAAAAGCCCCTTAGAAAAATAGAAGATGATTTCTACTTGCTTGGCCTCTACGGTCTAAGTGTAACTGCTTCATAAGCAAACAAATAGAATAATCGCTATTCATTAATAGTGCAAACACTAGATGACTGGAGACATTAGTTTGGGTGGTGTGTATTTAGGAACCATCCATTTTCTATTGCAAGATAATTAATAGTACAAACAGAAAAAAAATCCAAAATGGTGGCTTGTTGAATTAATACTCGGACCAGGTAAGAAACAAAGCCAACTGGGTTTGTTATCTAGGTGTGAGTTAGGGAACAACTGCTTTACACATTTTCCACCTTAATAGAAAATGTGAGTTTATGCTAGTGTTTGAATGCCAAAGGGAGAGAAGATTTCTTTTTTTACATCATCAACCCATTTTACCTCAACCTTTGCTTGCCCTCTTTCCCACCACCACTACCCAGGTACTGTAGCTTCGTTCCTCTCACCGTAGTGGTGTGATATCATTTGACTATAACCTTGGCGAGGTAGAGCACCTCCAACAATAACACCGCCCTGTCACTACTGCAAAACATCACCTCTCCTAGGGAGAAACAACCAAAGGATGAGGCACTGTGAGTCCTTGCTTGCATGTAGCTACTATTTAGCTCCCTGCCCTGTTAGTTTTATTACTGTTGGGCCGAAGCCACTCTCACTGAGGTATTTTACTTTCTTAATGTTTCGTGACATCTGTTTTCCTCCCTCTCTACCTCTCTCTGTTTCCCTCACCTTTTTTTTCTTCGTTCCTATCGGTGGTTGACATCTCCTTGCCACCTTGCCCACCCCGAGGGCAGCGAGACGAAAATAGCACCCAATGATGAGCCAATTAATGAGACTCTACAGAAACCAGAAACAACGTGTCGTAAGAAGAACTTTAGAGAGAGAATACCCAGGGTAGTGTTCAACACAATTCCAACCAAAGTAAATACAACAAACACAAAGTATACGGACTGAGATTTGGTAAAAGTGTGCAGTATAGTAACAGCCTGAAAGTGTGCAGTATGTTGATAACAAACCAAACCTATTCCATGACAGAAAAGAGAAACAGTGTCTACAGAGTGGGGAGCATCAGTCAGCGGTAGCTCTAGCCTCACAATGAGACAGGTCAGTTAGCGCTGTGGCAAGCAGCTGTTCACAGTTTGTCTCGCGCTAACAGGGTACACTGAGTGTCCAAAACATTAGGAACACCTGCTCTTTCCACGACAGACTGACCAGATAAAAGTTATGATTCTTTATTGATGTCAATAATACGCCACTTCAATCAGTGTAGCTGAAGGCAAGGAGACGGGTTAAAGAAGTATTTTTATGCCTTGAGACAATTGAGACATGGTTTGTGTGCCATTCAAAGGGTGAATGGGCAAGACAAAAGTAGTAGGTGCCATGCTCACCGGTTTGAGTGTTTCAAAGAACTGCAAAGCTGCTGGGTTTTTCACGCTCAACAGTGTCTGTATCAGTGTGTGTATCAAGAATGGTCCACCCCACCAAACGATATCCATCCAACTTGAACTGTGGATACCATCCATCCAACTTGAACTGTGGAAACCATCCATCCAACTTGAACTGTGGAAATCATTGGAGTTAACATAGACCAGCTTCCCTCTGGAATGCTTTCGACACCTTTTAAGAGTCCAATCCCTGATGAATTGGGGCTGTTCTGAGGGAAAAGGGGGTGCAACTCAATGTTAGGAAGGTGTTTTGTACACGCAGTGAAGTTCTTAGGTTAGATGATAAGTGAGGGGGGTAGACATGCTCTTTTTAGGGACTGAAAACAGACTGCTGCTGGTGGTATGTTTGTGTGTGTGTGTGTGTTTGTGTGTGTTTTGCCTTGCAGCTGGTGATAGAGAGAGACTGGAGTATGCTGATATGTCAGCCTCTCACTAGGACTAGGCTGACGATAATATCTAGAGACGGTTGGGTATTTACTCCCAGGCAGAAAATACTCTCCTACTGTATATCCCCTACAAGTGAACATACTGATTAAATGTCAATATGTAATTGAAAATGGGCTTGCTGTTGTTCTGTTTGTGAATCTCATGAGGTGGTACATAATAAGCTCTAAAGCCCAGGGAATTTAGAATGGAAAAATAGTTTACACACCCTCTCCCTGTCACACTCACACAAGAGTTAGACACTGACACGCACATAGGCATGCACACACACACACAAACAAACACACACACACACCCCTGAGGATCTGCATGTTGTTTTGTAGGGAAAGTCTAGCTGCTTCAGAGGTCCATTAACCACGGTGTTGGATGTTTATGTGAAGTAAGCTTTGTTTCAGATTCCCCCTCTCGGTCCTCTTGTTGTATCCGCCCGTCTCTTTTTGTCTCTGCCTCTATGTACTTTCCACTGTCTCTTGTGGTTTCCTCATCATCCGTATCTCTAGGACTCAAACTTAACAACAAATACCTGGGGACATTTGGCAACAGGTTTACACCCTCATACTCAGATACATCCATATTATCCATATGCACGCTGCTGCCATGTTGCTGCCAATTGAAAGTGGCAGCGGAGTTCGTCACAGAATCCTAATCACGGGAGGTAATTGGCGGCTGGTTCAGCCTGGGTGTGTGGGATAGAGATAGCTGTGTGAGCATGTCTGGCTCACCCCGTGGTGAGGTCAGTCAGCATGTGTCGAGAGAGAGCAGGTCTGCTTGACCAGGCAGCTGTGGTCAAATGCTGCCTGTCTTGCGTCATAAGCGGCCAACAGATTTGATCAAATCTCAATGCTATGCAAATACTGTGAAATAGTGGATGGAGGTGGATTCATCTGTCATAATATAATGTATCCATGCCAGAAACGGTTGATATCATGAGAACAGTATCTGTGCAATCTATGTACAATGTAATTGGAGTACACAATCATGATATAACATGCTTTCGACCAAACCCACTCTGGCTCCAGAGTGGTGCAGTGGTCTAATGCACTGCATCTCAGCGCAAGCAGTCTCACTATAGTTCCTGGTTCACATCCAGCTGTGATTGGGAGACCCATAGGGCAGCACACACTTACCCCAGGTTTGACTGGGGTATGCTGTCATTATAGATAATAATTTGTTTTTAACTGACTTGCATTGTCAGTTAAATTTATAAAGCTTGGTTGCCATTTAGAAGGTTTGCCAGAGCGCAACTCCTCCATCCTTTATTCTGTGCCAAGTTCTCTAAATATACACTCTCTCTCCGCAGAGAATGAAAACATGCGATCGTGACCCTGAGGTTCATCCAAAGATAAAATGTATTCTAGATGCCAGAGGGGTATGCAGCAGGTTCAAAGTTTGAAGGGAAACATGTTAACCAGACTGCAAAGAGAAATCTATTGCCTCTCAATATTTGGTCAGTTCAATCGTCTCACATGGAAATGAAAGTAAATGGTGCCCATTGTTTCCTGCCTGGTGTGTTATTTAAAACGTGTGGTGCATTACATTCACCCCCGCCCTCCACAGTTCCTCGTTCCCCCGACTCCTCATATAGAACACGAACAGTTAATTTGCTGTGAACAGGAAATCAATGGATGAGGAAAGATGGCTTCCTTCCCTGCGAGGGAGATAGATCAGGTGGTGGTGGGACGTTTCTGGGAATCAATGGCAGAGAGAGAGAATTGCTACACGAATGGGGTTGTAGCTGGGACTCAGATCACAAGAAAATGGATTAAAATTTCAGCAGCAGAGGGAGAGAGAGTAAATGGGTGAGCTCTCGTAGTGGGCACACACAGGACATTTGACATCAAGAGACTGTGTTCTCCAAAGATTTCAGGGCTATAGGCTGATGTTGCAGCCATTGCGTAGCAGCCCAAACTTGGTTTGTTCCTCAGGGATTTGGTGGAGATAGACAGAGGATGGGTAGCTTTTTGGAAAGTGAGAAAACTGAGGATGTGTGGGACTGTTTGCTTGTTTTTCAACCAATTGACTTCTCTAAATTGTCTTTGTGAGTTGGTACGAGCCTAAGTGTAGAACAGAAACTCGCTTTGCAACGGTCCTCCAACAGTTAGACCGCCTCGGCACAACCAAAGCTAAACCTGAGGGTGTGTCAGAGGTGACATGACCTCTGGAAGTTAAGGTCACGTAGACAGGAAGCAGTTAAAATGACATCCAGGAAGGAGATGCCACCAAGGAATTACCTTCAGAACAACGGAAGGAAAATCCTGGAAAGAACAACATCCTGACTTTTCTCTTTGAGAGTTAGAAATTTCTGTCACGTCGGTAGACTTTCTCTGCCTCTCTCTCAGATGTCAGAGCCTGCAATGAAGTCTTTTATCCTGGGTGACGCTAAGGTGCATTATCATACTGCTCTTATTCAGCAGAGCACAGGAGATAGGGAGCTGGAAGTGAAGTTGGGCAACCAGTGGGTGGAAGTGTGTCTCGTTAGGGATGGGATTCAATATGGTGGCTGGGGTGAAGGTTGATGGTGTCAATGTACCCAAATTAGGCATAAGGTTTGTGGCTCTAGATGGGAGAAAACTGCTTTTACAGGGGTGCATTCACCAGAAACCAAACATAACTAAATAGGCATGGAAACACCTTGAATTTGTCCAATAAAAACTCTCTGGAAAACGTTTTGCTACAGTGTGCATTAATGAATAGACCCCAGGTATTTGCAAAATACAAAACGCTCCAGATTACGAAGGGTTCACCCCCCCATCCCATTTGCACCGCAGGTCCTCTCTGCCCCCTAAATGACGCCCCTGACTAGAGGCGTAGTCATTATCTGTGTAAACCATGAGGTAACATCGTAATTAAACAATTAATATGAATAATAATGGTAACTAACATACACATTGTTGTCAGCTATTTTCAAGATCGAGCACTTTCAGTACAGAACAAAAAACTGTTAGATGATGCATTTTCCAAAATATACTTTTTGAGTGTAGAACTCCTTTAATGTGTTACTTTCATCTTTCAGAAGTGTTTCAATCTCCACTTGGTGTCTTCAGACTCGGTGATCACAACCAACCAATCAGGCTTTGAAGAAAGAAAAGCATGGTGGTGGTTTTAAATTGGACCTTGAAAAGATTGCCAAAAGATTGCCAATTGTGATGCAAAGCAACTATTTAGCACCCCACCATTCTCTATACAGTGGGTGGGTGTGGGTTTCCACTTGCCATTGTGAACCCTGAATATCATTTCAGGCTTAGGTGGAGACACAAGTTTGCTGTGAATGTGTTTGGACCATCACCGCACTCTATTTTACACCTCACTAGCTTTCGATGAACTCATAAAATGACCTCACCGAGTCTTTCCCATGCAGTAAACCTGGTATTGCCAACCCTCCCCATTCTTCCCTCTGAATCGTATATAAATTCATGACTTATTTTCTCCGCCTCCATTACTTTCAAAAGGCCCGATTCCGACTTGAGTTATTAAGCGCACGTCAATGGAACGTTATTTCCATTTATGGGGTGGCAGGGTAGCCTAGTGACTAGAGTGTTGGACTAGCAACCAGAAGGTTGTAAGTTCAAATCCCCGAGCTAACAGGGTACAAATCTGTCATTCTACCTCTGAAGTTGACCCACTGTTCCTAGGCCGTCATTGAAAATAAGAATTTGTTTTTAACTGACTTGCCTCGTTAAATAAAGGTACAATCATTGCACATTTCTCTCTATGTGTTTTCTGACCTTGAACTTAAAGCATTCACGAAAAGAAGGTGTGGCAGTGTGTCTACAAAATTGTATTCTATAAAGACAGAAGAGTATAAAGATGAAATAAGTGTAAATTATATCATAAGGATTGACATACCACTTTTCAGGACGATATTAAGTTAAATGCACTCTTTGTGATAACGCCTAGAATTCTTGGTTGATTGGCACCTGCAACCCCCCCGTTCATAGATGATGAGGATGATGAGGAATGAAAAGGACGGGGAAAAAGATGCTGCTGACAATGTTGACGGAGGAAGCGGTATAGAATGGTTAACAATAACAACACAAATATGTTGATTGAATGTATAGAATTGTAATTACCTGCTCTATTTATTTGATAATTTACTTGTTGCCTGGAATGTCCTTGGGCGAGGAAGCTAAAGAATTAGTCACAAGTTTCTTTCAAGTGCAACAGGCTTCCAGGTGGGTTGCTGCGAGGCGTTTTGATCATATTTATTTCCACTATCGACTGAGTGAATAGGGTTGCTTTAACAGTGAAGGTCATATGAATAAGGTACAATTTACAGTATCTATACAGTCTTCAATACCATAAAAAAACAGCTTTGCTTGCTTGGGAAGGTAAAGTAAGGTCATACTCACGCACATCATCAACCAGGCAGGCACAAGAGTCCTATAGCATTTGGTGTTTGCCAAAGAAGTCCCTCAATGCGACCGCATTGCGTTCCTGTCGTTTTTTAAGGTTTACTCAAGCACGCTTCTCAACATCAATATCCATGTTCAAGTGAGCTTTGATGTTTAAGCAAGCTTCTAGACGAGTAACAACAACCACCAAAAGACCAAGCTATCCAGTGCAGGTGTGAGAGGGGGTTTCTGAACCACCGTCACAGCAGAACAAATAGTGCATTGTCTCGAAACAACGTCTTTGTCAAACCTGTCTATTCCTGGCTTCTCTGTTCTTTTATTTCGCATTGTAACATGTCAAACAGATGTTTCGGGAAGATATACAACCTGGCGCCATGCTCCAGCGACACTCAGAGAATGACAATCCTTTGCTGTAAAGGTGTGCCTTCGTGGGAATATTTAATTAAGGTTGTAACAAATGTCATGTTGCGGAGGATTAGATTTTTTCTTTTTTTTCAGAAAATGGCCCGCGGGATATCTCTGAGAAGGAAATCCTTGGAATAACAATAGCTATGAGAAAGTTTTTTTTTGTGTCTCTCTGGGTCTCAGTAGCTGTCAATAATCTCTCTTAATTTGATAAATTAAACTGTCTAATGGGACACACGTAAAGAGATATTGAAGAAACTACGATTTATAAGATTTATTGTAATAAGAAGGCATCTTCTCTCCATTATTATCTAGAATTGACGATTGCCCCCAAAAATCTTTCTCCAACTGAATAAAGTGAGCTTTCTGACAGTTATTGTATGCTATCAACAAAACCAAGCTACAGCCTCATGTAGTTTTTATCTCCTCTGGCATACAACCAATATCATGTCCCCTGACAACTAAATGTCAATATTGATTCAATCCCACGTCTGGAGAATTCCACTGCTTTAGAGGTGACACTAGCTCCACAATGAAGACTATTTGTGGTCGCACGTTACCATTCATTGGTTCATAAATGCTATTATGACAATCGTCAATCCTTATGAGCTTTAATCTCCCCAAAGAAACACACACAGTGACCGTAAACCAGACATTAAACTGGACTCTCTTTTCCTACGATACCAATTCAAACACAGTCAGCGTTCGTCACATAGGCACACGGCGGCGGCCATTTTGTATTTGTTGCAGTGGTGCTCGAGTGAATTTTTTATTCCAGCCAGCGTGGCTATGGGTAATTACAGCACCTTTGTTACCCAGCGCCATCCTCTGACAGGGTTCTAATGGATTCCGCGCTCCACAAACACCTGTCAGCGCCTGCGTGAGGGGAGCGTCTGTGTTTCCTTTTACATTTCAGTCATTATTTCATTACTCATTCTGTGCTTACATTCTGTCTCGCCTCGGGTCATTCGGGCCCCCTCTCTTTCTTTGGGTGAGCGGGGGAACGAGCGAGTGTGACATGAAAAATTAATGAACACTCCTTGGCTGTTATTAAAACTGAGACAGCGAGTTATGCAGAGAGAGGGAGGGAGAGAGGGAGGTGGGAGAGTGAATGAAAGAGTAAGAGTTTTCGTGTTGTGTGAGATGAACACTTTGAAGCGTTTGCTTATAGTTGAGTTGATCTTGCCACAGAGTCTGAAGAGCATAGCTACAAGCTGAATAGGTTGTCAATGAAATAAACACAGCAGAACCAAAGAACCTGACATTTCACAACCATTATCTGTGGTTGGAAGGAGGATTGATAAGCAAATTGTGCTCCATTCAACAGGACCAACCTACTGTCACTATCAAGTCCGTTTGCCAGGCATTTCATGTGTAATGATCAGGAAGTAACCAAGATGATGGCTATCAGCTAGCCCATCAACTGAAATTGAACTTGTGGAACTTAAAGAGTAAAGATGGTCAATTACTTTGGCAGTCTAGTTGTGGTTGTCGGTTTACTGTTTCCGGTTTACACAGACATCAACAAGAAAGTGAATTCATCAACGACAACAAGTGTGTGATACTAACCATTGAATCAGCAATTTGTTGAAAGCCCCAAAGACGTAACGATATATAATAGCTACACTAGTAGCAAGCAAGCTGTGAATAACCAACCAATGCCAAACTTAACGATAGGCCATTTGCTTGTAATGGCAACAACACGGGTTATATTTCTATCAAGACTTTTTAAATTCTACCCTGTTTCTATGGTGATACGAGTGGGCTCTCAAATGAAGAGGCTATTTCAGCTCAGTTAAGACCTGCTCTTTACAAATGGAGTGTCACTCATACTTAACATTTAGATCCTGCCTGTGATCCATTTGCTACTTGTGGCTGGTATTATCGCAAAAATAACATTTACATCTACAGAATATAGAGGTACATGTGCTGGTAATTCATTCTTGGGGAGTATTATTTGGCATGAACGAGAATGACGGATCACTCTATGGACCTTTCTATATGGGGGGGGGGGGGGGGGGGCACAGACAGCAACTCAAAGGGGAGGAATTTAACATTCATATATATTCACCATCGTTTATTCTAGGACCTTAGGAAACCTATTCCATGTTTACTTTGGTTGATGTATATCACAACAGCGTGACTGCTTGGACGGTAATTAGGATTTTGCACCACGTTTCTCAGAAGCAACCTAGAAGCAAGATGTAACTTGATTAGAATGTTGATAGCATTTCTATCTTGAATATGTATTATCAAGCATTGTGAACTGAAACATCCCGTTTGAAAACAGACTAAATGAATTGCACTAAAATAGGCTCGATAAGGGGCCTTTGTTCAGTCCAATGCCAAAGCCCCGGCCTAGTCACACAAACTACACTCACACTGTAAGTATGCGCTGTATACCATCCTCTTGACCCACTACCATGCATTGCATTAGAACTAGGGGCGAGACTCTACTACCACAGTACTGTCTCCCGAGAAGAACATCCTCACATTCAGCTTTGGACAAAAGAAAGAGAAGAAGGTCACAGTAGAAAGTCAATGTTTACTGCTGCTGTCTCAGGCTCCTCCCCTCCTCCCCTCCTCACCCCTCCCTCCCCCACTTTGTTCTGCACTCTTTCTCACCTTGAAGGCATAATCGGCTCCTCTAATCCATTCCCCTACGTTTAAGTGCTGCTTCTTCCTCCATCCGAGCCATAGTGCTAGCGCTGGCTGTGGAACACACCGTCTTCCCAGTCGTTCAGAAAGCCTTCCCGGTCGCACAGAGGAGATTGAGCGGCGATCCTCATAGCTCGTCTGACGATGCGTGCTCTATTTGAACGACTTCTTAAAATAGGTGGAGAGTGTTTTTTAAAATCTGTTTCGTCATGGATGTCATCATACAATACTGGGGTATTCTCGTGCCACCTTTCCCTATAGGAAATAAGCTATTTCTAGTCACCAATCAGATGGAATAACATTGTACTGTATCTTTCTCGACATTAAATGTATGTTACATATTTGTTCAATGTATGAATGCACACGAATAAAGGCAATTGTTATAAATCAAGTTCCTTATACAACAGGTTAAGTAACGAGAGATAGGAGGCAGCGTTGGAGTTATTTATAATAGTTGCAGTATTAAAAAAAAGAAATCTTTGTTAAGTACAGTGGGTGGAAGTGTTTGCACGCACTCATCTTGGAATATGAACAAGGAAGGCAATTGCAAAGCCAAGAAACCATCCTACATTCCACATAACGTTTTTTTTTTGCGAGACTAACACAGAGACAGATACTGTTCACTGGAGCCTATCTTCGTGGAGCTATCAAAATAACCATTAGGTCAAGAGGACCGAACAGCGCAGACCGAACAGCGCAGACCGAACAGTGAAAATCCCCAATTTTCAAGATCACCAATGAAACATCCATTCCATCGGGACTGACTCAGCTAGCTCAAAACACGTGGGGCTTTGAGCATTCTGCATCCCGTCTCTCACAGACACAGGTGAATCATCCAAGATGGCTGCTCTGTATGTGTCCGGGGCAACTATCTTTGAACAGACCTGATTATTTCAGTTGGAACACCAAAGCAAGACACCCGCTTGCCATTTCACACAGTCTCTTTTCAACGTTCAAACCTTCCTTCATTGGAACTTCAAAATTTGAGTTTTAAAGCCTCTGTGTGAGTCCTGCCGCCCACACTTGAGTAGCGGAGCCACGGGGTCCTTCTCGTTCGCCGATGCTGGTGTACGCCAGAGACCGGTGGGCGTTCATGCCTTTACCTCTGTCTGAACGGCCTCTACATCTAAACACTGTTTTATAATTGGCGGTTAGAGTGATCATCAAAGAGATAATGTCAAACAACCTAAATGACTACTCTCCCAGCAACAATACAGGGTCCAGCTGTCTTTTTCATTCAGGCTGAAGGGTAGACATCATTTGCTGAAAATAAAGTAAGGGGGGGCTTTTTTGATGTTGCAGAATGGAGCTGAAATGCATGGTGAGACAGAATCCGCATCACAGCCACCCTCCCTGGATCTTCCTCTTTTCTCTCCCCTCATTAATTCTACAACATGTCGAGCTTGTCGTAACCTTTGAGAGTCGCTGAGTTGTCGGGAACAATCAGCGTGGCTGCTAACTCTTTATACAGCTCAGACTAATCTTACCTTAATCTACCTGTTCCCCTGGCCTAAAATCAGAGCAAGGCTAGCTCCCACAGGGAGAAATCGCTGACTCACTCTCTGGACCTTTTAGTAAGATACTGCAGGACTTACTAGGCATCAGACCAGGCCTGGAATAATCAAATAGGATAGATTAATTTATGATCTAGATTTAAAGGTAAACTGTTAGCTGTGGGTCATCTTTATCCCATATGACTCCAAAACCCCTAAACTCTGCCGAAAACGTCATTGAAATCTTCAAACGTCTGCGCTATTTCTCACTGCACAGTTTCGCATTTCAACCATTTTGTAACAATGTTTCAGTTGGAGAAATGCTACTGAGTTGTCTGAAATGGGTTAACTTGCCTTTCATTGCAGGAACACTTTATAGTCCATTTGAGGCCTATTCTCCAAGGCCCAGTGAAGCCAAGCCAGTGATGTGATGTGATGACGCACTCCCTGTGCTGTCACATTCTTTGTTTTGTGCATACTTACAGTGCATTCGGAAAGCATTCAGATCTCTAGACTTTTTCCACAAATGTATAAATTGTTGTTTTTTTCCTCATCAATTGACACACATTTTTGAAAATGTAAAAAAAAAACTAAAATATCACTGTGTCAGCCATCACAGCCTCGAGTTGTCTTGGGTATGACACTAAAAGCTTGGCACACCTGTATTTGGGGAGTTTCTCTCTTTCTTCTCTGCAGATCCTCTCAAGCTCTCTCAGGTTGGATGGGGAGCTGCGCTGCACAGCTATTTTCAGGTCTCCCCAGAGATGTTCGATCGGGTTCAAGTCTGGACTCTGGCTGGGCCAATCAAGGACATTCAGAGACTTGTCCCGAAGCCACTCCTGCCTTGTCTTGGCTGTATGCTTAGGGTCATTGTCCTGTTGGAAGGTGAATCTTCCTGAGCGGTCTGGAGTTGGTACTTTGCTTCGTTCATATTTCCCTCGCTTGGCATTCAGGCCAAAGAGTTCAATCTTGGTTTCATCAGACCAACAAATATTTTTTCTCATGGTCTGAGAGTCCTATAGTTGCCTTTTGGCAAACTCCATAAAGGCCTGATTGGTGGAGTGCTGCAGAGATGGTTGTCTTTCTGGGAGGTTCATTCATCTCCACAGAGGAACTCTGGAGCTACGTCAGAGTGACCATCGGGTTCTTGGTCACCTCCCAGACCAAGGCCCTTCTCCCCTGATTGCTCAGGTTTGCCGGGCGGCCAGCTCTAGGAAGTCTTGGTGGTTCCAAACTTCTTCCATTTAAGAATGATGGAGGCCACTGTGTTCTTGGGGACCTTCAATACTGCACACATTTTTTGATACCCTTCCCTAGATCTGTGACTCGACACAATCCTGTCTCGAAGATCTATGGACAATTCCTTCAACCTCATGGCTTGGTTTTTGCTCTGACATGCACATATATAGATAGGTGTGTGCCTTTCCAAGTCATGTCCAATCAATTGAATTTAACATAGGTGGACTCCAATCAAGTTGTAAAAACATCTCAAGGATGATCAATTGAAACAGGATGCACCTGAGCTTAATTCCGAGTCTCATAGCAAAGGGTCTGAATACTTACATTGGCAAGAATAAGTATGTGAACCCTTTGGAATTACCTGGTTTTCTGCATAAATTGGTCATCAAATTTGATCTGATCTTCATCTAAGTCACAGCAATAGACAAACATAGTGTGCTTAAATTAATAACACACACATTATTGTATTTTTCTTGTCTCTATTGAATACATAATTAAAACATTCACAGTGTAGTTAGGAAAAAGTATGTGAACCCCTAGGCTCATGACTTCTCCAAAAGCTAATTGGAGTCAGGAGTCACCTGGAGTCCAATCAATGAGACGAGATTGGAGATGTTGGTTAGAGCTTGCCCTAAAAAACACTTACAAAATTTGAGTTTGCTAATTCACAAGAACCATTGCCTGATGTGAACCATGCCTCGAACAAAAGAGATCTCAAATGACCCAAGATTAAGAATTGTTGACTTGCATAAAGCTGGAAAGGGTTACAAAAGTATCTCTAAAAGCCTTGATGTTCATCAGTCCACGGTAAGACAAATTGTCTATAAATGGAGAATGTTCAGCACTGTTGCTACTCTCCCTAGAAGTGGCCGTCCTGCAAAGATGACTGCAAGAGCACAGTGCAGAATGCTCAATGAGATTAAGAAGAATCCTAGAGTGTCAGATAAAGATTTACAGATATACCTGAAACATGCTAACATCTCTGTTGACGAGTCTACGATAGGTAAAACACTAAACAAGAATGGTGTTCATGGGAGGACACAAC
This sequence comes from Oncorhynchus nerka, assembly GCF_034236695.1. Taxonomy (NCBI): domain Eukaryota; kingdom Metazoa; phylum Chordata; class Actinopteri; order Salmoniformes; family Salmonidae; genus Oncorhynchus; species Oncorhynchus nerka. Next base: position 48,864,931 of record NC_088419.1, read on the forward strand.
AGAAGAAGCCACTGCTGTCAAACAAAACATTGCTGCACGTCTGAAGTTTGCAAAAGTGCACCTGGATGTTCCACAGCGCTACTGGCAAAATATTTTGTTGAGTTGTTTGGAAGGAACACAACACTATAAGCGGAGAAAAAAAGGCACAGCACACCAACATCAAAATCTCATCCCAACTGTAAAGTATGGTGGAGGGAGCATCATGGTTTGGAGCTGCTTTGCTGCCTCAGGGCCTGGACAGCTTGCTATTATCGACAGAAAAATGAATTCCCAAGTTTATCAAGACATTGTGCAGTAGCGTGCAGGAGAATGTTAGGCTGTACTCCAATTGAAGCTCAACAGAAGTAGGGTAATGCAACAGGACAATGACCCAAAACACAGAAGTAAATCAACAGAATGGCTTCAACAGAAGAAAATACGCATAACCTCAAGAGTTTGGGACTCGGGTTGAGTCCCAAACTCAACCCGATTTGAGATGCTGTGGCATGACCTCAAGAGAGCATGTCACACCAGACATTCCAGGAATATTGCTGAACTGAAATAGTTTTGTAAATAGGAATGGTCCAAAATTCCTCCTGACCGTTGCGCAGGCCTGATCCGCTCTACAGAAAACGCTTGGTTGAGGTTATTGCTGACATAGGAGGGTCAACCAATTATTAAATCCAAGGGTTTACATACTTTTCCCACCCTGCACTGTGAATGTTTATACAGTGTGTTCAATTAAAACATTAAAACGTATAATTGTTTGTGTGTTCTTAGTTTAAGCAGACTGTCTATTTGTTTGTCAAATTTTATGACCAATTTATGCAGAAATCCAGGTATTTCCAAAGGGTTCACATACATTTTCTTGCCACTGTATGTAAATCTAAGAACCTGTTTTCACTTTTTCATTATGGGGTACTGTGTGTAGATTGATGATAAAAAAATCTCATCTGATCTGGAGACATTCATCTCAAGGTGAAACGCTGTCTTCAAACACCTGTGTCAGTGGTGGATCATCGCTAGAGCAATTCAAATGTCCACCTCTTCCAGTTCCATCATTACTTGAACATTGGTCCTCTTCTCCCTCCCCCTCCTCTTTGTCTCTGGATATTACAGGAGGGCATCCACTCGGCACCTTATCTATCACCGCACGTCAGCCATTTTCAATGTAGTCTGTTTGGCCATATCCCGTCTGCTGATTTAAGGCGGACCTCGGGCCCTCCCTAGCCGTGTCTCCTCTTGCCTCCTGACAGTTCCACTATCAACCCACCGGGACCTTCCCTTTTTACATGATGGATCACGGCATCCTCACAGCATCCGCATGCACAGCCCCAGCATGCAATGCAAACATGCATCCGTCACACGTGAGGTGATGATAGTCGGGTTGAGAAGAAACCCATTCTGGAAAATGTACAGTACAAGGTTGAGGTGGGAAGGGGAGGGGGAGGGAGGAATGTACAGTGTGCGTTTTGGTGTGAATTGGCTAAATTGGCTGTGATGTCATGTACTTCTCCTGGTTCCATATTTGACATTTAGAGCAGGGGTGTGATTAAGGGTTTAAATAATTGCCCTTGAAAGCCGCCAAGTGTTTGCCATTCGATCGCAAAGCCGTGCTGTTTGTTGAAGCGTGTAAAGATCCTGCAACACCCGAAGTCGGTTGCATTAAGTTAATAATTCATCTTCGCTTTAATCAAGATTTCTCAACATTTGGGGAATGTAGCTACGTGACGCAGTCAACAAAGAAATGCCCAGGTCGGCAGAAGTAGGAAATCACTTCAAAGGGGCCAGACTGCTGCTGAAGAAGTTCATGCACCACTAGACTCAATTATAACCCACTCGTCCAATGCCTACCCATTGAGAAAAGGAACAAAATGGTGTTTACGTTGCTTCTGTCAAGCAAACAGTGTTTAAAGGACGATACTTATTTATTCATTGTTCTGTCGCCAACTCCCGTGTGCACCTTGGTAATTTAAAAAGTGTCTGCGAGTTACTACTCGCCTTTGATTGATTTGATAGAATTCAAAGTGCAAAGTTAATGCACAAGCTGAAGTTACTCATCCTTGGCCAAAGGATTTAACAGTGACTATGCGAGTTGAAAGAGTGATTGGGATGTTTAACTGTCATCCTGCGTACACTGTTCTCAAGAAATACCCTCTTGCACACTGAACATATTTAATCTACTGTTGGAGGAAGGCCTTTTAGCCATTACGGCGCTTGCAAATATGTTCCTTAATATTAATAGAGACAAGCTCTTTGGCTATATCAACTTGAAAAGACCAGGGGATTACAGTAGGTGTGCAAATGACAGGTGCCCCTGATATTCTGGTATCCGTCTGTATCATACTGATATTAGGAGCACTTTGTGGATGATACGTACTGCGCTTGGTTTATTTGGTCTGCGACCTTGTAAACAGACGGCATTCAGGCAGACATCGAAAACACAATTATCCCTCAGCATAGCAAACCTGTGTGGGAAATGTTACCATTGAGCCATTCGTTTTATGACATTAAGTAAAAGAGGACCTGAGCAGTGAGAACTTAAAAGGTGACTGGTTTCTTGCAAAGGCTAAAAGATGAAAGGAGGGAAGGTTAATAGAGGTAGGAGAGGAGGAGAGAGACGGAGAGATCGGTGGATGATGAAAAGGGATGGGGGCTGGATGGGTGAGAGACGGGGGCAAGACTGAAGTCAGAACACGAGACTGACTGGGGACGTAGGGGGGGGTTAATGGTCAGCGACTTAAAAACAGTCAACAGCACAACATAGCTAGGCTTACACTCTGTATCTTTGAGCTAGCATTGCCAATAGTTGTTGTATTGTTTTGTTGTCTCTGTATCCCAAGCATTAATCCTGTATTAGCAGGTCCACTAATTATCCCACATGTCCTCTTTTAATCCTGGTAATTGTAATGACCCGTCTCTTCAGAATCTCTTATCTTTACTCCGTTCTCTGTCGGAGACACTCAACCTGCCAACATAACGATTGTGTTACTGCAGGGCCATTTAAGAGTAATAATCGTCATAACAATTAGAAAGCCTCTCAGACAGTCTAGCCATGACAATATTTTACAGCGCCAATTATTTTCTCTCTCCATGACTCAAGTGTCATGCTGTAATTCCTTTTGGGGTGTTGTCAACGGAATAATAATAACAAAAAAATGAACAGCCCCAAAAAAATAAAAATAAAAGGGGATGAAAAAAAATGAAACACCACAGGGTGGTTTAGCATTCGACATGGCAGATGATTAAAATGTTGAGGATTACAAACATGGAAATTGAGCTTAAACACAAGCACTGAAAGCACTATGGAGAGCTTCCTAACAGTACTCACGCCGGCGAGGGTGACTGACATGGAAATAACTGTTGAGAGGGTCATTTCAAGTTTGAGAACTGAGGTCATTGATCACTGACGCCAGAGACCCAGAGTAGGCAAGGTCCTTTTCATCACTGGTAATGATGCATCAGTAGGGCCATTTTTGAAGTCGACCATTTTGAGTGCAAAATACATTCTTCTTCCATTGATGTGTCCTTAAGATCATTCCCAAAGAATGCACAGAACCTTCAAAAACAGCCATACTACAGTTACTATTTTAAACACAAACTACACATCCCTCCTCCTACTCTTTTTTCCACCATTCTTCTTGCTCCAACTGATTAATCTGCTGAAAACCCCTACATTTTAATTGCTGTGAGGTGTGAAAAAGCAGCACAATTAAATGCCAAATCAAGGAATAAAAAGCTGCTGTCATAAATGCAAGTTGTTAATTTAGCATACATTTTGAGCACTTTTCACATTCCCCAATTTACTTTGCAGTTATATGGTGTAGGCAGAACTGTTTAAGACAAAATATGGCACACTTCTCCTGTCTGCACAAATCATCATAATTGTGTTACTTTTTAATAGAACCAGTCGATTCCGTGTCATTTTTTATAGGGATCATCAAATAACTCACCAACAGAGCATGAAGTACATTAAATAGGAGTGTATGAATAGGAAGGGTTGGCCAGAGTAAGGCAGAGAGAAGCAGATCAATTGAGGTGGATTATTAGCTTTCTCGAGAAACATTGTCAGAGGCAATGAGGATTTGAAGTACTCCACAAACTGGCTGATTGCATTATAGACATCCTGCACAGCTGGCAGCTGCTTCCTGACAATATGATGATTAAAAAACAAACACTTGGTTCTTCTCAAACCAGTCAATTAAGGGGAGAATCATTGAATGATACTGATTCAGCACAGATGCCTCAGCCAGCTCACCTGCACATAAACTGGTGTTCTGGAAAAAGACATTTATGACAAACATGTCTGATGGCAATTAATGCTAAGTCACTAATGGAAGCAGTGTTTTCCCTACCGTAGTTCGCAAACCAGGCCAAAGACCCCTCAGAGACACCAATACTCCTGAGCCGGCCCACAAGAATGGAATGGTCTACTGTATCAAATGCTTTGGCCAAGTCAATAAAAATAGCAGCACAACATTGCTTAGAATCAAGGGCAATGGTGACATCATTGAGTGCACTTCTTTCTCATTTGCCTGAGCGAAAGCCAGTCAGCCTGAGTATGCGTGTGCCGAGCCTTTTGCCAAATGCAATTCTTGAGGTGGAGTAACTCTGCAAGATCACGGTCGAACCAGGGGCTGAGCCTGTTTTTAATTCTCATTTTCTTTTCGGGGCGTGTTTGTTAACAATACCACTGAAAATATTTTAAAAAGAAGGTCTTTGATAGAGGGGATCAAAGCTCTAATCGCTACCGAAGGTGCTTCAACAAAGTACTGAGTAAAGGGTCTGAATACTTAAGTAAATATGATATATCCGTTTTTTTATTGTCTAAAAAACAGTTTTTACTCTGTCATTATCGGGTATTGTGTGTAGACTGATGGGGAAGAAAAGCAATTTCATACATTTTAGAATAATGCCGTAACATAACAAAATGTGGAAAAAGTCAAGTGGTCTGAATACTTTCTGAATGCACCGTGGTCAAATAAATCGTGGTCAAATAAATCCTGGTAAATCGCTAACAGTCACAGCGTTGGGTGACATGGATTATGTGCAATTGCAGCAATTACAGTACGTTACAGTAGAAAATGATGGATTTTGTCTTCTGTAACCTTGTTCTTTAGCTAATGTATACCATGGGTAAAATAACAAAAATATTTTTTGCAAAATAGGATAAAAAAAAAAGACATGACTAATTCCTATGTGTGAGAAGGGCAGATCAAAACTCTCTAATGCACGCGCACACGCGCACACACACACACACACATGCAGACACACACACACGTGCAGACACACTCTCTCTGCTGTTAGACCTTGACTAACATCGCTCCCATTGAGAAGGATGATAAAGAAGTCTAATTGGGCTCCAGAGCCAGCTCCCACGTTTTCATGGTCAATCAAGCGATCTTGATCCTGCAGAGACAGCAGAGAGGGGTCGTGCAGCAGCACCGGTGGATGGAGAGAGGAGAACCCACATCAAGCCAAGTGAAAATCTGAGAGAGAGAGAGAGAGAGAGAGAGAGAGAGCAGCTACACAGCCACAGAGTGGGAATTAGTGTTTCAAATCAAATGTTTGTTAATAGTGAGTGGTTAATAGTAAAACACCATTGATAACTATACTGAACAAAAATATAAATGCAGCATGTAAAGTGTTGGTCCCATGTTTCATGAGCTGAAATAAAATATCCCCAAAATGTTCCATACGTGCAAAAATATAAATTCTCTCAAATGTTTTTCACAAATGTATTTAATGTTAATTTCTCTACCATAAGCCTCCTCCAAGGTCGTTTTAGAGGTTTTAGCAGTACGTCTAACCCGGCCTCACAACCGCAAACCACATGTAACCACACCAGCCCATGACCTCCACATCCGGCTTCTTCCCCTGCGGGATCGTCTGAGACCAGCCACTCTGACAGCTGAGGAAACTGTGGGCTTGCACAACAGAAGAATTTCTGCACAAACTATCAGAAACATCTCAGTGAAGCTCATCTGTGTGCTCGCCATCCTCACCAGGGTCTTGACCTGACTGCAGTTTGGCGTCATAACCGAATTCAGTGGGAAAATGCTCACCTTCGATGGCCACTATTATGCTGGAGAAGTGTGCTCTTCACGGATGAATCCCGGTTTCAACTTTACTAAATAGATGGCAGATGGTATGACGTCGTGTGGGCGAGCGGTTTGCTGATGTTGTGCCCCATGGGTGGTGGGATTACAGTATGGGCAGGCATAAGCTAGGGACAATGAACACAATTGCATTTTATCAATGGCAATTTGAATACAAAGAGATACCGTGATGAGATCCCGAGGCCTATTGTCGTACCATTCATCCATCGCCTCATATCACCTCATATTTACATTTACATTTAAGTCATTTAGCAGACGCTCTTATCCAGAGCGACTTACAAATTGGTGCGTTCACCTTAAGACATCCAGTGGAACAGCCACTTTACAATAGTGCATCTAAATCTTTTAAGGGGGGGGTGAGAAGGATTACTTTATCCTATCCTAGGTATTCCTGAAAGAGGTGGGGTTTCAGGTGTCTCCGGAAGGTGGTGATTGACTCCGCTGTCCTGGCGTCGTGAGGGAGTTTGTTCCACCATTGGGGGGCCAGAGCAGCGAACAGTTTTGACTGGGCTGCGCGGGAACTGTACTTCCTCAGTGGTAGGGAGGCGAGCAGGCCAGAGGTGGATGAACGCAGTGCCCTTGTTTGGGTGTAGGGCCTGATCAGAGCCTGGAGGTACTGAGGTGCCGTTCCCCTCACAGCTCCGTAGGCAAGCACCATGGTCTTGTAGCGGATGCGAGCTTCAACTGGAAGCCAGTGGAGAGAGCGGAGGAGCGGGGTGACGTGAGAGAACTTGGGAAGGTTGAACACCAGACGGGCTGCGGCGTTCTGGATGAGTTGTAGGGGTTTAATGGCACAGGCAGGGAGCCCAGCCAACAGCGAGTTGCAGTAATCCAGACGGGAGATGACAAGTGCCTGGATTAGGACCTGCGCTGCTTCCTGTGTGAGGCAGGGTCGTACTCTGCGGATGTTGTAGAGCATGAACCTACAAGAACGGGCCACCGCCTTGATGTTAGTTGAGAACGACAGGGTGTTGTCCAGGATCACGCCAAGGTTCTTAGCGCTCTGGGAGGAGGACACAATGGAGTTGTCAACCGTGATGGCGAGATCATGAAACGGGCAGTCCTTCCCCGGGAGGAAGAGCAGCTCCGTCTTGCCGAGGTTCAGCTTGAGGTGGTGATCCGTCATCCACACTGATATGTCTGCCAGACATGCAGAGATGCGATTCGCCACCTGGTCATCAGAAGGGGAATCATATTTCAGCATGTCGCAAGGATCTCTACACAGTTCACAGTAAACTGAAAATATCCCAGTTCTTACATGGCCTGCATACTCACCAGACATGTCACCCATTGAGCATGTTTGGGATGCTCTTGATCGACGTGTACGACAGCGTGTTTCAGTTCCTGCCAACATCCAGCAATTTCACACAGACATTAAAGAGGAGTGAGATAACATTCCACAGGCCACAATCAACAGCCTGATCAACTCTATGCGAAGGTGATGTGTTGCACTGCATGAAGCAAATGGTTGTCACAACATATACTGACTGGTATTCTCATCCACTCCCTTACTTTAAAAAAAGTAATATGTGGCCAACAGATGCATATCTGTATTCCCAGTCATGTGAAATACAGAGATTAAGGCCTAAAGAATTTATTTCAATTGACCGATTTCCTCATATGAACTGTAACTCAGTAAAATCTTTGAAATTGTCACGTTTTCAGTGCATTCAGAAAGTATTCAGACCCCAGACTTTGACGTTTTTACAGCTATTTTCAGGTCTCTCCAGAGATGTTCATTCGGGTTCAAGTCCGGGTTCTGGCAGTGCCACTCAAGGACATTCAGAGACTTGTCCCGAAGCCACTCCTGCGTTGTCTTGGCTGTGTGTTACGGTCATTGTCCTGTTGGAAGGTGAACCTTCACCCCAGTCTGTGGTCCTGAGCACTCTGGAGCAGGTTTTCATCAATGATCCCTCTGTACTGCTCCGTTCATCTTTCCCTCAATCCTGATTAGTCTCCCAGTCCCTGCTGCTGAAAAACATAGACCCAGAGCATGATTCTGCCACCACCATGCTTCACCGTAGGGATGGTGCCAGGTTTCCTCCAGACGTGACACTTGGCTTTCAAGCCAGAGAGTACAGTCTTGGTTTCATCAGACCAGATAATCTTGTTTCTCATGGTCTGAGAGTCTTTAGATGCCTTTTGAAAAGGCCCAGCGGGCTATCATGTGCCTTTTAATGAAGAGTAGCTTTCGTCTTTTGCCTGATTGTTAGAGTGCTGTAGAGATGGTTGTCCTTCTGGAAGGTTCTCCCATATCCATAGAGGAACTCTGGAGCAGTGGCGGTAAGACAAGGGAGGCCAAATTGATAATTTTTTAATGAGCGTGGCCTGATTTCTATTACAACATATTGGATGACAGTCATTCATATTCCATTCACCCAGTTCAATGTAACATTGATATGTTTAGGCTACTACATGATACTAACAAGTTCCCTATACCCATCATGAGGTTGCTACAACCAAGCCTATGAATGAAAGTTTACAACGTAGGTGCAAACAGGTTGAGAGACAAATCTGAGGTGACAAACAGTGACACACTTGCAACCAAGAGTTTCTATTGGACAAATTCAGGTATGTTATCTCCGTTTTGTTACGTTTGCTTCCGTTTAAGAAATGTTTTCAACATAATCAGTGGAATGAATACACCCTTGATCACTAGTAAACATAGTTCACTTTTGTAGCAGCCACTTTGTATTCCTTCTTGCATGCGCTCTCCTCCTCTGCACCTCTTCCCTTCGCTTGTGGACTTCAATGCACAACACATCAGCTGTATGTGACCAGGCGAAAAAACCTATCCAAGCCAAACCGCTAAACACAGAAAACATAGTTGTATTTGCTAAAGTAACATCATAGTCAGCATAACTAAGAGAACTAACGTGTCAGTAAACCCGCTACAATCATGCAATAATGTTACAGTGTACAGTCAGTAAGCCGTTACACCGGTGTGCCCCAGAGTCAATAAATTAGTAAAATATAAGCTTGCCTTGACTTGGAAGAGTTCCAGTGTTGAGTGGGATAGTCATAGCCAGCTAGCTAACATAGCATCCCTCTGTTTAAGCAGGGTGATTCCATAGGCTGAACTAGCTAGCTGCATTTGCTAGCTAAACAAGTGAAACTGAAGGTGAACAAAAATTATAATCTCTCTCTCTATATATTTCTTTCTTGCTTCTCCTTCATTTTGGAAGAAAAATATTTCTTTAAAACTGTTCAACTATTGTCTTTCTCTCTCTTTGAGTCAACTACTTACCACATTTTATGCACTGCAGTGCTAGCTAGCTGTATCTTATGCTTTCAGTTCTAGATTCATTCTCTGATCCTTTGATTGGGTGGACAACATGTCAGTTCATGCTGCAACAGCTCTGATAGTTTGGAGGACGTCCTCCGGAAGTTGTCATAATTACCGTGTAAGTCTATGGAAGGGGGTGAGAACCATTTGCCTCCTAGATTTTGTACTGAAGTCATTGTACCCAGAGGAGGAAGGAAGCTAGCTATCCCCCGGCTACACCATGATGCTACCCTACAGAGTGCTGTGGAGGCTACTGTAAACCTTCTTTGCAAAATAGTTTTCTAGTCAATTATGTGGTGACGTGATTATATTTAGTTTAGTTTTATTGAAAAAGTTTGGGGTCACTTAGAATGTCCTTGTTTTTGAAAGAAAACACATTTGATTTGTCCATTAAAATAACAAAATTGATCAGAAATACAGTGTAGACATTGTTAATGTTGTAATTGACATTATATGGAAACGGCAGATTATTTTCTGGAATATCTAAATAGGCGTACAGAGGCCCATTATCAACAACCATCACTCCTGTGTTCCAATAGTGGTAGCTAATCCAAGTTTATAATTTTAAAAGGCTAATTGATCAATAGAAAACCATTTTGCAATGATGTAAGCACAGCTGAAAACTGTTGTTCTGATTAAAGAAGCAATAAAACGCGACTTCCTTGGACTAGTTGAGTATCTGGAGCATCAGCATTTGTGGGTTCGATTACAGGCTCAAAATGGCCAGAAACAAATAACTTTATTCTGAAACTCGTCAGTCTGTTCTTGTTCTCAGAAATGAAGGCTATTCCATTCGAGAAATTGCCAAGAAACTGAAGATCAACACAGTGTACTACTCCCTTGACAGACCAGTGCAAACGGTCTCTAAGCAGAATAGAAAGAGGAGTGGGAGGCCCCGGTGCACAACTGAGCAAGATGACAAGTACATTAGAGTGTCTAGTTTGAGAAACAGACTCCTAGATTTTAGATTCTTCAAAGTAGCCACCCTTTGCCTTGATGACAGCTTTGCACAATCTTGACATTTTCTCAACCAGCTTCACCTGGGATGCTTTTCCAACAGTCTTGAAGGAGTTCCCACACATGCTGAGCACCTGTTCATTGCTTTTCCTTCACTCTGCAGTCCAACTCATCCCAAACCATCTCAATTGGGTTGAGGTCGGCTGATAGTGGAGGAGAGGTAATTTGATGCAGCACTCCATCAGCGCATGTCAGAGCAAAAACCAAACCATGAGGTCGAAGGAATTGTCCATTGAGTTCCGAGACAGGATTGTGTTGAGGCACAGATCTGGGGAAGGGTACCCAAATATTTCTGCAGCATCTTAAATGGAAGAAGTTTGGAACCACCAAGACTCTTCCTAGAGCTGGCCACCTAGCCAAACTGAGAAATTAGTGGAGAAGAGCCTTGGTCAGGGAGGTGACAAAGAACCCGAAGGTCACTCTGACAGAGCTCCAGAGTTCCTCTATGGATACGGGAGAACCTTCCAGAAAGAAAACAATCTCTGCAGCACTCCACCTTTATTTTAGTGGCCAGACGGAAGCCATTCCTCAGTAAAAAGCTCATGACAGCTCGCTTGGAGTTTGCCAGAAGGCACCTAAAGGAATTTCACACCATGAGAAACAAGATTCTCTGGTCAAGATTGAACTCTTTGGCCTGAAGGCCAAGCTTCATGTCTGGAGGAAACCTGACACCATCCCAACGGGGAAGCATGGTGGTGGCAGCATCATGCTGTGGGGATGTTTTTCAGTGGCAGGGACTGGGAGACTAGTCAGGATTGAGGGAAAGATAAATGGAGCAAAGTACAGCGAGATATCCTTGACGAAAACCTGCTCCAGAGTGCTCAGGACCTCAGACTGGGGCGAAGGTTCACCTTCCAACAGGACAATGAGTCTAAGCACAAAGCCAAGAGAAATGGCTTTGGGACAGGTCTCTGAATGTCCTTGAGTGGCCCATCCAGAGCCCAAACATCTCTGTGCAGTGACGCTCCCCGTCCAACCTGACAGAACTTGAGAGGATCTGCAGAGAAGAATGGGAGAAACTCCCCAAATACTCCCCAAATACAGGTGTGCTAAGCTTGTTGTGTCACACCCAAGAAGAATCGAGCCTATAATCGCTGCCAATGGTGCGTCAACAAAATACTTAGTAAACGGTTTGAATTCTTATGTAGATGTGATATTTCAGTGTTTAATTTGTAATACTTTTTTTTAATTCAAAAAACCTGTTTTGCTTTGTCATATGGGGTATTATATGTAGATTGAAAAATTACTATGTAATATATTTTAGAATAAGGCTGTAACTTATCCAAATGTGATAAAAGTCAAGGGGTCTGAATAATTTCCGAATGCACTGTAGATGTGACCATTTGGGGATCTGATAGTATTTCTGACTGGCTTAAAGCACCACCACTAATGATCTGTGGAGCTTCTCAAAGTAATGTTTTCTTCACCTCAAACAACAATCTAACAAAGACTCTTTTTACATCCATTGAGAATGACAAAAATTACTCAATGTATTTGAAAAATCTTTCCATCCCTTTCGATAACCACTCAGTGTGAAACTGACAAATGTCATGCTCTGATCCAGTGGAAACTTCATAAAATAGGCCTACTTGATTACTTTTTTATCCCTTGTGCATAAAGCCTACGTATTCTTCTGTCCCGAGGTCACTGGTGCAGGAAACTCTGAGGTCCCAGAATATTTCATATAATGTTGCAAGGAGCTTCAGGCCAGACCCAAGTTAATAGTTCATACAATTTTTCAAGTGTGCTGCAGACAGGCCATGCGTAGCCAATGTGATTCATAGGATATTTATTTTTATCAGGATATTTTCTACCTGCAGGCTGCAATGTTGTTATTTATTGGATTTATCGGCTATTTTGACATACTCGGCAATGACAATAGAGGATACTTTTTAGGTTTGTATAATTTTCATTTAGATTTGGATGGAATTTTGATGAACCACATGACAATGAATTTGAATAGGAAGATCGTATTATACGTTTAATGAAACTGTTCCACAAAAATGTGCGTATGCAGATCAGTAGAAATGGTAAGCTAAATTGGCATTCCATAAGTTTGCGGACTCCTCGTGTAGCTTTTACTGGCAAATTCAGGAGAGTAACGGCAGAATCTGTGAAGCCAGTAAGAGGATGGTCAGGACAGGTAAGGTATTTTTTCTTCTGGTTATCTTGATCTCTGGCTCCCTCTTCAGTCATGTGTGTCTTATTTAACACGACAGTGAGCTTAAAGCATCAGAAAAGCTCAGTGCATATATAGTTGATTTTATTAAAACACAACAATTTTGAACAATCAATTGATCGAAAGAACAGACGACATTCGGTCGACCAAGATTTGTTTTAGTCGGGGACAGGTGATTTAAGGACAGTCCAGTCAAGATAAAACTCTATAAGATTGATAGTTGACAATGTAACCCAAACGATCTCACATTTTCTTATACAGTATGTCTCAAACCAAACAGATGCACTGGAATAGTTACATTTCTGGCACTTGTGCTTGTCGCCCTTTATTCATCATAAACTGTCAATAAATTGCCTCAAAAAGCTGTTTGCGTGCCTCAAGTGTTTTGCATTTCATTGGTTAATTCTTGTCCAACATTCATTGAAGTTGAACCTACACATCACATTGGCGAAATGTTTGCAACTACACTACAACTTCACTTCAGCAACCAACAGTCAACCCAAGTCACTTTAACCGTGAATCCATACTAGCCGACTCCCCTTGAGCTAATTGTTGATTTCCAACTGAGACTTCTTATTATGACAAACTTTAATTACTCTCTCGCAGATTCCTCTCCATAAGAACACTCCTTGCCCACCCAGAATTTATAAATACACCATGCACAGTTAAAAAAAAAGAAGCCATGGCAGCAGAGACACATTCTGAAGTGACTCACCTAGGTGTATCAATGCCTGTGTTCCAAATGGCATCATATGCACTACTTTTGACCAGAGCCCTATGGGAATAGGACGCCATTTGGGACGCGGGCCAATGGCTTCTGCCAGTGAAACAGATGTTCCCTGTTACGTAAAAGATATGCACCCCCGATGGGCTGGGGAAGGAGGAGAGTGGTTCTCCCCTGTGACTGCTACATATGAAAGCTCTTTGAACATGCGGGTGAAGGTCCCTGTTGTGAGAGAGAGAGAAGGATAGAGAGATAAGGAAAGAGAGAAAGGAAAACAACTAAGAGAGCGAGAAAGAGGTTCTGGTGGAAGGAGGAGTAGATGAGAAGGTGAAGTTTCACTGTTAAGGATTTTATGAAGGCAAAAAGGGGTGCAACTCAATATTAGGAAGGTGTTCCTAATGTTTTGTACTCTCAGTGTATATAGAGGGAGAAATGGGGACAACAAGGTTTCAAGGGCTAAAGGCTGTGTCATCATGTTCTCTGGTCTTCTTTCCCTCATAGCAAATGGTTGGCAAACAAACTGTCATCTACTGACTCGTTTCAGATATTTGACCGTAGAAGGAAAGTCAAGTCAGAAAGTAAGACAAGGAGTAGCAGCCATTTTAGACTACTGAGGACATGGCCGTAGACAGACAATCCCATAGTCCTCTGCTCTGGGCTTTGGACATTTTGGAGCAGCAGCTGGGATGGGCTGACAGATGTGAACTGTTCTGTCTCCAAAAGACCCCAGCTGTTCATCCCTCTCTCCTTTTCTCTCTCTTTCTCTCTCTCTCCCCATCCCAAATTAAAAGTGTGTTTCAGAAGTCCTGGGAATTGGGTTGTTGAGGATGTGGCACGTTTTTCAAACTTTACAACATTTTAATTTTAGTTCAAACAAAGAGTCAGTCGGCCCTGGCCTGCATTCGCAATACATGAATAAACAAAAAAGTAGTCAAACATCAGTTAGAAGTGGTACGGTATAAGCGTTCATATCAACTCACATCTCCTTATAAAGGCCCATTAGGCTAACTGTGCAAATGCTTGTACAGAAAATAAAGTACAAATGCACAATATATTTCACACAGGTGGTTCATCTAGTGTTAGATCTAATTGAAGTTGATGCTGAGTTACAGATGCACTCATCCATGGAGGAGTAGTCAGTCAAATGTGGAGTTGATGGCAGCGCTATGGAGAGGCCTTGTGTTGATGCCCTGGTATGTGCCCGTCTTGCTCTTGGGCATGGTGGGCGAGTCTGGGTACCATGCTGGGGCAAGGCAGGGTGCTGTCTAGGTGTCTGGCCCATCCAGAGTGATGGGTCCATTAGAGGAAAAAGAGAGGGGGAAAGAGAGGGAGAAGGAGGAGAAGAATTTGGCAGGGATTGACATGCCAAGGTAGTCAATCATGCTAGGCAACACACTCACTCTTCCTCACTTGCTCTCCATCTCGCTCTCCTTCTCCATCCCTCTCTCCTCATCTTTCACCACTTTTCTATCTCTCGTCCTCTCTCCTATCTCTCACCCTCTCTTGATCTCTCCATCTCGACTACAGAGTGATATTTATCTACAGCCTCACTGCCCCCCCACCTTTTCCCTACTATAGCCCCAGAACATGTGACCCTGCCACACCTCACCTAGTTCCTTCCACCCCATTCTGTCTTCACCCCCTCCATCCATTATGTTTGTCTCTCTGATGTCTGGTACACGGGTAACAAGATTACAGCCATCCATCTGTCACGGGCCGTTCAAATGATCTGTGCGTGTTCATGCCCGGAAATCAATCTATTATCCCAGAAACCCTAGACCCACTCCAATTTGCATACCGCCCCAACAGATCCACAGATGATCCAATCTATTGCACTCCGCGCTGCTTTGAACAGTTGATTCTTACAACACCTATGTGAGAAGGCTATTCATTGACTACAGCTCTGCGTTCAACACCATAGTGCCCTCAAAGCACATCAATAAGCTAAGGATCCTGGGACTACACACCTCCCTCTGCCACTGGATCCTGGACTTCCTGACGGGCTGACCCCAGGTGGTAAGGGTAGGTAACAACATATCCGCCACGCTGATCCTCAACACAGGGGCCCCTCAGGGGTGCGTGCTCAGTCCCCTCCCGTACTCCCTGTTCACTCATGACTGCACGGCCATGCACGACTCCAACACCATCATTAAGATTGCCGAAGACACAACAGTGGTAGGCCTGATCACCGACAACGACGAGACAGCTTATAGGGAGGAGATTAGAGACCTGGCTGTGTGGTGCCAGATCAACAACCTCTCCATCAACATCATCAAGACAAAGGAGATGATTGTGGACTACAGGAAAAAGAGGACCGTGCACTCCCCCATTCTCATCGACGGGGCTGCAGTGTAGCAGGTTGAGAGCTTCAAGTTCCTTGGTGTCCACATTACCAACAAACTAACATGGTCCAAGCACACCAAGACAGTCATGAAGAGGGCACGACAAAACCTATTCCCCCTCAGGAGACTGAAAAGATTTGTTATGCGTCCTCATATCCTCAAAAGGTTCTACAGCTACACCATCGAGAGCATCCTGACTGGTTGCATCACTGCCTGGTATCGCAACTGCTCGGCCTCCAACCGCAAGGCGCTATAGAGGGTAGTGCGAACAGCCAGAACATCACTGGGGCCAAACTTCCTGCCATCCAGGACCTCTATACCAGGCGGTGTCAGAGGAAGGTCCTAAAAATTGTCCTAGTCATAGACTGTTCTCTCTGCTACTGCACGGCAAGTGGTACCAGAGCGCCAAGTCTAGGTCCAAGAGGCTTCCAAACTGCTTCTACCCCCAAGCCTTAAGACTCCTGAACATCTAATCAACTATTTTATTTATTATTATTATTTTTACCTTTATTAAACTATGCAAGTCAGTTAAGAACAAATCCTCATTTACAATGACAGCCTAGGAACAGTGGGTTAACTGCCTTGTTCAGGAGCAGAACGACAGATTTTTACCTTGTCAGCTCTGTGATTCGATCTAGCAACCATTTCGATTACTGGTCCAACGTCCTAACCACTAGGCTACCCCCCCCCCCTTTACACTGCTGCTACTCTCTGTTGTTATCATCATTGCATAGTCACTTTAATAACTTTACCTACATGTACATATTACTCAACTATAGTCTCTCACTATTGTAATTTTACTGCTGCTTTTTAATTACTTGTTACTTTCATTTCTTATTATTATCCATATTTTTTTTAAAGTGCATTGTATTTATGGGCTCGAAAGTAAGCATTTCGCTGGAAGGTCTACCTACACATGTTGTATTCTGCGCATGTGACTAATAACATTTGATTTGATTTATAGACAGGTGTATGAGCGGTCCAAAGCCCAATACTTTTCCAAAGCATTATTACAAAAAGTTACTTGTAGGTATTAGATTATGTATTGTATATTGGAGATGCATTACTGACATCTGTGTCTGTTCCAGGAGCTCGCATATGAACTCACCTGTCAGCCGTTACCCTTAACGAGCCTGCAATAAAGAAGCACACCTTCAGAGTAGACTCTAATGACACTGACGAAGACTTAGGTCGAAAAGTTTGTCTATCTACCAACCCCTGAATGAAATAAATACTAAAAAGGAACCTTGAATCTCCTTTTTGGCTGCGGACCACCTACACAATTTTGGAATTCTATTACATTTTGGTCAACACACCTGTACTGAGCGTAGTGGTCAAACGTACTTTCATCCCCATAGAGGGCATGCCACATCACAACAACGCTCAGTGAGATTGAACGCAGCCCAAATGGAGCCTCTCAGTGGGTGTTCAAGAGCTAAAAAGTCTCCCATTGATCAGCCCAACCTCGGAGACTTATAAATTGATGCTAATCCAGTTGAAGTTGACGTGCTGTGCAGTCGGGCAGTTTTTATTAGCGAAAGTGATTGGTGTATTGGAGGTTATTGACTTTTCCAATCAGTTTGGAATTTACTGTAGATGAGTAAAATGATGCCCAGGGGAAATCCTGATGATTTGTATGGGCCAAGTCTACTGCTACTGTTGCCAGCTCAGGCGGTCTTGGGTTGTTTGAGGTTGTTTTCACACTTGTTCCCTTTCAGCCAATTTTTGTGAACTCGGTTGGCTTAATGTTTTGTGCAGTGGGAACACTCCAAAGGAGACCCCAAAGTGAACCGAACTGAGACCATCTTGAAGTCCATGGTCTGGTTCTTACTTTTAAGGCGATGTAAACACTAAGCTCTCCAGGTTTGCTTGTCATTATTCCTCCACCACACACTAGACTACTTCAATACCGTTTCCCCTGTCATTACCCTTCAAATTGATGCCATAAAAGAGAGAAGATGATGATGTACATGTTCGCGGAAAAAACATGTGCTGTTTTTGGATATTGATTGGTGACTTTCAAGGATGTACAGACATTACAAAATATGTGCTGAGTTTTGTACTGACACGATGTTCAGGTTATTTCTTTGTAATATATGATCTGGAGGCTAAGTGCTTCATAAACTGTTTATAAAATTGTGGGGTTTGAATAGGGTGAGAAGACAACAACATATTTGGTGAAACAATGCTAAGTCTTAAAGGGGCAGTAGCCTACATTAGGTGTACAATTTTCAGCATTATTTAATCTGCAGAAATTATTTTGATATTTTATTATGTTACCAATAATATTTACATGTATAACATGTATAATATTTACATGATTATAATTATTATGTCTCATATTTTAAGTAAATGCAATCTATTAGCTTCCAAAATGTAAGTAGGTATATCTAGCTGTCCGATAACACATTCTGATGGAATGGCTTGTCCTGCACTTTGTAAAAACCATTGTGCATTGAGTGAATGTTGGAAAAAGATCTTGTTTCCTTTCTAAACATAGGAATGTGAATGAAAAGAGGACTTGGACCACAAAATAGGTGAATTGAACTGGCAAAAACAGTTGTGTCCTCATTCAAATTCAATGGCAGCTTGAAAAGAAAGAGAACTGAGTTCTTTAGCTATTTTTTCACCCTAGAGTTCACATGAACCTTTTCACACATACCAACAAACAGGTGTGATCATTCTACAGTGGTCCCTGCAGCCAATGCTCAAACCGGTGTGATTAGAACGCTTATTTTGGGCGTCCAGTTTCCATTGACGCAACAGTCAGCGTTTGAGCTCGCCACACTGGTTTTTCACAGAAACATGTTCCACAAACACAGTCCTTAAAAAAGGATGTCCTGAATGTGATCAGTTTATTTTTGGATGCAATGTTCAGACATTCACTGAAGTGGCTACAGCATTCAACATAATCCAAACCCGGAAAATGTTGGCTACATTAGTCCTTGCGCTAACTGAAGAAAGATTGACATAACACAAGCTGTCATATTTAGAGAACTCTCGGCTGACATAAACCACAATATGAATGAGCTAATAGCAATTACTATTTATAATTCATCACATCATGAGTGAGCTCAACATTGATCCAAATAATTGAGTGAAACACGTTCTAGAAATCTAACGTCACCCAACAATGGGTAGTTTGTGTGCGCCACCATATTCATTTTTCCGCGTCTACCAAAGATAATAAGAGGAGACAAGATGAGTTTGGTCTGTCTGCAGTATGCATGTTAAAGGGGGTGTGTCGTATATGGAATCATTCACTTCCCTTAATACACTCCCGGAAGTTTATTGAAAGATAAGTGAACCATTTCTTCACCTCCATTATAACATCTTTGGTCTGACAGACGTTTACGTGACACACAGAATGCATTTTATATAATGTCAACCATTTGCCAGCTGGCAAATAGCTTAGCATCATCTCGTTATAATCAGTACAACCTTCAAAAAAGTAATTTATACACATCATAGGTGTCCATTGCAATCTACGCAATAATCGGAATGCATTATTTGTCAACAGTACTTGAAAAACGTGAATAAAACTGCAAAACACCAGTCTCAACGTCAACAGTGAAGAGGTGACTCGGGGATGCTGGCCTTCAGAGTTGCAAAGACAAAGCCATATCTCAGACTGGCAATAAAATATTAAAATGGGCAAAATAACACAGACACTGGACAGAGGAACTCTGCCTAGAAGGCCAGCATCCCGGAGTCGTCTCTCACTGTTGACGTTGAGACTGGTGTTTTGCAGCTACTATTTAATGAACCTGCCAGTTGAGGACTTATGAGTAATCTGTTTCTCAAACTAGACACTCTAATGTACTTGTCTACTTGCTCTAATGTACTTGTCTACCTGTGCACTGGGGCCTCCCACTCCTCTTTTTATTGTAGTTAGAGCCAGTTTGCGCTGCTCTGTGAAGGGAGTAGTAGACAGCATTGTGCGAGATCATCAGTTTCTTGGCAATTTCTCGCATGGAATAAATAGCCTTCATTTCTCAGAACAAGAATAGACTGAAGAGTTTCAGGAGAAAGTTATTTGTTTCTGGCCATTTTGAGCCTGTAATCGAACCCACAAATGCTGATGCTCCAGATACCAGATACTCAACTAGTCTAAAGAAGTCCCGTTTTTAGCTTCTTTAGTCAGCACACCATTTTCAGTTGTGCTAACATATTTGCAAAAGGGTTTTCTAATGATCAATTGGCCCAAAAATGCGCTTTTCTTTAAAAAACAAGGACATTTCTAAGTGACCCCCCAAAATAGGACAAGTGTTACCAAAGCTTATGAATAGAAGTGGTGATACAGAGGTGTATGTGCACTACTCTGGAAAGTACTTGTAAAAGAGTGCTCTGGCATCAATACAACTGAACTTTCTAACGTCTGTACTCCAAGAGAGGGGACACTTGGGAGTAGTTTCTTAAAATGGGACAATGTGTTATCCTCAAGAATATTTATAATATTCTGACTTGAATTACCCTTAGGCTTGTTTTCAATACAGCATGTCTTGGCTCCCAGTTTCTTTATCTTTCCAGCGTTAGATTTGTCCCATGAATAACGAATGCAAAAAAAAAGCACTTCCATGTGCCTTTCAAATTCCAGTTTGATCAAATCTGTGGCGTCATTTCCATTTGTCTGGCTAGCAGATGCACAGTGGTCAAGAAAGCAACCCTGAAAGTGTTGAAGGGTTTCAGTTATGTATAAAGGAAATTCAATGTGGCCCCCTGCTTTGCTCCCCTGAAAGTACCAGAAACCCAGATGAATAACGCCCAGACGTCTCGAATCCTACACAGCCAAGCCAAGCCGAGAGAAAAAGCCTCCTTTTCATTTAGCAGAAAAATAGGCTTGTCGTCCTCCTTTTCTCCCAATTTCCCCAAGTCTTTCATTCGAAGGCTGGCTTTGTGGAGTCCATCAGCTGCCACAAAAGCCATGGGGTCCCGCTGTCCCTGTTTGGCCCCCTCAAACTGGGCTGGGCGAAACACCCCCAAGTCTGACTTAATACCAATATATAGACATGTCTGTCGCACTGCAGCGGGGGAAGTTGAACACTTTTAGCTACTATTTGACAGCGACGCCTGCCTGGGGACCAGAAATCCCAGTTCAATCCTGAGACTTTTGCCTGCAATGTAAGTCTTAAGACACTGATGTGCTATACCAGAGCTTTTTCCTCCGCAGAGGTCGAGCCACAGTGCAAAATGCCACCGCAGGCCTTTTTTATTTATTGCACTTTGGGCGCACTTTGAAAAAGTTGCCTTTAGAGACCAACCCTATATATCAATTAAATAGGATTTCGGAAATCATACAACACACTCCGATGATACTTCAAACATTCTCGCAGCTCGTCCAGTGATCCTCTCATCTCGCATGTTTAGTTGCAATTCATGTAATTGCACAGACAGGCGATCAAAACAACCCCAAATTATGCGGTGGGATGATTCTAACCAACGTAGCTTTTTGAGTAGGAAATAATGAATTCATCATCAGTGGTGAGGGCAAACATCTGATTCCCCCCACAGTGTGGGGAGACTGAATAGGAGCTGCAGAGGATAGGCACACTTCAGTGTTATTAGAGAGAAGAGGTTATGATGTAGAGAGGGAGTGGTAGACGGGGAGAGAGAAAGTTGCTGGTGTAAACAGCGTCAGTGTGCTAGCTTAGCAGCTATGCTTCCTTACCTCAACTCTGCCTTGCAAACACACACGTGACGGCCCAATTGACAACATACCAACCAGTCGCACCACTGAAAAGGATCTACTGTAGTTGGGAGAGAGTTGACCTGAGAGAAACGGAAGTGTACATAGATGGAGGGAAATGAAAAGGTAAGGGGTGTATGGATGTATTTTCTGAATGAGTGAATGGATGGGAGAATGAACAAACGGATCATTGAGTGATATACAGTTGAGGTCGAGAGAAATGGAAGGGTACGTGGATTGAGGGAAGGATGGAAAGATGATATAATGACTCTTACATTGACTCTGGGGACCTGGGGACAAACTCCTGTACAGATGTGTCGATTTGGGAGACATCTGGCAGTCAGGCATATAAGTGTATACAGTGGAGTGAGGTTAGGGATTAGGGGCCCTACATGTCTGCTTCCCTTTTGTCTTCACTATGCACTGTAAAGCGGTTATTGTGAATTTGACAGTAGCTTACAGGCAGCTCCGTGGCAAGTAAAATTCTGTATTTCATATTACAGTACACCTACTGTGGTATCAAAGCAAGTACTGTGTCATGACACACAGTATAATACTGTAAAATTGACTGTATTATGCTGTAAAAATAAATAAAATAAATGCTACCGTAATCAGATTGAATGGATGAATTGATGAAATTCATTGAGGGGAGGGGTTTGCATTTCACAGTTGGCTGCTAGGTAAAGTGTTTACACATTCTACGTGAATTTGCTCAGGTTACCCCCAAAAAGTGAAATCTTGTAGCTTTAAGGTTTAAGACTTGCTGCCACTCCAATCTGTCCCCTAAACAATTGATAGGGCACTGTAATCACATAGGAGTTGAATTAGTACAGCATTCTCACTCACAGGTGCAACAAATATAGCCTCTTAAAAGGAACGCCTCAAAATATGATGATGAGCCAAAACAATACCATGCACCCACTAGTGTTCAAAGGGTTTATGGCGCTCCAAAGATACGGTAAAAGATACGGTATGGTACTGCAATTACAGTACCATTCGAAATACTGCAATTCTTTCCCCGCCCACAACATTTGCCCACAACGCACCATCATTTACAATATGCTTCAGTAAAACACATTTTACTGTTATTAATAACCCAAATTACCATATCATTTATTGTTTTCCATTGCAGTGTGTGAACAGAATTCCTCCGCCTGGATGTTACAGACTTTATAATTTGCTATTTGTTACTGCTCTTATCATTGCAGTGTGTACTAGCTTAGCTTTGTTTATCTACGTAATTCCACCTTGTTGTTATTATTGTGTTATTGCCAATATTTTTGTCCACAATAACAAGTAACATCCTCCCCACATCGATTCCCTGTCTGCTGTGTGTGTAAATAAAGTTTCCATGTGTGTGTAAATAAAGTTTCCATGTGTGTGTAAATAAAGTTTCCATGTGTGTGTGAATAAAGTTTCCATGTGTGTGTAAATAAAGTTTCCATGTGTGTGTAAATAAAGTTTCCATGTGTGTATAAATAAAGTTTCCATGTGTGTGTAACTCCTGTGAGGCTGCTTTATTCCCCTCGTACTGGGGACGGTGTCAGTGGGTCACAGACCAGCAAACGCGTAGAGCCGGGTCGCTCTCTTTCACTATGTGTTTTGCAATTTAATTGATATGTAGGCAGATGACAAACTTTGAGTCGAACCCAGACCTCTCATATGAAATCAAAATCAACAAATACAGAAAGTGATGCCACAAAACCTCCAATGGGGTAGAAAAATATTTGTCCCATTTTGAAATGTATCTAATCCCACTGTCAACGAAAACGGTACTAGCAGCTTCACCTACAGTATTCCTCTATACTCTCCAAAATCCTGAGCTGGAACAGAATAGCCTGTTTTGCGCACTGACTGTAGCCTGAGAGTGACACAAAATGAAACCGACAGGCACTATTTCCAAAGATCAACTCCGATCAATCACTCAAACTCAGATTTTCAGTTTTACAATTTCTTGTCACGGTGATTCTATCCAGACTGAGTTCCCACCATTTCTGAACACGACACCTTTCTGGCTTTCTCTCTCCTCTCTCACATTTGGGAGAACATTCGATTATGTAGAACACGGTAGCGTTAGCCGTCCAGGAGAGCCCCTTATTGGTATTTACCTAGTTGCAGGGAATTGGAGGGGTTTCTGTGGTGAGCCTGCCTGCTCTGATATCCGTCAGCGGCCCTACGACCGGCTGTAAAAACAAATCCTCTGGGAGCCGTCAGGTGGGGGGGACCAAAGTTTTTATGTCAGGAGGATATAAATATTTCCTTTGTGTTTATTGTCCTTAATGCCAGCGCCGTGACATGTGTTGGGATGTATTTTCTCCGTAGCGGTCTGACTCAGGCTACACTGTGGCTCTATTGGGACTGCTTTCTGGTCCACTGAAGGGGGACTGACAAGACATGACTGGTTTGTATGGTGTGTGGGAAGGGGAGAGTAGAAGGTGACAGCAACTCCCATGACTTCTATTTAGAACTGCAATTCCTTCAGAAAGTATTCACACCCTTGACTTTTTCCACATTTTGTTGTGTTACAGCCTGAATGTAAAATGGATTAAAAATAAACCATTTTGTCACTGGCCTGTGAATTATTTTGTGCAAATTATTGAAAAATTGAAACCTGAAATGTCTTCAGTCAATAGGTATTCAACACCTTTGTTATGGCAAGCCTTCATAAGTTCAGGACTAAAGATGAACACGTCACAACAATAGCGTTTAACATGATTTTTTGAATGTCTATCTCATCTCTGTACCCAAACGCATACAATTATCTGTAAGGTCCCTCAGTCAAGTAATGAATTTCAAACACATATTCAGCCACAAAGACCAAGGAGTGCCTCGCAAAGAAGGGCACCTATTGGTAGATGGGTAAAAATACTAAAAGTAGACATTGAATATCCCTTTGAGCACGGTGAAGGTATTAATTACACTTTGGAGGGTGTATCTGTAGAGAGGTGCGTACTGGCGGCAGAGAAGTCAGGCGCAGGAGAGCGGAAACTGATTTACAACGGTGTCGTTTAATACCCATAAACCACCGTCAACAGAACAATACAATAAATGGGTCAAACAAAACCCGGTAAATACCAGCATACCGTTGCATAAGCACTACAAGAAACAATTACCGACAAGGACATGGGGGGAACAGAGGGTTAAATACACAACATGTAATTGATGGAATTTGCAACCAGGTGTGATGGAAGACAAGACAAAACCAATGGAAAATGAAAAGTGGATCAGTGATGGCTAGAAGGTCGGTGACTTCGACCTCCGAACGCTGCCCGAACAAGGAGCGGGACCAACTTCGGCGGAAGTCGTGACAGTCACAATATCCAGTCACTATAAAGAAGTCCTTCCTAACTCAGTTGTCGGAGAGGAAGGAAACCTCTCAGGGATTTCATCATGAGGCCAATGATAATTTTAAAACACAGAGTTTAATGGCTGTGATAGGAGAAAACTGAGGATGGATCAACAACATTGTAGTTACTCCACAATACTAACCTAATTGACAGAGTGAAAAGAAGGAATCCTGTACAGAATACAAATATTCTAAAACATGCATCCTGTTTGCAACAAGACACTAAAGTAATACTAGAAAGTGGCAAAGCAATTTACTTTTTGTCCTAAATACAAAGTGATATGTTTGGGCCAAATCCAATAAAACACATCACTGAGTACCACCCTCCATATTTTCAAGCATAGTGGTGGCTGCATCATGCTATTGGTTTTCTTGTAATCGTTAAGGACTGGGGAGTTTTTCAGGATAAAAAAGAAACGGAATGGAGCTAAGCACAGGCAAAATCCTAGAGGAAAGCCTGGTGCAGTCTGTTTTCTACCAGACACTGTTAGAAAAATTCACAATAACCTAACACAGGGTAATATCTACCTAGACTGAATACAGTGAATGCTAGTGGCCGAGTTACAGTTTTGACTATGAAATTCTATGTCAAAACCTGAAAATGGTTGTCTAGCAATTGTCAACAACCAATTTGACAGAGCTTGAAGAATTCTGAAAATAATAATGGGCAAGTGTTGTACAGTCTAGGTGTGGAAAGCTCTTAGAGACTTACCCAGAAATACTCAGTAATTACCCAGTAATTGCTGCAAAAGGTGCTTCTACAAAGCAGGGGTGTGAATACTTATATAAATCAGATATTTCTGTATTTAATTTTCAATAAATTTGCAAACTTTTCTAAAAACATGTTTTCACTTTGTCGTTGTGGGGTATTGTGTGTAGATGGGTGAGAAAAACATCAATTGAATCCATTTTGAATTCAGGCTTTAACACAACAACATGTGGAATAAGTCAATGGGTATGTGTACTTTCTGAAGGCACTAGTTGTAGCTATTCTAATGTAGACCAATTAGTGTTGATGTCAGTGTCATTGTTATCACTCCGCCTCCTCATCTTCATAATCACTTTTATATTCCGCATAACCTTGCTATTATTGTGCATATCTGTCAAGCCCTGGTCGAAGTATATTGTGTTTGTCTTTATTTATTTGGTCAGGCCGGGGTGTGACATGGGTTTATTGTGGTGTGTTTTGTCTTGGGGTTTTGTGGGGTGTTGGGTGTGTGGCTTAGTGGGGTTATCTAGCAAAGTCTATGGCTGTCTGGAGTGGTTCTCAATCAGAGGCAGGTGTGTATCGTTGTCTCTGATTGGGAACCATATTTAGGCAGCCATATTCTTTGAGTGTTTTGTGGGTGATTGTTCCTGTCTCTGTATTTGTTGTCACAAGAGAGGCTGTATAGGTTTTCACGGTCCGTTTGTTGTTTTGTAGATTTAAGTTATTTCATGTATCTTTCATTAAAGAACATGAGTAACCACCACGCTGCATTTTGGTCCGCTTCTCCTTCTACAGACGAACGTTGTTACAATATCCTTGTTCCCACTCTGTGGCATCCTGTTGTTCTTTTGGATATTCATACATTATAATCCCCATATTTGTTCTGACCTCCCACACCACCACTCACCACTGATACTGTGGCCTGGTGAGTAAACAAACATGCTCGGCTGCACAGGATTCTGGGCCAGTGCTGTCAGGGCCTGAGTAAATATGATATGACCTGACCCCCGGGACCTTGGCAGTGCCCATTGGCATTGCTACCTGCTGTGCCCTCTCACCCCAGACGCCTCTGCCCGGGGCAGAGTGAGCTGTGAGCTATCAGCGTGTGGCGCCAGTAGGTTGGCCCACCGCCGCTTTGACAGACAGGGTGTCAGATTGGCCCCTAGACACAGTTGCCAGGGCCCAGTGCTTCACTCTGGATTATCTTTCTCCTGAGCATCTATTGTCTACGGCTGCTGCCGGTTGCCGTATTCAGTAGTGTGTTTACACACTGGTGGGCTGCCTGCGGTTGATTCTTTTTGGGTTGTGGCTAGAGAGGGGGGAGTCATTGAAAGTCCCAAAAGCTTTAGGTATGGTCGTTGCACAAACAAAGTAGGTAACCACTTAGATACCATATCAGGACAAAACAACATGTTCCATTTCTGTATTTACAGGTAACCATTGTTAATTAAAACAGCCTGCAAAATAAATACACATGACATAAAAAATGAATTTTGAGGGTATAGCATTTGGCACAAACTGAAAAGTGCACGCTGTAGGACTAAGCCGATGTCATAAAATCTAGTTTGGGTGGCAAAAAGTACCACAACACTTGGACTGCTCAACAGCAGAGACTAAAGAAAATCACATCACTGCCCAAAAATAGAAACGCCCTTTCGCCCTTCCTGGGCAATTGACCATATTGATCCGGCCTAGCAATAACGCCACAGGTAAACATAACCAAAAAACAGGAAGTCTGTTTTTAGCACGATGTGAGCACCTCTAATTGTGATAAAGGGGGCGTCCGACATGTCCCAGAAGTGCATGGAGCGCTACGGGAGAACGTTACGAGAGAGGAGCTGACATGGCAGTGTTGTGTGTGCCAGGCATATCTCCCTATGCCACGGCCCCGTAGACTGTGATTTATGGCAGGCCCAGGAGGCTGACACTCATCTTCCGTGGAGGAAGGGAGGAAAGGAACAGGAAGCTCTTTATTTTCAGCTCATCAAGCTCAGGAGTGATGGCTACCTGCTGTATGGCTGTATATTGTAGTGCAGTGGAAGTGGGGTGGGCGGGGGAGGTGGCATGAAAAAAAGAGGCCCCAGTTTAAAAATAGTGGACTTCCTGTCTGGTTTGTACGACGTCGTTCACAGCACCTGGTACTGTTTTCGCTATCATAGTTTCATGCAGTATTCGGTTCTCTTAGGGTTAGAAAAGAGTCTTTGAAGTTTTTCCACCAAATCAATGGATTTTCCCAAATAAATTCTCTCTCTTATATGATTCCTTATTGGCGCATTAAAGTCTATACTGGTCAATGGCGAGAACAGGAGCATTCCAGTCCCTTCCTCCTGTCGTCACTCCAAACTGGTTCTTTCTGAAGACAGAGCTATCTATTCCAGGGAGAGGTGTAGCGGACATCCCAAAGAGCACCTGCAATTGTGCTGAATTAGAAATCGATAGCGCTGTTCTATATTAATTACCCGCCCAAGGCAGCAGGGGAGGCGGGAATGGAAAACGACGAGCACGGTTGGTTGGGGCCCTTCACTCTGTGTGTGTGTGTGTGTGTGTGTGTGTGTGTGTGTGTGTGTGTGTGTGTGTGTGTGTGTGTGTGTTTGTGCATGTGTGTGTGTGTGTGCATTTGTGTGCGCGTGTGTGTGTGTGTTTTGCAACCCTAAACACCAAACTCATTATGGCTCCAATCAATGAACAGGCCTAACGGATGACTGATCTGTGTTCTGTTTTAGAGACACATTCTTCTCTCTTTCTTACCTCCCTTGTCCCTCCATCGTGTCTGACTGTGGGTTATAGTAAGGTTCTCTAAGGCAGAGCTGAACTGCCATGTGACACAGTGACATGCCACTGCCTGACAACTCTGTCTTCTCTACTCTTTGGGGTGATATGATCTGTCACTCAAACTGAAAGGGACGGTTTGAATATGTCTTTATTCTAGGCATTATAAAATTGAAAAGGATGTATCAGCTCACAGAATGCCCTTGCCATCATTGGGGCCCATTTTGACAGAGCAAATAAAAATAGAACGTGTCAAACAAGATCATAATACTCCTTAGAATTAGTCCTTAGATTTCTTTCAATGCATCTTATTCCGTGTGGTCCATTTCAAATGTAACACTATACAAGAGGTACAAATCAGACATAACTTTCAATTTCAAGCTGAGGCTTTGTGGTGTAACAATGTGTGAAAAGGTTCATCAGGCTAGCGAGCTAACCACATTTACACTATATGTGCAAAACTATGTGGACACCGCTTTAAATGATTGGATTTGGCTATATCAGCCGCACCCATTGCTGATGTGTGTATAAAATAGACTACACAGTCATACATTCTCCATAGAGAAACATCGGCTGTAGAATGGCCTTACTGAAGAGCTCAGTGAAATTCAACATGGCACCGTCATAGGATGACACCTTTCCAACAAGTCAGTTCGTCAAATTTCTGCCCTGCTGGAGCTGCACTGGTCATCTGTAAGTGCTGTTATGTGAAGTGGAAACGTATAGGAGCAACAACGGCTCAGCCGCGAAGTGGTAGGCCACACAAGCTCAAAGAACAGGACCACCAAGTGCTGAAGTGCGTAAAAATCGTCTGTCCTTGGTTGCAACACTCACTACCTAGTTTCAAACTGCCTCTGGAAGCAACGTCAGCAGAAAAGCTATTAGTCAAGAGATTCATGAAATGGGTTTCCATGGCCGAGCAGCCGCACACAAGCCTAAGATCACCATATGCAATGCGAAGCGTTGGCTGGAGTAGTGTAAAATTCGCCGCCATTGGACTCTGGAGCAGTGAAAACGCGTCCTCTTGAGTGATGAATCACGCTTCAACATCTGGCAGTCCGATGGTCAAATCTGGGTTTGGCCGATGCCAGGAGAATGCTACCTGCCCCAATAAATAGTGCCAACTGTAAAGTTTGGTGGAAGAGGAATAAAAGTTTGGGGCTGTTTTTCATGGTTCGGACTAGGCCCTTTCATTCCAGTGAAGGGAAATCTTGATGGTACAGCCTACAATGACGTTCTAGATGATGCTGTGTTTCCAACTTTGTGGCTACAGTTTGGGGAAGATGGATTAGATGATTTAATTTTTTAAAAATTGTACAATAAACAGATATGGCATATTAACCTATACGGTCCACATAATGATAATACAAGCTTCTTTGAAAAAATATATAACAATTTATCAACTCTACAAGCAATATTATAGACTATTATTATGGTGGGGGATTTTAATATGGTTTTAAAGACCAACATGGACCGTAAAGGAAATCACACTACAAGCTATCACCCTTAGGCACTTAAGGAAATCATGAACGTCATGGATATATTGGAATTAGTGGATATATGGAGGTTTAAATACCCTGACCTAGTGAGATATACATGGCGGAGGCTAAATAAAGCTAATCGTCTTGATTACTTTCTTATGTCATTCTCTCTGGCACCAAAAGTTTTAAAAAGTGTTGATATCAAATCAAATCAAATTTATTTGTCACATACACATGGTAAGCAGATGTTAATGCGAGTGTAGCGAAATGCTTGTGCTTCTAGTTCCGACAATGCAGTGATAACCAACAAGTAATCTAACTAACAATTCTAAAACTACTGTCTTATACACAGTGTAATGGGATAAAGAATATGTACATAAGGATATATGAATGAGTGATGGTACAGAGCAGCATACAGTAGATGGTATCGAGTACAGTATATACATATGAGATGAGTATGTAGACAAAGTAAACAAAGTGGCATAGTTAAAGTGGCTAGTGATACATGTATTACATAAGGATGCAGTCGATGATGTAGATGTATGCATATGAGATTAATAATGTAGGGTAAGTAACATTATATAAGGTAGCATTGTTTAAAGTGGCTAGTGATATATTTACATTTCCCATCAATTCCCATTATTAAAGTGGATGGAGTTGGGTCAGTGTCAATGACAGTGTGTTGGCAGCAGCCACTCAATGTTAGTGGTGGCTGTTTAACAGTCTGATGGCCTTGAGATAGAAGCTGTTTTTCAGTCTCTCGGTCCCAGCTTTGATGCACCTGTACTGACCTCGCCTTCTGGATGATAGCGGGGTGAACAGGCAGTGGTTCGGGTGGTTGATGTCCTTGATGATCTTTATGGCCTTCCTGTAACATCGGGTGGTGTAGGTGTCCTGGAGGGCAGGTAGTTTGCCCCCGGTGATGCGTTGTGCAGACCTCACTACCCTCTGGAGAGCCTTACGGTTGAGGGCGGAGCAGTTGCCGTACCAGGCGGTGATACAGCCCGCCAGGATGCTCTCGATTGTGCATCTGTAGAAGTTTGTGAGTGCTTTTGGTGACAAGCCGAATTTCTTCAGCCTCCTGAGGTTGAAGAGGCGCTGCTGCGCCTTCTTCACGACGCTGTCAGTGTGAGTGGACCAATTCAGTTTGTCTGTGATGTGTATGCCGAGGAACTTAAAACTTGCTACTCTCTCCACTACTGTTCCATCGATGTGGATAGGGGGGGTGTTCCCTCTGCTGTTTCCTGAAGTCCACAATCATCTCCTTAGTTTTGTTGACGTTGAGTGTGAGGTTATTTTCCTGACACCACACTCCGAGGGCCCTCACCTCCTCCCTGTAGGCCGTCTCGTCGTTGTTGGTAATCAAGCCTACCACTGTTGTGTCGTCCGCAAACTTGATGATTGAGTTGGAGGCGTGCGTGGCCACGCAGTCGTGGGTGAACAGGGAGTACAGGAGAGGGCTCAGAACGCACCCTTGTGGGGCCCCGTGTTGAGGATCAGCGGGGAGGAGATGTTGTTGCCTACCCTCACCACCTGGGGGCGGCCCGTCAGGAAGTCCAGTACCCAGTTGCACAGGGCGGGGTCGAGACCCAAGGTCTCGAGCTTGATGACGAGCTTGGAGGGTACTATGGTGTTGAATGCCGAGCTGTAGTCGATGAACAGCATTCTCACATAGGTATTCCTCTTGTCCAGGTGGGTTAGGGCAGTGTGCAGTGTGGTTGAGATTGCGTCGTCTGTGGACCTATTTGGGCGGTAAGCAAATTGGAGTGGGTCTAGGGTGTCAGGTAGGGTGGAGGTGATATGGTCCTTGACTAGTCTCTCAAAGCACTTCATGATGACGGAAGTGAGTGCTACGGGGCGGTAGTCGTTTAGCTCAGTTACCTTAGCTTTCTTGGGAACAGGAACAATGGTGGCCCTCTTGAAGCATGTGGGAACAGCAGACTGGTATAGGGATTGATTGAATATGTCCGTAAACACACCAGCCAGCTGGTCTGCGCATGCTCTGAGGGCGCGGCTGGGGATGCCGTCTGGGCCTGCAGCCTTGCGAGGGTTAACACGTTTAAATGTCTTACTCACCTCGGCTGCAGTGAAGGAGAGACCGCATGTTTTCGTTGCAGGCCGTGTCAGTGGCACTGTATTGTCCTCAAAGCGGGCAAAAAAGTTATTTAGTCTGCCTGGGAGCAAGACATCCTGGTCCGTGACTGGGCTGGGTTTCTTCTTGTAGTCCGTGATTGACTGTAGACCCTGCCACATGCCTCTTGTGTCTGAGCCATTGAATTGAGATTCTACTTTGTCTCTGTACTGACGCTTAGCTTGTTTAATAGCCTTGCGGAGGGAATAGCTGAACTGTTTGTATTCGGTCATGTTGCCAGACACCTTGCCCTGATTAAAAGCAGTGGTTCGCGCTTTCAGTTTCACGCGAATGCTGCCATCAATCCACGGTTTCTGGTTAGGGAATGTTTTTATCGTTGCTATGGGAACGACATCTTCAACGCACGTTCTAATGAACTCGCACACCGAATCAGCGTATTCGTCAATATTTTTATCTGACGCAATACGAAACATGTCCCAGTCCACGTGATGGAAGCAGTCTTGGAGTGTGGAGTCAGCTTGGTCTGACCAGCGTTGGACAGACCTCAGCGTGGGAGCCTCTTGTTTAAGTTTCTGCCTGTAGGCAGGGATCAACAAAATGGAGTCGTGGTCAGCTTTTCCGAAAGGGGGGCGGGGCAGGGCCTTATATGCATCGCGGAAGTTAGAGTAACAATGATCCAAGGTTTTACCACCCCTGGTTGCGCAATCGATATGCTGATCAAATTTAGGGAGTCTTGTTTTCAGATTAGCTTTGTTAAAATCCCCAGCTACAATGAATGCAGCCTCCGGATAAATGGTTTCCAGTTTGCAAAGAGTTAAATAAAGTTCGTTCAGAGCCATCGATGTGTCTGCTTGGGGGGGATATATACGGCTGTGATTATAATCGAAGAGAATTCTCTTGGAAGATAATGCGGTCTACATTTGATTGTGAGGAATTCTAAATCAGGTGAACAGAAGGATTTGAGTTCCTGTATGTTTCCTTCATCACACCATGTCTCGTTAGTCATGAGGCATACGCCCCTGCCGCTCTTCTTACCAGAAAGATGTTTGTTTCTGTCGGCGCGATGCGTGGAGAAACCCGTTGGCTGCACCGCATCGGATAGCGTCTTCCCAGTAAGCCATGTTTCCGTGAAGCAGAGAACGTTGCAGTCTCTGATGTCCCTCTGGAATGCTACCCTTGCTCGGATTTCATCAACCTTGTTGTCAAGAGACTGGACATTGGCAAGAAGTATGCTGGGGAGTGGTGCGCGATGTGCCCTTGTCCGAAGTCTGACCAGAAGACCGCTACGTTTCCCTCTTTTTCGGAGTCGTTTCCTTGGGTCGCTGCATGCGATCCATTCCGTTGTCCTGTTTGTAAGGCAGAACACAGGATCCGCGTTGCGGAAAACATATTCTTGGTCGTACTGATGGTGAGTTGACGCTCATTCATTACTGTATGTAATGAAACCTAAGATGACCTGGGGTACTAATGTAAGAAATAACACGTAAAAAAACTAAAAACTGCATAGTTTCCTAGGAACGCGAAGCGAGGCGGCCATCTCTGTCGGCGCCGGTGTTGACCACCTCTCCTCTTAAGTACCAGGAGAGACTGCGGTCGGGGACAGAATGCGGTCGGATCATCACATAATTGGCATATATATTACTCTTACAGAATTTCCACATGGGCGAGGATATTGGACATTTAATCAAAGCCTACTGGATGATAACTTTTTATTTTTTTATATATATTTTTTATAACTAGGATAGAATCATTTACAACTGACTTTTTCCGACATAACATAGATACAGCAGATCCCCTTATTGCATGGGACACTTTTAAATGTGCCTTTAGAGGCCATGCGATTCAGTACTCACCTATAAAACAAAAGCAATTTAAATAAAAAAATTACATTTCAACAAAGGACATGGAATGACTAACAGTACAGCTAAATGGCAATAAAATCTGTACCATAGAGGCACAGTGTCACGCCCTGACCTTAGAGAGCCTTTTATTCTCAAATTGGGTTAGGTCGGGGTGTGACTAGGGTGGGTACTCTAGTTTTGTTATTTCTATGTTGGCCTGGTATGGTTCCCAATCAGAGGCAGCAGTCTATCTTTGTCTCTGATTGGGGGATCATATTTAGGCAGCCTTTTCCCACTGGGAAAATGCACCAAATTCTTTTTCAATCTTCAACATAGAAATGCTACCATTTTGAAAGGGAATATGTTTTATTTTCAGTCTCCTCCATCTCCAGTAACTGAAGCTAATTGTATGGATTTTTTCCCTATTAATAACTTATTAATAATAATTTTCCCTATTAATAACTTCTTGATGCAATCTGAGATGCCTCTAAGGCTGGGAAGACTCCAGGGCTGGATGGCATAGCAATGGAAGTATGGCATCAAAGGCTGAGAGGTATGCCACCAAACTTTTTTTGATATACTCAGAGGACCATTTTTATTTTTTATTTCACCTTTATTTAACCAGGTAGGCTAGTTGAGAACAAGTTCTCATTTGCAACTGCGACCTGGCCAAGATAAAGCATAGCAGTGTGAACAGACAACACAGAGTTACACATGGAATAAACAATTAACAAGTCAATAACACAGTAGAAAAAAAAATGGGCAGTCTATATACAATGTGTGCAAAAGGCATGAGGAGGTAGGCGAATAATACAATTTTGCAGATTAACACTGGGGTGATAAATGATCAGATGGTCATGTACAGGTAGAGATATTGGTGTGCAAAAGAGCAGAAAAGTAAATAAATAAAAAAACAGTATAAAAACAGTATGGGAATGAGGTAGGTGAAAATGGGTGGGCTATTTACCAATAGACTATGTACAGCTGCAGCGATCGGTTAGCTGCTCGGATAGCTGATGTTTGAAGTTGGTGAGGGAGATAAAAGTCTCCAACTTAAGCGATTTTTGCAGTTCGTTCCAGTCACAGGCAGCAGAGTACTGGAACGAAAGGCGGCCAAATGAGGTGTTGGCTTTAGGGATGATCAGTGAGATACACCTGCTGGAGCGTGTGCTACGGATGGGTGTTGCCATCGTGACCAGTGAACTGAGATAAGGCGGAGCTTTACCTAGCATGGACTTGTAGATGACCTGGAGCCAGTGGGTCTGGCGACGAATATGTAGCGAGGGCCAGCCGACTAGAGCATACAAGTCGCAGTGGTGGGTGGTATAAGGTGCTTTGGTGACAAAACGGATGGCACTATGATAGACTGCATCCAGTTTGCTGAGTAGAGTGTTGGAAGCCATTTTGTAGATGACATCGCCGAAATCGAGGATCGGTAGGATAGTCAGTTTTACTAGGGTAAGCTTGGCGGCGTGAGTGAAGGAGGCTTTGTTGCGGAATAGAAAGCCGACTCTTGATTTGATTTTCGATTGGAGATGTTTGATGTGAGTCTGGAAGGAGAGTTTGCAGTCTAGCCAGACACCTAGGTACTTATAGATGTCCACATATTCAAGGTCGGAACCATCCAGGGTGGTGATGCTAGTCGGGCATGCGGGTGCAGGCAGCGATCGGTTGAAAAGCATGCATTTGGTTTTACTCGCGTTTAAGAGCAGTTGGAGGCCACGGAAGGAGTGCTGTATGGCATTGAAGCTCGTTTGGAGGTTAGATAGCACAGTGTCCAATGACGGGCCGAAAGTATATAGAATGGTGTCGTCTGCGTAGAGGTGGATCAGGAAATCGCCCGCAGCAAGAGCAACATCATTGATATATACAGAGAAAAGAGTCGGCCCGAGAATTGAACCCTGTGGCACCCCCATAGAGACTGCCAGAGGACCGGACAGCATGCCCTCCGATTTGACACACTGAACTCTGTCTGCAAAGTAATTGGTGAACCAGGCAAGGCAGTCATCCGAGAAACCGAGGCTATTGAGTCTGCCGATAAGAATATGGTGATTGACAGAGTCGAAAGCCTTGGCGAGGTCGATGAAGACGGCTGCACAGTACTGTCTTTTATCGATGGCGGTAATGATATCGTTTAGTACCTTGAGCGTGGCTGAGGTGCACCCGTGACCGGCTCGGAAACCAGATTGCACAGCGGAGAAGGTACGGTGGGATTCGAGATGGTCAGTGACCTGTTTGTTGACTTGGCTTTCGAAGACCTTAGATAGGCAGGGCAGGATGGATATAGGTCTATAGCAGTTTGGGTCCAGGGTGTCTCCCCCTTTGAAGAGGGGGATGACTGCGGCAGCTTTCCAATCCTTGGGGATCTCAGACGATATGAAAGAGAGGTTGAACAGGCTGGTAATAGGGGTTGCGACAATGGCGGCAGATAGTTTCAGAAATAGAGGGTCCAGATTGTCAAGCCCAGCTGATTTGTACGAGTCTAGGTTTTGCAGCTCTTTCAGAACATCTGCTATCTGGATTTGGGTAAAGGAGAACCTGGAGAGGCTTGGGCGAGGAGCTGCGGGGGGGGGCGGAGCTGTTGGCCGAGGTTGGAGTAGCCAGGCGGAAGGCATGGCCAGCCGTTGAGAAGTGCTTATTGAAGCTTTCGATAATCGATAATTGTTAGCATGTTTTAACCACTCCTATGTAAATGGTAGATTATCAGACATGCAACAAGAAGGTCTGATTTCATTATTACTGAAACAGGATCCAAGTGGTATATATAAAGACGAAATCCATAAAAAAAATTGGAGGCCTCTTGTGATGCAAAAATTCTAGCTAAATGCTTGGCGCATAGAATTAAAAAAGGTATTGTCAGATGTTATTCATCCTTATCAGACAGGTTTTTAACATAGACGATACATTGGATAATATAAGACAAGTATTGGAAACAATAGAATACTATGAAATATCAGGGAAACCAGGCCTGGTTTTCATAGCTGATTTTGAAAAGGCTTTTGATGAAGTACGCCTGGAGTTTATATATAAATGCCTAGAATATTTCAATTTTGGAGAATCTCTTATAAAATGGGTTAAAGTTATGTATAGTAATCCTAGGTGTAAAATAGTAAATAATGGCTACATCTCAGAAAGTTTGTCAAGAGGAGTAAAACAAGGCTGTCCAATATTGGCATATCTATTTATTATTGCCATCGAAATGTTAGCTGCTAAAATTAGATCCAACAATAATATTAAGGAATTAGAAATCCGTGGCTTAAAAACAAAGGTGTCATTGTACACTGATGATTCATGTTTTCTTTTAAAACCACAATTAGAATCCATCCACAGCCTCATAGAAGATCTAGATACTTTTGCTAACCTCTCTGGATTAAAACCAAATTATGATAATATTATGTATTGGATCACAAAAAAATTCAACTTTTAGTTTACCAATAAAATGGTCTCACTCCAATGAATTTTTATAGAAAGTTTGCAAATATAGATAAGATCTTGCTACCATGGAAAGGAAAATACCGGTCTATTTGCAGAAAAATCACCCAGATTAACTATTTAGTCATATCACAGTTTACCTACTTGCTTATGGTTTCGCCTACACCTCGTGACATGCGTTTTAAATTATATGAACAAAAAATATTCAATTTTATTTGGAACGGCAAGCCAGACAAAATTAAAAAGGCCTATTTATATAACGAATATGAATTCGGAGGGCAGAAATTATTTAATATTAAAGCATTAGACCCCTCACTAAAGGCATCAGTCATACAAAAGTTATACTTATATCTGAAATGGTTCTCTCGTAAACTAGTAAAAATGTCTCACCCCATGTTCAAGAATGGCCTTTTTCCCTTTACTCAGATTACAACTGCTCACTTTTGGTTATTTGAAAACTAAATAATCTCGAATAATCTCCAACATATATTTTTTTTAAACAAGCCTTAGAAAGTTGGTTGTAATTTCAGTTTAAACCACCTGAAAAGACAGAACCGATAAATACAACAAATATTGTGGTTTAACTCAAATATACTAATTGATCATTTTTTAAAAATCTATAAAAAAGGTATAATTTTTGTAAATGA
Organism: Oncorhynchus nerka; assembly: GCF_034236695.1. Taxonomy (NCBI): domain Eukaryota; kingdom Metazoa; phylum Chordata; class Actinopteri; order Salmoniformes; family Salmonidae; genus Oncorhynchus; species Oncorhynchus nerka. The sequence continues at coordinate 48,902,580 of NC_088419.1, forward strand.
TATCATAAATAAGACTGGTGGAATTGTGTCACACATGCAGCTAACACAGACACAGGGAAGTGTCTGCTCTACCAAATATTACAACCAACTAATGGCAGCATTACCACATTTCCACAAAAATGGAAGAGGCAAGTAGAAGAGGGACAAAGTAAGGAACTTGTCTGTCAGCCCTGCATAAATGGTTAAAGAAAATTGTGATAAATAACTACCTATACGAATTTCATTTAGGGACCAAAGAATGGACAGCTGTGCCGTATAAATTGCAAAGTAGTTGGGATGAGATTTTCGATGTACCGATTCCATGGCACATGGTTTGTGAATTGAAACGCAAAACAACGCCGGAGTCAAAACATCGCATTTTTGTATTTAAATGATTATACAAAATTCATGCAACCAATAGAATGTTATATATATGGGGATACAATCTTCCCAGCTCAGATTTTGCTGTGAGGAGGCAGAGTCATTAGTTTTTTTTGTTTTGGTACTGTCCATATGTAGCTCGTTTTTGGCCACAGGTCCAGGAATGGCTGAAGAATTGCAACATTTACCTAGAACTAATGCTGCAGATAGCAATACTGGGTGATTTGAAAAGTCATAGTCAATCAATCAATAATATAATAATTATTTTAGCAAAAATGTTATCTTTAATTTACAATCTGTAGAAGCTATGAGAATAGAAAAGTTCAGTACATTTTGTGAAGCATTACAGCACAATTGGAAAATATATGGCAAATAGAAAACCAAAATGGGTGGTATTAATTCTTAAGGATCAGTGTCCCGCTAGCGGGACAACTTCCGGGAAAATGGAGGGCGCGTAATTCAAATAATTTTAAACATTTAGGTACATATATCTTATATCGGCTGAAAGCTTAAATTCTTGTTAATCTAACTGCACTGTCCGATTTACAGTAGCTTTAACAGCGAAATCATGCCATGCAATTGTTTGAGCACGGCACCCCACATCAAAATATTTTTCCACCGGCACAGGTTTCATATAACGACTAAATATTCACTTACTTTTTGAAAATCTTCCTCTGATTCTTCATCCAAAGGGCTCCAGCTTTAATATTGTGGTGTCGTTTTGTTAGACAAAAATATTATTTATATCCCAAAAAGTCTGTTTAGTTGGCGCCATCAATTTGGGTAATCCACTCGTTCAACTTGCAGAGAAAGGAATCCAAAAATCTACCCGTAAACTTTGTTTCAACAAGTCAAAATACATTTCAATTTACTCCTCAGATACCCTAAAATGTAATCAAACTATAACATATCTTTCAGAAATAAGTATTTTCAATAGGAAACCGATTTTAGCAGTTGCATAATGTCTTCATGGTGTGTGCAAACACGGATTTCCAAGACCGTGTCCTACTAAAACCGTTCGTTTTTGAAGTTACAAGCCTGAAACCTTGAACATTGCATCCAGGGAGATCATTTTCAATATGACCTTTTTCTTGCGTTTCTAAGAGGATGGTCTCTCAAATAAATAAAAAATCTGGTTGGCTTTTCTTTGTATTTTCTCCTACCATATCTATTGTGTTACATTCTCCTACATTATTTTAACATTTCTACAAACTTCAAAGTGGTTTCAAAGAATCACAGCTATAACCATTGCTAAAAGTGATTCTAATATGTGTTGACTCAGGGGGTTGAATACTTATTTATTATTACTGTTTTATTTTTCATTAATCTTTCAAGCATGTTAGAATTTGTCTTCCACTGACATTACAGAGTATGCTGTATAGATTGTTGCAAAAAATATATTAAATCCATTTTAATCCCAATTTGTAACACAGCAAAATATGAATACTGTCACGCCCTGACCTTAGAGAGCTTATTATGTCTCTATTTTGGTTTGGTCAGGGTGTGATTTGGGTGGGCAGTATATGTTCATTTTCTATGTTTTGTATTTCTTTGTGTTTGGCCGGGTGTGGTTCTCAATCAGAGGCAGCTGTCTATCGTTGTCTCTGATTGAGAATCATACTTAAGGCAGCTTTTTCCCACCTGTGTTTTGTGGGTAGTTGTTTTCTGTTTTGTGTCTGCACCAGGCAGAACTGTTTTGTTTTGTTCCATTTTGTCTCAGTGTTCAGTTTAAATAAATGATCGTGAACACGTACCACGCTGCGCTTTGGTCCACTCCTTCTTCATGCAACAACGAGCGTCACAAATACTTTCTGAAAGTACTGTAAATGGACTGATCCACTCTTCGTAGGTTTTTTACTCATCTATGTTTTGGCATTAACATGATTCAACTAAACAGTTCGTTAAGAGCACACAAATCAGCAAATCAATGGTGCTCGAGAGTTTTTCCAATAATGAATAGCAAATGTCAAAGCAGCACATTGCCATTATAAAGAAATCACCATCTCTTTCATGGGAGTTTGGAAATAGTATGCTTAATCATAGTACTCATACACACTACACACATCAAGGGAATACAAGGTTTGTGACTCCTGTGTGTCCCTGTACACTTCAGACAGTAGCCTACACTTTTAGCTGGATCCTATTCCAATGTGAAGGGCCAAATTGCCTTCCTCGAGCGAGCAAGACAATGTGATCGTGTAATTTTATTGAATGGAAAGTATTCTTATATGTTTACATCAAATACCCTACCCCTTGAAAGTTGTGTAATGATAGCATATGTGATGAATGATGAACACGGGCAATCAACAGCTGCAGTGTAGCTCTTTGGATAACCACATATCATGGAATAGGCTACGAAAGGCTGTGAAAGTTCAAAAGACAAAAGAGTGACACGTGGAATTAGTTTATTTGGATGGATGGTTGACATGACAGAATGGTAAACAGATATCTAAAAGGTGGGTGAAAGTTACACAGGGGGCCCTGAAATGATTGACACTTGATAAAGATTAGCCAAAATGACTATATCAAATAAATAATTCAAATACTGAGCTACATGTACACTGCATTTGGAAATTATTCAGACCCCTTGATTTTATCCAAATTTTTTAGGTTACAGCCTTATTCTAAAATGTTCACTCATCAATTTACACACAATGACCTACAATGACAAAGCAAAAACAGGTTTTTAGAAATGTTTGCAAATGTATTACAAATACCTTATTTACACAAGTATTCAGAAGCTTTGCTATGAGCTGGCCGCGCGGCCTAACTGAGCAATTGGGGGAGAAGGACATTAGTCAGGGAGATAAACCAAGAACCCGACGGTCACACAGACAGAGCTCCAGAGGTCCTCTGTGGAGATGGGAGAACCTTCCAGAAGGACAACCATCTGTGCAGCACTTCAACAATCAGGCCTTTATGGTAGAGTGGTCAGATGGAAGCCACTCTTCAGTAAAAGGCACATGACTCCGCTTGGAGTTTGCCAAAAGGCACCTAAAGGACTCTGACCATGAGAAACAAGATTCTCTGGTCTGATGAAACCAAGATTGAACTCTTTGACCTGAATGCCAAGCTTCATGTCTGGAGGAAACCTGACACAATCCCTACGGTGAAGCATGGTGGTGTTTTTGCTGTGGGGATGTTTTTCAGTGGCAGGGACTGGGAGACTAGTCAGGATCGAGGGAAAGATGAATGGAGCAAAGTACAGAGATCCTTGATGAAAACCCACTGAAGGTCGCTCAGGACTTCAGACTGGGGCAAAGGGTTACCTTCCAACAGGATGATAACCCTAAGCACACAGCAGAAGTGGCTTCTGGACAAGTTTCTGAATGTCCTTGAGAGGCCCAGCCAAAGCCCGGACTTGAACCCGATCTAGCATCTCTGGAGAGACCTGAAATTAGCTGTGCAGCGATGCTCCCGTCCAACCTGACAGAGCTTGAGAGGATCTGCAGTTAAGAATGGGAGAAACCCCCAAATACAGGTGTGCCAAGCTCATACCCAAGAAGACTTGAGGCTGTAATCGCTGCCAAAGGTGCTTCAAGAAAGTACTGAGTAAAGGGTCTGAAAACATATGATAATGTGATATTTCAGGTTTTGTATTTTTATAAATTTGCAAAAAATGTAAAACAATTGAACCTATTTTAGAATAAGGCTGTAACGTAACAAAATGTGGAACAATTGAAGGGGTCTGAATACTTTCCGAATGCACTGTACCTCTGTGGCATTTCACCAATGCATTCTCTTCTCACCCTCCCCCCACCCTCACACACCATAATTAACATCCAAATTAGCATCGCAGACACAGAGACGAATATTCCTTTCTCTTTCTTCTCTTTTACACTGGCTCTCATCTCCGGCATATGATCTTTTCCATTACAATGAGTTGGGTGAAAATATGTGGCAGACACAAACACAACATTCATTTTGATGATCTGCTGCAGCTCAATTCAGTTACATTCCATCATGGGCGGATTGGCCATCTGGCAATTCTGGCAAATGACTGAAGGGCCGGACCATCTTTTTTTGCACTATTTCTCTGTTGTCATAATTTTCTATATTGAGCATTTGGCTGACGGTTGGGCAATGGCCGGCCCCCCTACCTAAATGGGCCAGCACGGATCTCTGATTGGCTGAGCTGACGTGGCACAAATTCACTTTCAAAGTCAAACTTATATAATCAAAAGAGTGAGACCGAGAGTGAGTGCGACACCGCGAAGTTCTGGTTCTGCTGGTCAGAGTGCTGTGTCTGTGTCCGTGAGAAAGGGCAGACCCTCTGCTGTGGTGCAGTCGACGTACAGAGGGAAGACAACAGAGAAAGACACTCACGCACACTGACACAGATCATGTAGTCTACTACTGCTAGTTCGGCCTAATATTTTGTCTGTATATTGTATAATAAAAAGCCAGCTCATGCTTTATATTGTCTGTATATTATATGAAATATTTGTCATAACTACTGTAGTAGGCTAATTAGGGATGGGGATTCGGTGGGAACATTTGCAAAATCGTCTAACAAGTCATTAGATTGACTTTTATAACACACGGCTAGGCAATAGCCATCTACTAGAAATTTATACTCTGCTTTTAATAAACACAAGCCATCAGGTATTACAATTAGGGGACTGGCTGTGTATTTTTATTGTTTTATCAGCTGAAAGGCCCGGCAATTTTTGATAGAAAGATGCACACATTTGTAATATGTAGTTTGGATGTTATAAGATATTATATAAGCCATTGGTCATCATATCGATCTAACATATCAATAAACTGGTAGTACATGTATCAGTGTGTGTGTGTGTCGCTCTCTCTCTATCCGTTTTCTCCCTACATCCACTATACCTGACTGCTGCAACAGCAGCTGAGATGTTTGTGCTGCTAAGCCTACCATCACTGTGACCAGAAGACCAGGGGACAACACTGTCTGTGCTGGGCCCAGCAACCTGCTATGGTATATGTGATAGTAATGAACCCTTACGATAGGTGGGACATGTATGATCGCCAGGCACTTATATTTGAAATATAAGTAGCTAGGCTTTTATAAGGAGTTATGAGGAATTAGACATTTATTCAGTCATCTGAATTTTTTTACCTAATAAATGTGTTTATTCATTCACAACTAGGATGTTACTGTGCCCGGCACAGGCAGTGTGGTCCTCTGGTCTTTCCGGGTACTGGTGCTGTGAAATGCCAGGGCTGAATTTTTGTCCCAGTCCGCCCTCGCATCCCATTAAATATTCAATGGATTTTGGCTCTGATTATGGTTTGGAAGAATGGGAGTATGCACCATGTGGACGCGGTATGGGCACGCACATTGATTGCAAATGAAGCAAATACATCTTTTTTTTTAATGACTTTTTTTATGACCTTCTCATTTGTTATAAAGTAGCTCGCTTCTATTTTCTGCAAAAAAAAAATACCCACTGGGGTTGGAGCTATGCAGTATGCACCATTCTGTCGACACGCATTTTCTAAACATGTTCAATGTTTTTTGAATGGTCGGACTGGCAGACACATGAAGTGTTCCTATGAAAGTACTGTGGTCCGAGGGGCTTTGTCCCATTTAGTAATGCTATGGCATACACTTTATGCAAGTGCTGAGGATTAGTTACTGCGTAGGTTATGGAGAGGGCCAAAGCTATGTAGAGTAGTGCATGCAGGCAAACCATTTTACAACCATGTTAGCTTGTAGTGATGACTAGGTTCATATGTTTCATAGTTTCACATGAATGTATTTGAATGGAATGATGAGTAGGTGCCTACTTTTATTTGCACCGCCTTGTTGCACAATGCATCGTTGGACACACGCATGTTTTGTCACCGCCGAGAGACGTACCCAGACCATTGTCACATGTTCCCAGTAGAACCAAACTGATGGGAACTATTTTTGTTTGTTATTTCTATTGAACTGTGGCTTGTAAATCCGTTAGACCTGTACACCGAATGTGGTCAATCAATCAATTAAATCAATCACATTTATTTCGTAAAGCCCATTTTACAACCGCAGTTGTCACAAAGTGATATACAGATAACCAATCTAAAACAAGAGCAAGCAATGCAGATGTAGAAGCACAGTGGCTAGGAAAAACTCCCTAGGAAGGCAGGAACCTTAGGAAGAAACCTAGAGAGGAACCCGGGCGCTGAGGGGTGGCCAGTACACTTCTGGCTGTGCGGGTGGAGTTTATAAGAGTACCGCCATTTAGGTCAGATCATTCTTCAAGACGTTTAAGCGTTCATAGATGACCAGCAGGGTAAGATAATAACCACAGTGCTTATAGAGGGTGCCGTCAGTTGACTTTTCAGGTCGAGAGAGAGAGAGTGAGAGACAGAGAGATACCCTTTTCAAACTAAAACATGCATGCTGCCTACAGCGAGTGCAAAAAAAGCTTGATTGGCTGTATATTCAATGCAATTTTAAAAGCAAAATGCTACAGCCCACACTTTTGTTGTTCAATATTGTTGTTCAATGTTCTGTGTTTCTCTCTCCTGCCTTGTTATAGGCTCTGAGATACGCTATGATGTTGAGCTCCTATCGCACAGTAGCCTATGTCTGTACTGTCAAATCTTTTACATAAGGTAGCAGTTTATTTACTGTGTTGGCAGTATGTTTGAATCTTTTGCATTCCGTTTATGCTGTATTTGGCAAAGGACTGGGACAGTTTCTGAAAGAGAAAACGATGGCGCTTAGCATTGACTTTCCTCCGAACCGAATGTGCCAGACTGCCAGCGGGATTCTGAAACATTGTCTAGGCCACTCAGTTTTGTTTTAAATTACAGTAGCCTACAAACTTTAATAACTGAAATATGTCAAAGTAAAATATAAACCGTCTCCGTGTTCACCTGTGAAATTTGACTGTAGGCTATAAACCGGCTTCCAATGGGATTGCATTACTAACCAAACCAAAAGGTGAAGAATTTATTCTGCAATGGTTATGAAAATAAAATAAATAGGATTAGAATCCTATGTCTAATTATTCCAAAAATAAAACACTGATTTCCGATCTTCTCACTAATGGCAAATTACTGCATCTTATCATGTTTTTATGAATAAGTGTGTCATCATATCCACCATTTGCACAAAGTACTTACATGCCTTCTTGCGATGCAATACTTCAACCACTAGAAAATGTCTAAAGTTTGTGTGGAGGAAAGGACATTCTCACACCAAGTTCTGTTTTTATTGTGCAGATCAGAATGTAAGGAGCTCCTCCTTTGTGGATCTATATGGATTATTTTGGGAATCCCACCTACTACTGGTTTACCGGTATACCTTGTACTGGATATAGACTAAATACTGCATGTACCAGCTTGTGTTGTAAATGATTAGAAACCCCCCCACTCCAACCAGACCCTAATCTATTGTAGCTCTGATATGCCACGTTGCTCCATCTCCACGCCCAGTGTTTCTCTATCCATTCCTGGGTAGACCCCAGGGGGTGCACTTTTTGTTTTAGCCTAGTGCTAACATACCAGATTAAATGAATCTTAGGCTTGGTGGCAGTGCAATCCATGAAGGTTCACGAAGAATGGATCGAGAAACAATCTACAGCCAGTTGCTTCGCCACGATAGACTTCAACCAGCATCACTGGCAAAAACACTGAAGAGTTGCATACCAATAATGTCTCCTTCCTTTTGAAGTGTAAACTCGTTCATTACACCCACACGTTTAAAAGCATTGGATTGGTGTAGCAAGGAAGTTTCTATCAAAGTTATTGTAGTTGTATTTTTTTATATTGTTTTTTTTATTTCTATTAGATTGTCAATGTTTATTTTGGTTTTAGTTAGTTTTACCGACCTGATTTGCTAGTTTTAATTTAGTTTTAGTTGTATTAAATATTTTAATATTATTTCCTTTTAGTGTTAGGGACAGAAAGCATGCTTTTGAGGCTAGGAGCCATGTGTTTTTTGGGATGTAATTTCTTGCAACAGGGGGGGGGGGGAGTAATACATAATATAATGGGTCAAAGGTTAGGTTAGGTTTAAATTATAAAGTCAATCTCAAATTGACTTGGATTTAAATATTGCAGAGACTGGTGCAAAAAAAGATGGTGGAAGAAAACGTTCTCGCCCACGTTTACACCAATCCAATGCTTTAGTAGTACACACAAGAAGAATCAAGTTCACTTCCTAGACAATGTTTTTCCCTGTAAGCTAGTGATAACTAGTGATACTAATGGACAAGCTAGGCCTATTTGAAACATCACCATCTACCTGTTAAGGCTAGCCCTGTTTACTGCCCCTTCTGGAGGAATTGGGTACCCATATAAAACAGGATACATTTTTGTCAAAAGTTGCTAATATATGCATATAAAAAATATTATCGAATAGAAAACACTCTAAAGCTTCTAAAACCATTTAAATTTTGTCTCTATGTAAAGCAGAAGTCTCAGGGCATGCATTCTCCCAAAGTCTCTCTTGTCATGGAAAAGGTTGGCCCAACTTTGACGTCATCGTATACGCACTTCCCAAACAGTTACAGCTCTGGGAACAGTCTGTACGTGTTCAGCGCGAAGCCTGCTTTCAATGGGGCTTCTCATTGTGAGAATCGCGCGCTCACGAGAGTTTGAGCGGGCCGAAAGGTCTCGGTCACTCGAAAAAAAGGGTACGCTTATGCGCGCTCTGGTCGGGTGATGTCTTTTCCTCAGGATCGATTAAACGACGTGTGTGTTTCTGTTCGTCCTCACGATTTCTGTGCACCTTTATAACATGTTAAAGCTTAATTATGAACATAGTTTGACAAGTTTACTCGACATATAATATGTAATTTCGACGTTTTGGTGCGCATCCACTTGAATTTTGGCTACATTTCGACCGAAATGTGTCGTTTTTGAGAACCGAAAGACACAGACTTGAAAACTAAACGCTGTTTTGGTAAGTATAATCCCTTCCAGGTCTTCTGATGGAAGAACAGCAAAGGTAAGGGAATATTTATGTGGTAAATTTGGGTTTCTGTCGACTCCAAGATAGAGGAGCCATAATGCTAATTTTGGAGCGCCGACTCCTAGTATAGCCTAGTGAACGCAACCTGTAACGTTAAAAATAAATGTAACACAGCGATTGCATTTAGAAGAAGTGTATCTTCCTATACATATGTAAAACATGCATATTTAGTCAAAGTTTATGATGTGTATTCCTTGTTAGCTGACGTTATCTGCCGGAGCTATTTCATTTCTCCTGACATTTTAGTAGCATTTTTTGAACGATGCGTCATTGAAAAAAAAATGAATGTACTGTGTAACATGTTATATTACTGTCATCTGATGAAGATTTCAAAAGGTTAGTGAAATGATTCGCCGTAAAACATTTTAGAAATCTGACTTGCTGGGTAGATAAACAACTTGTTTATCTTTCATTTGAGCTATTTTACTTGTTAATGTGTGGAGGTTAAATATTTTTAGGAATATTTATTGCGTTCCATGCGCCACATTCCAGCTGAGGGGGTGGGGGGGGGGGTTCCTAAATGGGAACGTGTATCCCCAACAGGTTTTAAAGATAGTAGTTTCAGTATAATTTTCATTCATTGAATAAGTTTGTTAATTATTTTGTTTCAGTTTACAATTCTTTTTTTCCATGATCTTTTTTTACTTTCATTTACGATAATAATGTTGGTTTCCATAAACAAGTACATTTCTTTCGAAACCATGAAGGAAAGATGTCACGATCGTCGTAGTGAGGAGACCAAAGCGTGATGTGAATACATACTTTTAAATGTAAGACGAATGAACACGAAGTACACTACACAAACAAACAAACAAACAAAATGACCGTGACCGCTATCACCACTGAGTGCAAACATGCAACATCACATAGACAATCACCCACGAATTACCCAAGGAATATGGCTGTCTAAATATGGTTCCCAATCAGAGACAACGATAAACAGCTGCCTCTAATTAAGAACCAATCTAGACAACCATAAACATACAAAACACCTAGACTAGCTTACAACCCCATAAACATACAAAAACCCTAGACAGGAAAAACACAACAAACCACCCCTTGTCACACCCTGACCTAACAAAATTAATAAAGAAAACAAAGATAACTAAGGTCAGGGTGTGACAAAAGTGAACAAGCGCACACTAGAGTAGAGATGATGACGTTTTTCCAACGTCATCATCGCTGGTGGACCACAATTGTTTGGGAAAGTTGAAGCTCATTTACTGAATTTCTAAACAATGAAAAACTTTTCAATGCTATTTGGAGAACAGCAAAAACGAACAAAAATTACCCCTGCTATTATCACCTTGGCTGCTGTAGGTACGTTCACGTCAGTCGATCTACAAAAACCGCATAGCCTATTAGCGATACATTTGTAATGTTATACTCCTGAAAGGTATTACTGAGGTTATAGAGTAAAAAACACAATTATCACAACACATAGGTTGTAATATGGCTGTTTTTCCTGGCTTGGCTTCGCCAGCGATTTTACCCACACACGCCTACTGGTGTCAGCACAATGGACAGGGTACATTGCGGTGTATGTAGAGGGGCTTTGGAAAGCCACTGGGTGGTTAGGTATGACTCCTTAGCGTTTCCATAAAAATATGAGTCAAGTTTACTGTTGAAGTTGCTTCGTGCTTAGCTAGCTGTAAAAAGTGTGCGTGTTATTATCCTCAGCCTATTGAACTAGCTTATCTGCCACGACAGATATCAGAGAAACAAAAGAGAAGCAGCAGCATCAGACCACAGAAGCCGCCGCCAAGCCCAGCAGTGATGAGCTCCAGCTAGCTCTGTGTGCAAAGCCTACCCACACCGGGATAATGGCTTCACAGCCGTCTCCACCTTCGACTGTCCCTGATGATCTTGGAACAGAGGAGCCAGCCCAGGTTAGCCTAGCATCCTACCCTAGCCACAGGTTTCATATGCCAAAAATGTTAATTTAATAGCAACTCGGTTACTGCAGAAGCTATCATGGTTTTCTTGGTAGCCTACTGGTTTTCATTGCTGTATGGGAGTAGTTGAAATGTACACAATAGTGTTACCCGGAAAAAAATGTGGGAGTGTCATGCTCTAAAAATTTCAGTCAGGGGGAAGGTTTAGTATTTTTTTATTAGGTCTAGGGGAGAGTCATGTAATTTGTAATGGATAAACAAACCTAACACAATGCTAAATCTATGCACTGGCAGTATAGTTATAGGTTCAGGGGTGATCAAAAATATTTGCACTATTTTCAAAACCGAAAATTATCGCTGCAGTGCAAGGAGGTGGCACGAAAGGGCTGGGTTTTGATGAATAAACCAGTTGTGGGTGTGTCGAGGCTTGGCCCCTCACTGGCCAGTCAGTGCCACCTCCAGCACTGCGTCCACACAAATTAGCATAATACAAAAATCCCCATAAAAATCAGTCAGTTTAAGCTAAAGATACTGTATCTCCATTGGATGTGTCTCACTCCACTGCATCCGCCTATGTAACACTTCCGCATCTGAGGTGAAAGGTGACAGAGCTAGAGCGGTGTTTGTCAGACCATGAGACATCCCAAAAATCTGTCTTCTCACAAAATCGTCTGTAGTGTCCGAATGGTTTGGTTTTGTGACCCCCACAAGCGTCTTCGGACTTGTCTGAAGTACAGCCGATCTGGGAACCAAACTGTCAGTTTGGGCTACACACTAATATGAAGGTGACACTCTCACGAACACGTACACTACCATTCAAAAGTTTGATGTCACTTAGAAATTTCCTTGAAAAGCTATTTTTTTGGCCATTAAAATAACATCAAATTGATCAGAAATACAGTTTTGTCATTGTTAATGTTGTAAATGACTATTGTAGCTGGAAATGGCAGATGTTTAATGGAATATCTACATTATCGTACAGAGGCCCATTTTCAGCAACCATCACTCCTGTGTTCCAATGGCACGTTGTGTTAGCTAATCCAAGTCTATCATTATAAAAGGCAAATTGATCATTAGAATATCCTTTTGCAATAATGTTAGCACAGCTGAAAAGTCTAAAGAAGGCCAGTTTTATTGCTTATTTAATCAGAACAATAGTTTTCAGCTGTGCTAACATTAAAGGGTTTTCTAATGATCAATGTATTAACTGCACCTGTTTGAACTCGTTACCTGTATAAAAGACACCTGTCCACACACTCAATCAAACAGACTCCAACCTCTCCACAATGGCCAAGACTAGAGAGCTGTCTAAGGACATCAGGGGTAAAATTGTAGACCTGCACAAGGCTGGGATGGGCTACAGGACTATAGGCAAGCAGCTTGGTGAGAAGGCAACAACTGTTGGTGCAATTATTAGAAAATGGAAGAAGTTCAAGATGGCGGTCAATCACCCTCGGTCTGGGGCTCCATGCAAGATCTCACCTTGTGGGGCATCAATGATCATGAGGAAGGTGAGGGATCAGCCCAGAACTACACGGCAGGACCTGGTCAATGACCTGAAGAGAGCTGGGACCACAGTCTCAAAGAAAACCATTAGTAACACACTACGCCGTCATGGATTAAAATCCTGCAGCGCACGCAAGGTCCCCCTGTTCAAGCCAGCACATGTCCAGGCCAGTCTGAAGTGATACGACTGCACTGTATTGAGGGATGGGGCCATGTATCACGAGATCTTGGCTAACAACCTCCTTCCCTCAGTAAGAGCATTGAAGATGGGTCCAGCATGACAATGACCCGAAAAAAACACAGCTAGGGCAACTAAGGTGTGGCTCCGTAAGAAGCATCTCAAGGTCCTGGAGTGGCTTAGCCAGTCTCCAGACCTGAACCTAATAGAAAATCTTTGGAGGCAGCTGAAAGTCCGTATTGCCCAGCGACAGCCCCAAAACCTGAAGGATGTGGAGAAAGTCTGTATGGAGGAGTGGGCCAAAATCCCTGCTGCAGTGTGTGCAAACCTGGTCAAGAACTACAGGAAACGTATGATCTCTGTGTCACGCCCTGGCCTTAGTTATCTTTGTTTTCTTTATTATTTTGGTTAGGTCAGGGTGTGACATGGGGGATTTGTGTTTAGCCTGGTCTAGGGGTTTTGTATGTTTATGGGGTTTTGTATGTTTATGGGGTTTCACCTATTCTAGGTGTTTATGCAAGTCTATGGTTGCCTAGATTGGTTCTCAATTAGAGGCAGGTGTTTATCGTTGTCTCTGATTGGGAACCATATTTAGGCAGCCATGTTCTTTGGGTATTTTGTGGGTGGTTGTCTTCTGTTTCCTGTGTATGTGCCACACTGGACTGTTTCGTTGCCAGTTCACTTTGTTATTTTGTATATGTGTTCAGTTTTTCACATTAAAAACCATGGACACTTACCACGCCGCGTATTGTTCCGATCCTTGTTACACCTCTTCAGAGGAAAAGGAGGAAATCTGCCGTGACACACTAATTGCAAACAAGGTTTCTGTACCAAATATAAAGTTATGCTTTTCTGATGTATCAAATACTTATGTCATGTCAATAAAATGCAAATTAATAAAAAATCATACATGGTGATTTTCAGGATTTTTGTTTTAGATTTCCATCTCTCACAGTTGAAGTGTACCTATGATAAAAATTACAGACCTCTACATGCTTTGTAAGTAGGAAAACCTGCAAAATCGGCAGTGTATCAAATACTTCTCCCCACTGTGTATACTTCAAAATCTAATAGCAAAATTATCCTTGGTATGACCTTCTTAAAACAATTCCACATAGCTTAGTAGTCCTCCCTCCTTCCCTGGCTTACACAGGGTTTAGACTCTTATGGGTTAAATAGGCTATGTCTATATATACTTACAGGCACCATAATGGCTCCCTGTTGGCATATCATATTAAAACAACGCAGACTGTGGAGGGTTTTACGCACATCCAACCTTTTCTCAGTAGCTGGGTGTGCGTAATGATTGATCCCAGGACCGCTGGTTTGTATACCGGAGACGTCAAACGCCAGAGGGGAGGAGCGGGAGTAGAAGTGACAGTAGCACCATGGTGTAGGCAGAGGACAGCTAGATTCAGTCCTCCTCTGGGTACATTGACTTAAAATCTAATCAAATCAAGTTTTATTTACATTTCAGACATGAATGCAACACAATGCGCTTGACAGGACAGGACAAAACTAATAAACAATGAAATATGTACTACACAACAAACATAAGAGGATGAAAAAACTAAAGAATAATAATTTAAAACTGAAAGACTAAAAAAATCACCCAAAGGAAAAGCAAAGCTAAAAATATGTGTTTTGAGATCTCTAATGTCCACAGTTTGGCCCCCCTCAGGTTCTCTGGCAGGTGAGTATTCTGCCAGAGGCAAAGGGCATAGTCATTAAAAGCTGCCTCTCCATATATCTTGGTCCTAGGCTTTGGGATAGTTAAAAGGCCAGTGCCAGAGGACCTGAGAGACCTACTGGGTACATAACTTAAAAGCATGTCTGATATGTATTGGGGTGCACAATCGCGGATTGGCTTGAAAACCAATAGAAGAATCTTAAAATGAATTCTTAAACTCACAGGCAGAGACTTTAAAACCGGTGTAATGTGTGCTCTCCATCTGGTCTTGGTCAATACTCGTGCTGCAGCATTCTGTATGTTTTGCAGTAGACCAATGGCTTTCTTGGGTAGACCAGACAGGAGAGCGTTACAGTAGTCAAGCCTGCTTGTAATAAAAGCATTGAGTCTCTCTGTATCAGCCTGAGATAGAAACGGCCGCACCTTGGCAATGTTCCTCAAGTGGTAAAAAGCTATTTGGTCACATTCCCAACGTGTGATTCCTAACGTGTTATATCTTTATTACTGTGAATTGCCGTAAATTAAAATGTTGGACCAGATTCTCTTTCTGTGCTTTGGCTCCAATAATAAGTACCTCGGTTTTTAGCTCTAGGAAGTTCTGAGCCATCCAAGTATTTAAATCACTAATACAGTCTAATAATTTATCCGTGGAGCTAAACTCCTCTGGTGACACAGAAATGTGAAGTTGTGTATCGTCTGTGAAAATCAATTCTTTCTGATAACGCTGCCAAGGGGTAACATATATAAACTGAACAATACCGGACCCAAAATTGAACCTTGTGGAACGCCACATGTGATATCTACTTTCATCATGTTCAACAGTGTCGAACGCAGCACTTACATCCAAGAGTACAAGGACACAGAGCTATTTGGCATCTGTGTTGGCTCTAAGATAATTTACCACTTTAACTAAGGCTGTCTCTTTGCTGTGGTGGGCTTGAAAACCAGATTGGAATTTTTCTAAAATACTGTTTGTACTTAAAAATTCATTTAGCTGTTTGAAAACCAATTTCTCCAGAATTTTGCTAAAGAATAGAAGGTTGGAGATTGGCTGAAAGTTGCTAAGAGCTGAAGAATCTAGATTACTTTTCTTCAGAAGGGGTTTCACCATAGCAGTTTTTAGTGCAGTGGGGAAAGTGGCTGTGAACAGGGAGTGATTAACAATAGCTTGCACTTCTTCAGATATGCAATTAAAACATGTGTTGAAGAAGGTGGTGGGAATAGGATCGAGAAGGCAAGTAGAAGGCTTAAGTTTTATATCACTTTCCCGAGCACGTCTGTTTCAACCAGGGAAAATAACTCCATAGTGCCTTCTCATCAGGTCTTGCTTGACTGATACCCAGCCTAATGTTTTTCTGTCTTATCTCTGAAATGTGCCGCATAGTCATCACATTTAGATGTGGGGGAAAGTTCATATAGGTTTGCGGGGGTAGGATTTATCAGGCCATCAATGGTCGAGAAAGGCACTCTCAAATTATTCCGATTATTAGTGATCAAGTCAGAAAGACCATTGTCACGTTCTGACCTTTATTTCCTTTGTTTTGTCATTATTTAGTATGGTCAGGGCGTGAGTTGGGGTGGGCAGTCTATGTTTGTTTTTCTATGATTTGGGGATTTCTATGTTTCGGCCTAGTATGGTTCTCAATCAGAGGCAGGTGTCATTAGTTGTCTCTGATTGAGAATCATACTTAGGTAGCCTGGGTTTCACTGTGTGTTTGTTTCCGTGTCTGTGTTTTGCACCACACGGTACTGTTTTGGGTTTCGTTCATTCCACGTTTGTTTTTTTGTATTCAGTTGTTCATGTGTACTATTTCATATTAAAATAACCATGGACACTTACCACGCCGCATATTGGTCCTCCGATCCTTTTCGCCTCTCCTCTTCGGAAGAAGAGGAGGAAATCCCTTACAACCATCCCGTCTGGAATTTCTAATTACCTTGTTATATATGCCAAGTTGCTCTCTCAGAATATTATAATGGACCTGTAACTTTGACTTTCTGCAATTGCTCTTTAATTTATTAGTTTCCTCACTCATCCAAGGGGCTTTCTGTTTGCATGTGGCCTTTTTCATGTTTACTGGAGCTATGGCATCAATGGTTGACCATAATTTGCTATTAACTTTATTAACTAAATCCTCAAAAGATGAAGGCAGAAGAGGTGATGTTTTATTCTTCATGCACTCAATAAAATCTTTAGCAACATCCGAGGTAAGATAGCGTTTCTTATTAATGTGTTCAGTATTAACCTGTGCTATAGGCAACAAGGTAGTAAAAAAATACACAGTGGTGATCAGATAAAGCAACATCCACAATAGAGGATATGTTAATAGAAAGCCCCTTGGTAATTACCAGGTCCAGAGTATGGCCGCGGTTATAGGTCGGCCCGTTAACATGTTGGATAAAGTCCATAGATCTCCAAAGATTCACAAATTCAATGGCCTTGGAGTCAACCTCTTTGTCAATATGTATACTGAAATAACCCAACACAATGATTTTTATCATAGTTCTCAAGGCCAATAGGCAATAGTTCAGAGAAATCCATAAAGAAAGTTGGGCAGTGCTTTTGGCGGCCTATACAGGGTTATGGCCAGCACTGGTGGCTGATATTTTAACAGTATAGCATGATACTCAAAAGACCCAAAGTCGTCAAATGAAATGTCCTTACAGCTGAGAGCATTAGTAAAAAATAAAGGCTGTTCCACCACCCTTTTTCCTTTTTATGATAGAGTATGAAAAGCTGTAGTCTGGGGGGGAAGCTTCGATAAGAGCGGCACTACAGTCTGAAGGCAGCCATTTCAGTGAGAAACATGCAATCAACTGTTCACTCAGCCATGAGAAAATTCACAAGGAAGGTTTTTACCAGTGATTGCTCTAATATTTTAAGTGCCATATTCAATGAGTGTGGGCCACTCTGCCCCTGGGCCATCTGCCTCGAGGTAACCAATGGAATAATAAGAAAGTTATTAACGTTATAACCACGTTTTCTGACCGTCTCCAATCTATCAGAATGGAAGGATATGACAGTTTGTATAAACTCACTAGAATGCGGAGTAGGGGGAACATAAATTAGATTACTCACAATAACCATTGTGCCATTTCTAAAGGGAGTTGATACAGTGCCTTCGAAAAGTATTCAGACCCCTGGACCTTTTCCACATTTTGTTACATTACAGCCTTAAAACCTCTTAAGTGTCCACCCTTTTTTTTTTTTAAATGTTCACCTAAAATGACCTACCCAAGTCTAACTGCCTGTAGCTCAGGCTCTGAAACAAGGATATGCATGTTCCTTGTACCATTTGAAAGGAAACACTTTGAAGTTTGTGGAAATGTGAAAGGAATGTAGGAGAATATAACACAATAGATCTGGTAAAAGATAATACAAAGGAAAAGAACTTTCCTTTGTATTTTTTTTGTACCATCATCTTTGAAATGCAACAGACAGGCCATAATATATTATTCCAGCCCAGGTGCAGTGTATGTGCAAAGTTTTAGACTGCTCCAATGAATCATTGTATTTCTGTCCAAAATGTTGTATCAAGACTGCCCAAATGTGTTTATTAATAAATAACTTTTCATGTTGAAAATTGTGAGCTCTCCTCAAACAATAGCATGTCTTTTCAGTTCGCTGCAGCTAGCGACTGGAACGAGCTGCAACAAACACTCACACTGGACAGTTTCATCTCAATCTCTTAATTCAAAGACTCAATCATGGACACTCTTACTGACAGGTGTGGCTGCTTTGCATGATGCATTGTTGTCTCTACCTTCTTGCCCGTTGTGCTGTTGTCTGTGCCCAATAATGTTTGTACCATGTTTTGTTGTTACCGTGTTGTTATCATGTTGTGTTGCTACCATTCTGTGTTGTCATGTGTTGCTGCCTTGCTATGTTGTCGTCTTTGGTCTCTCTTTATGTAGTGTTGTGTTGTCTCTCTTTTCGTGATGTGGGTTTTGTCCTACATTTACATGTTTTTTTTATTATAGTTTTTTAAATTTAATCCCAGGCCCGTTCCCGCAGGAGGTCTTTTGCCTTTTGGTAGGCCGTCAATGTAAATAAGAAGTTGTTCTTAACTGACTTGTCTTGTGTAACGGTTTTCTAGGTGTGGTGAAGGAGAGTCGGACCAAAACGCAGCGTGTAGATTGCGATCCATGTTTAATGAAAACGTAAAACTCGAATCAATACAAATGCACTACAAAACAAACTTAACGTAATGAAAACCGAAACAGCCTATACTAGTGTAAACTAACATAGAGACAGGAACAAGGACAATCACCCACGACAAACTCAAAGAATATGGCTGCCTAAATATGGTTCCCAATCAGAGACAACGATAAGCACCTGCCTCTGATTGAGAACCACTCCAGACAGCCATAGACTTTGCTAGATAACCCCACTAGCTACAATCCCAAATACATACACACCAAAACCCCAAGACAAAACACACCACAATACAAAAACTCCATGCCACACCCTGGCCTGACCCAATACATGAAGAAAAACACAAAATACTTAGACCAGGGCGTGACAGAACCCCCCCCTAAGGTGCGGACTCCCGAACGCACCTCAAAACAATAGGGAGGGTCCGGGTGGGCGTCTGTCCATGGTGGCGGCTCCGGCGCGGGACGTGGAACCCACTCAGTCAATGTCTTAGTCCCCTCTCCTCGCGTCCCTGGATAGACCACCCTCGCCGCCGACCATGGCCTAGTAGTCCTCACCCAGAACCCGACTGGACTGAGGAGCAGATCGGGACTGAAGGACAGCTCGGGACTGAGGGGAAGCTCGGGAGTGAGAGAAAGCTCGAGAGTGAGAGAAAGCTCGGGAGTGAGAGAAAGCTCGGGAGTGAGAGAAAGCTCGGGAGTGAGAGAAAGCTCAGGAGTGAGAAGAAGCTCAGGCAGGTTGATGGATCTACCAGATCCTGGCTGACTGGTGGATCCTGGCTGACTGGCGAATCCTGGCTGACTGGCGGATCTAACTGATCCTGGCTGACTGGCGAATCCTGGCTGACTGGCGGATCTAACTGATCCTGACAGACTGGCGACGCTGGGCAGACTGGCGGCGCTGGGCAGACTGGCGGCGCTGGGCAGACTGGCGGCGCTGGGCAGACTGGGAGCACTGGCGGCGCTGGGCAGACTGGCGGCTCCTTGCAGACTGGCAGCTCCTTGCAGACTGGCAGCTCCTTGCAGACTGGCAGCTCTGGCTGCTTCATGCAGACTGGCAGCTCTGGCTGCTCCATGCAGACTGGCAGCTTCATGCAGACTGGCAGCTCTGGCTGCTCCATGTAGGCTGACAGCTCTGGCTGCTCCATGTAGGCTGACAGCTCTGGCGGCTTCTTACAGACTAGCAGCTCTGGCGGCTCCGTGCAGACTGGCAGCTCCTTGCAGACTGGCAGCTCCTTGCAGATTGGCAGCTCCTTGCAGACTGACATCTCTGGCTGCTCCATGCAGACTGACATCTCTGGCTGCTCCATGCAGACTGACATCTCTGGCTGCTCCATGCAGACTGACAGCTCTGACTGCTCCATGCAGACTGGCAGCTCTGGCTGCTCCATGCAGGCTGGCAGCTCTGGCTGCTTCATGCAGACTGGCATCTCTGGCTGCTCCATGCAGACTGACAGCTCTGACTGCTCCATGCAGACTGACAGCTCTGACTGCTCCATGCAGACTGACAGCTCTGACTGCTCCATGCAGACTGACAGCTCTGGCTGCTCCATGCAGACTGACAGCTCTGGCTGCGCTGAACAGGCAGGAGGCTCCGGCAGCGCAGGAGAGGAGACAGGCTCTGGCTGCGCTAAACAGGCGGGAGGCTCCGGCAGCGCTGTAGAGGAGGAAGGCTCTGGCTGCGCTGAACAGGCGGGAGGCTCCGGCAGCGCTGTAGAGGAGAAAGGCTCTGGCTGCGCTAAACAGGCGGGAGACTCCGGCAGCGCAGGAGAGGAGAAAGGCTCCGACAGCGCTGGAGAGGCGGGAGACTCCGACAGCGCAGGAGAGGCGCACTCTAGGCCTGATGCGTGGTGCTGGCACTGGTGGTATTGAACCGAGAACACGCACAGGAAGCCTGGTGCGGGGAGCTGCTACCGGAGGGCTGGAGTGTGGAGGTGGCACAGGATGGGCTAGACCGTGAAGGCGTACTGGAGATCTTGAGAGCAGTGCTGGCACAGGACGTGCAAGGCTAGGGATGTGCACAGGAGGCCTGGTGCGTGAGGCTGGCACCAACTTCACCAGCCGACTAACACGCACCTCAGGACGAGTCTGAAGCGCTAACCCAGGTGCCATCAAATCCCCAACACGTTCCGTCGGGCGAATTCCATGCAAAAAGCACCAACACAGCAACTCCCTCATTTCTCTCTCCTCCAATTTCCCCATTAACTCCTTCACAGTCTCTGGTTCTGGTCTCCTCCTTGGCTCCTCACGATAAACAGGGAGAGTTGGCTCAGGTCAGTTTGACTCTGCCACACTCTCCCTGAGCCACCCCCAATACATTTTTGGAGCTGATTCTCAGGCGATCCATGTTTAATGAAAACGTAAAAGTCGAATCAATACAAATGCACTACAAAACAACAAACTTAACGTAATGAAAACCAAAACAGCCTATACTAGTGTAAACTAACATAGGAACAAGGACACTAAGAACAATCACCCACGACAAACTCAAAGAATATGGCTGCCTAAATATGGTTCCCAATCAGAGACAACGATAAGCACCTGCCTCTGATTGAGAACCACTCCAGACAGCCATAGACTTTGCTAGATAACCCCACTAGCTACAATCCCAAATACATACACACCAAAACCCCAAGACAAAACACACCACAATACAAAAACTCCATGCCACACCCTGGCCTGACCCAATACATGAAGAAAAACACAAAATAAATACAATTTTGAACGGGGTATGGTAGTAAATCCCAGGCGCACTGGTTTGTGTCAAGAACTGCAATGCTGCTGGGTTTTTCATGCTCAACAGTTTCCCGTGTGTTTCAAGAATAGTCCACCACCCAAAGGACATCTAGCCAACTTGAGACATTTGTGGGAAGCATTGGAGTGAACATGGACCAGCTTCCCTGTGGAACGCTCTCGACACCTTGTAGAGGGGGTGTAACTCAATAATAGGAAGGTGTTCCTAATGTTTGGTGTACTCAGTGTATAAGTGACTATTTAAGTTGTGCACTCATTCTACGAGAATCCAATTTTGTTTGTTTGGGGGATGTCTGTAGCTGTGAACTGGGGTAGTTTGTTTCACGTTGCCCTGGGCTTTTGCCGCGAGAGGGCGGAGTTAGCCATTTGAGAGAGTGGTGAATGTGCTGTTAATGACGCAAATCCGGGGGACACAGGCGAACATAGCGAACACACCACTGTTCATGATTCCACTCGTTCACAAAATGGCAGGCGTGATTAGAACTCAATCAGATCAAGAATATAAGCGTTCTGAGCTTTGATCAACGCTGGGATCAATACTTAGATGTTGACCAGTAATGCAAAATCAGTTTTGTAGCATAATGAGAATTATTAAATATTAAAACCAGTCTCCAAAGCATTATGGCAACAAACCTCAAAGTTACTTCCCTTCATACATTTTGAGGAATAAACTTGACTAAATAAATCGTTGGAATATTCAACTTCAGTCTTGTAACCTCATATTCAGGATAATCGACACACTGTCACATGGACTGAAACTAAGATTTACCATGGTTGATATTTTCAAGGTGCACAGTGCACAGTGTTACTTAGGTTAAGTTTACATACATTGATTTTTACAATGCCTTATTATTATTACCAACAAAACATGAAGGTGTGGGCACCATACTCAAGAGAAACTGCTGGGGAAGGACAGGAAAATTATTGTTTCCATCCAAAGAGTAGCTGTCCATTATTTCCCAGAAGCCAAACGGAGAAGAAGAAGGCCCAAGAGAACATGGAAGAGAACAACGGAGGCTGAGCTCCAACATTATCAGCAACAAAAGCTGTGTCACAATGGAGAAGATGTCCAAAGACCTTCAGAAGTGGAGAGCCTTTGTTGCTGCCCTATGCGACCACTGGCAGTATGGGGATAAGTGAGTAATTACATAACTATCTACTTACCATAGGATTGTGAGATGACAATGAGTGATGATAACCACACCACCTTATCTTAGACGGTGAGTTTTTCCCATTTTTGGACTTAGAAATTAGTGATATATATCTTAAACCCATGGAATCTTGAGGAATATAACTTAGAAATGCCTCATTGAGCTTAGTTCAACTGTCGTACCCCATCAGATCCCAAAATATGAGCTTGTTTTACTCCAACGTTCGTAAACAATGCTAATGTAAACAAACCACTCTACAGCCTCAAAACATGGTTAAAACTATCCATTTTGTTTAAATGAAGGACTCTCACTTTAAGTCATACTGTACATAATCATAGTATTCCCTCTCTCACTGTCCTTGATAGGTCTGCTCTTTTCTCTAAAATCACCAGCTTTGTCAGCGAAGTAGGGAGGCATGTTCTGCCGTTGTGTGACCATATGGGTGCTATTAGAGAGTGAACACACAGGGCTGCTACATTAAACAAAGCCCAACAGTGTCCTTTGTCACGGGTGCTTACAGGCCTGGTGCAGAAGGCCTTCCTTGGCAGAAAGCTCCATCAGGGAGGTTGAGCCCAGATGGGGAGCAGTGGAGTGCAGTCAGAGGGCAAGCTGGCAGAGGCCCTTACCCATGCAAAATACACACACAAAAAAAGTGCAGGGAAACATTAACCCACACACAGGCATGCTCATGCATGCACACGTGCACGTCACACACACACAAACATATGCATGCACGCTTATATGCAGGATTGGGTAGGTTACTTTCTAAATGTAATCTGTGACGGTCGCTAGTTACCTGTCCAAAAATGGTAATCAGTAACGTAACTTTTGGATTAACAAAACTCAGTAATGTATCTGATTACATTCAGTTACTTTTAGATTACTTTCCCCTTAAGAGGCATTAGAAGAACACACAAATGTATGTTACCAATTGAACGATATCTATTATAGGATAAATCAATGTTAAAGTTTACATAGCTGACTATAATATGGATGTAAAATGTTACTTTATGGGTTGGTTATGTGGCCTTCTTCTAACCCATCGCTTTCTACTACGTATCATTCTGTGATTAAGTTATATCTTTACGTAAATAACCAAAGTCTATCAGAATTCCAGTCTTTCCAATAAATCTTATACCCCTTGTTCTTCAAGAATAGGACTTGAAAATCAAATCAAATTTTATTTGTCATGTTTAGCAGATGTTGTTGTGGGTGTAGTGAAATGCTTGTGTTTCTAGCTCCAACAGTGCAGTAATATCTAACAATACACACAATCTAAAGTAAATATTTGGACGAGCAATGTCAGAGCGGCATAGACTAAGATACAGTAGAATAGGATAGAATACTGTGTATACATATGAGATGTAAACATTATTAAAGTACTAGTGTTCCATTGTTAAAGTGGCCAGTGACTTCAAGTCAGCAGCCTCTAATGTGCTAGTGATGGCTATTTAAAAGCCTGAGACATGTAACCACTCTCAGATTAATAGACAGAGCTATGGATGCGGACTGACCATCCATGATATCAAAATGATTGTTTTAACTTCTTCGGGACCGGTGTCCCTTCCATTGGATGGTTGAGCTAATGTAGGCTAATGCGATTAGCACGAGGTTGTAAGTAACAAGAACATTTCCCAGGACATAGACATATCTGATATTGGCAGAAAGCTTAAATTCTTGTTAATCTAACTGCACTGTCCAATTTATAGTAGCTATTACAGTGAAAGAATACCATGCTATTGTTTGAGGAGAGTGCACAATATTGAACATGAAAAGTTATTAATGAACAAATTCGGCACATTTGGGCAGTCTTGATAAAAAGAATTGAACAGAAATGCAATGGTTCATTGGATCAGTTTAAACTTTGCACATACACTGATGCAATCTAGTGGCCAATATCTAAATTGCACCTGGGCTGGAATTATACATTATGGCCTTTCTCTTGCATTTCAAAGATGATGGTCCAAAAAAACTTAAGAACGTTTTTTTTTTGTATTAGCTTTTTCTAGATCTATTGTGTTATATTCTACCACATTCCATTCACATTTCCATAAAGTTCCAGGTGTTTCCTTTGAAATGGTACCAAGAATATGTATATCCTTGCTTCATGGTCTGAGCTACAGGCAGTTAGATTTGGGTATGTCATTTTATATATATATATATAGTATATATATATATATATTATACACAGTTGAAGTCAGAAGTTTACATACACCTTAGCCAAATACATTTAAACTCAGTTTTCACAATTCCTGACATTTAATCCTAGTAAAAATCCTTGTCATAGGTCAGTCAGGATCACCACTTTATTTTATTAAGAATGTGAAATGTCAGAATACTAGTAGAGAGAATGATTTATTTCAGCTTTTATTTCTTTCATCACATTCCCAGTGGGTCAAAAGTTTACATACACTCAATTAGTATTTGGTAGCATTGCCTTTAAATTGTTTAACTTGGATCAAACGTTTCGGGTAGCCTTCCACAAGGGGTAGACGTTTCGGGTAGCCTTCCACTACATTGTAGAATAATAGTGAAGACATCACAACTATGAAAAAACACGTATGGAATCATGTAGTAACCAAAAAAGTGTTAAACAAATCAAAATATATTTTAGATTTTAGATTCTTCAAAGTAGCCACCCTTTCCCTTGATGACAGCTTTTCACACTCTAGGCATTCTCTCAATTTATATGTCCAAAAATGGATGTTGCAACTACATTATTGCCCTTTTAAGTCTATCACGCTCTCCGAAGCCGATGTAAGTAAGACCTTCAAACACGTCAACATTCACAAGGCCGCAGGGCCAGACGGATTACCAGGACATGTACTCCGAGCATACGCTGACCAACTGGCAAGTGTCTTCACCGTCATTTTCAACCTCTCCCTGTCTGAGTCTAACACCAACATGTTTCAAGCAGACCACCATAGTCCCTGTGCCCAAGAAAACGAAGGTAACCTGCCTAAATGACTACTGACCCGTAGCACACATGTCTGTAGCCATGAAATGCTTCGAAAGGCTTGTTATGGCTCACATCAACACCATTGTCCCAGAAACCCTAGACCCACTCCAATTTGCATACCGCACCAACAGATCCACAGATGATGCAATCTCTATTGAACTCCACACTGCCCTTTCACACCTGGGCAAAAGGAACACCTATGTGAGAATGCTATTCATTGACTACAGCTCAGCGTTCAACACCATTGTGCCCTAAAAGCTCATTTCTTAGCTAAGGACTATGGGACTAAACACCTCCCTCTGCAACTGGATCCTGGACCGCGCCCAGGTGGTAAAGGTAGGTAAAAACACATCCGCCACGCTGATCCTCAACACGGGTGTCCCTCAGGGGTGCATGCTCAGCCACCTCATGTACTCCCTGTCCACTAATGACTGCACGGCCAGGTATGACTCCAATACCATAATTACGTTTGCTGATGACACAACAGTGGTAGGTCTGATCACCGACAATGATGAGACAGCTTATAGGGAGGAGGTCAGAGACCTGACTGTGTGGTGCAAGGACAACGACCTCTCCCTCAATGTGATCAAGACAAAGGAGATGATTGTGGACTACAGGAAAAGGAGGGCTGAGCACTCCCCCATTCTCATCGGCAGGGCTGTAGTGGAGCAGGTTGAGAGCTTCAAGTTCCTTGGCGTCCACATCACCAACAAACTAACATGGTCCAAGCACACCAAGATAGTCGTGAAGAGAGCACGACAAAACCTATTCCCCCTCAGGAGACTGAAAAGATTTGTCATGGGTCCTCAGATCCTCAATAGTTTCTACAGCTGCACCATCGAGAGCGTCCTGATGAGTTGCATCACTGCCTGGTATGGCAACTGCTCGCCCTCCAACAGCAAAGCACTACAAAGGTTAGTGTGTAAGGCCCAGTACATCACCAGGGCCAAGCTTCCTGCTCCAGGACCTTTATACCAGGCGGTGTCAGAGGAAGGCCCTAAAAATTGTCAAAGACTCCAGCCACCCTAGTGATAGACTGTTCTCTCTGCTACCGCACGGCAATCGGTACCAGGGCATCAAATCTAGGTCCAAGAGGCTCCTAAATAGCTTCTACCGCCAAGCCATAAGACTCCTGAAAAGCTCATCAAATGGCTACCCAGACTGTTTGCATTGCCCCCCTCTCTAATATCTCTACCTGCATGTACATATTACCTAAATTACCTCGACACCGGTGCCCCCTCACATTGACATGGACTCTGTACCGGTAACCCCTGTATATAGCCCCGCCATTGTTATCTCTTACTTTTTTTGTGGTATTTTCTTAAAACTGCTTTGTTGGCTCAAGGCTTGTAAGTAAGCATTTCACTATTCGGCGCATGTGATAAATACAATTTGATTTGATTTGAAAACTGAGCGTGTGTCCATTAGGTCTATGGATTTTTTTTTATCAGAATGAATTAGATTGAGTAATAAAAGCCCCACTTTCATTCCATAGGATGGGATCTGCACAATGCAGCTGTTGCAAGAGCGCATTTTTCACTTGCTGTCCACTGGTTTCAAAAACAATGATTGATCGGCAGCTAAAACTTCTTGAATTCAACCATTATGGGGTTCAAATAAACATTTAGATTTGCAAACAGTCATCCACAACAACCACAATCCGTAAGGCGCAAATAGCCAAATGAGAGAGCAGCTGTGTGATTCACATCAATGCGTCATGTAGATACCAACAATAAGTGATATCTGCATCACCGTAGATGACACCACTGTTGTCATCCTTACCTCCAAGCGTTTAGTCAAGTTGGATAATCTTTGGATGCCAACAGCAGTCGCACCATTGGAAGACATAGCTTGGACTGCAGCCTACAAAAGCCTATTCCTGCTCTTTTCCCGCGATCCATCAAACACATTTTTGGTGTGTCATCATTGTGGTCTCTGACTTCTGGTCATTCTCACTCAGGTGGAACAAACTTAAACGTACGCCTTTTTTCAATGTTGATTCAAATGTCATTGAGAGACAAGTGTTTTATTTTTTTATTTTTTTGCAATCATTCTTTCTGAATTTAAAAGTAATCCTCGAAGTAATCATCTACTTTTTCTAAAGAATCTGTAATCTGATCACAATATTTTTGCTGCTAACGTAACGGATTACAGTTACCGTCTTTTTGTAATCTGTTACTCCCCAACCCTGCATATACGGGGACCCACAACCTCACATATTCAGACGCTATTGGGGAGAGAGGACAGAGCATGACAATGGGAGGTGAACGATGACAGTAGGTGAGTGAGAAAAGGAGAAAGAGTCAAAGAAAAAATC
Source organism: Oncorhynchus nerka (assembly GCF_034236695.1). NCBI lineage: Eukaryota > Metazoa > Chordata > Actinopteri > Salmoniformes > Salmonidae > Oncorhynchus > Oncorhynchus nerka. The sequence goes on from NC_088419.1 coordinate 48,930,483, forward strand.
ATATGCAAGACTCAACCAGAAAGCGAGAGAGAGAGAGAGATGAAATATAACATATGTGAGCAGACATAACACAGTATCTTGGAGCGAGCTGTACTCCTACACCTGGACGCGAGCCCATGATACCAGATGCAGAGGAGAGCCAGCCACACACACACACACACACACACACACACACACACACACACACACACACACACAGCGAGAGAGAGAGGGACAGAGACACAGGCAAACATCTCTGTGACTACATATGGCCATGCAGCCCAAACAGCCTGCCGCGCTGCTGCTGTCCGCCTCGCTTCCTCTTTAGTTCATACAGTATAAATCAGTGGCATTATGGCCTGCTCAGAGACTAGGAGAACTGCCAATGATAACAATTGACATTAAAACCAATTAAAAGCCATTGGAAATAATCAAACCACTCATTTGACAATTTTGTGTTGTTTTGATTGATTAGACATATTCTGCTTAGCTTTGACAAGAGTGCATTACGTTTTGGATGACATTGTAACATTTTGTATAGGGTTTTATAATAAACTAAGTTTGTACACACCTACTCATTCAAGGGTTTTTCTTTATTTTTTTTACAATTTCTACAATAGTGAAGTCATCCAAACTATGAAATAACACATATGGAATCATTTCGTAACCTAAAAAGTGTTAATCAAAATAAGTTTTGTATTTGAGATTGTTCAAAGTAGCCACCCTTTGCCTTGATGTCAGCTTTGCACTCTTGGCATTCTCTCAACCAACATCATAAGGTATTCACTTGGAATGCATTTCAATTAACAGGTGTGCCTTTTTAAAAGTTAATTTGTGGAATTTCTTTCCTTCTAAATGCATTTGAGCCAATCAGTTGTATAGTGACAAGGTAGGGGTGGTATACAGCAGATAGCTCTATTTGGTAAAAGACCAAGTATGGCAAGAACAGCTCAAATAAGCAGGTTCATCATTACTTTAAGACATGAAGTTTGGTCAATGCAGAAAATTTCAAGAACTTTGAAGCGCTATGATGAAACTGGCTCTCATAAGGACTGCCACAGGAAATGACCCAGAGTTACCTCTAATGAACTTATCCTCTGCAGCAGAGTTAACTGCACCTCAGCTTGCTGCCCAAATAAATGCTTCACTGAGTTCAAGTAAGAGACATCTCAACATCAACTGTTCAGAAGAGTCTGCGTGAATCAGGCCTTCATGGTCGCATTGCTGCAAAGAAACCACTACTAAAGGACACCAATAATAAGAAGAGACTTGCTTGGGCCAAGAAACACGAGTAATGGACATTAAACCGGTGAAAATCTACCCTTTGGTCTGATGAGTCCAAATTTGAGAATTTTGGTTCCAACCGTCTTTGTCTTTGTGAGACACTAGGTGAATGGATGATCTTTTCAAGTGAGGTTCCCACCGTGAAGCATGGAGGAGGTGTGATGGTGTGGGGGTGCTTTGCTGGTGACACTGTCAGTGATTTATTTAGAATTCAAGGCACACTTAACCAGCATGGCTACCACAGCATTCTGCAGCAATACGCCATCCCATCTGGTTTGCGCTTAGTGGAACTATCATTTGTTTTTCAACAGGACAATGACCCAAAACACACCTCCAGGCTGTGTAAGGGCTGTTTGACCAATAAGGAGAGTGATGGAGGGCTGCATCAGATGACCTGGCCTCCACAATCACCCGACCTCATCCCAATTGTGATGGTTTGGGATGAGTTGGACTGAAGAGTGAAGGAAAAGCAGCCAACAAGTACTCAGCACTTGACTGTTGGAAAAGCATTCCAGGTGAAGTTGGTTGAGAGAATGTGCAAAGCTGTCATCAAGGCAAAGAGTGGCTACTTTTAAGAATCTCAAATATAAAATATTTGTTAAACACTTTTTTGGTTACTACATGATTCCATATGTTTAATTTAATAGTTTTAATGTCTTCACTATTATTCTACAAATAATAAAAAATAAGGAAAAACCCTTGAATGAGTAGGTGTGTCCAAAATTCTGACTGGTACTGTATGCCATGTCTTGATTCATATGTTCAGGATATACAGTAACTGAGCATTAGTGTTTCGATATAGCCTATGCATAGTTAACCGTATTCTGTTTGCTCATGTCTACTTTCTGGTTGTTGTCAAGTCCAGTTATGTATCTCCCACACTTCCTGCCCTGTGTATTCCACCCGATACTGACCCACAAAACCCAAAAGCCTGGGAATGACTAATTAAGGATGTGTTTAATTTGGAATGCAACTAGGATAACCGAGGGGGTGCAGTAAGCAAATTAGTGCCTTCTTTTAATCATCCCTGTACTCGTATTAGTGGTAGTCTTTGATCACTGCGCTGGAGAGAGAAGTCCACGTGTGTATTTTGATATGTTTCCTGACACAGGTCCTTGTATTGTTGATGTTCTATTCAGAATAATGCGGAATATTCAATGTGGCATCATGTGTATGCTGATGTGTGTGTGTAGTTAACGTTGAGTGATGTTTGTCAGATATGAAGGGAATAAATTATATTCTATGCTATGACACAGAAAGAGTTATCATTATCATCATCATTCAATTAAAATACAGTAGCTTCCTCTAGAAGAATAGAGAGGTCATTCTATTTTCTTTGGCATTTCTGGATACATTTCTGGGTATTTATTTCTAGATACATGTCATCCTACAAAGCAAATTTGCCAGTGTTCATATCCTGCTGTATGCGGTTTTGGTGTTGATGTGGTGTTACTTTGTGTTACCATCAATGATCCCAGCTGGTGTTGCTTTAAAAAATATATACTGAGGTTCAATCAGGGTGTCAAATTGACCCGTGTTACCTACAGTGGCGCAGCGCAAGGTCAGGCAAGGCAAAAAATTCCAATAGGAATTGCACATCACTTTGCAAGCCAGTATTAATGTGATTTGCAGGCTTGATTTTGCCTGCAAACCATGAGTTTCAGGCCACCGTATTAGGGTAAAACTAAGGCCTCATGAATTATCTGTTGTTTTGTGTTAAAGAATACACCACCCCAATAAAAGGAAAGGAGATATTTAGTTATAGTGTAGGATCAAAAGTATGAACGTACTAACAGACTCCATCTCTGGTCTTTTAATGTCTAATGCTTTGTATGAGTCATCTGTGATCTTCAATCACCCCAAAAGTCTTGATGAGACTTTCTGTAAGCATTTGTAAAGAATTCATCCAAAAAGTGGAACTCCCAAAGGATGTGGCACAAGAGGGCGCAAATTGACCTTCTCCCATTGGCCATACACTTCTATTGACCTCTGATCTATCCGTATGACTGGTCAGGATCCATTAATGACCCTTCTTATCCCAACTGTATTTTGAGAGGTTCTCCAGGCACGTTGACCTTTAAGAGCAGGGTCACAGGGTCAAAGGCTCCCCGTAGGTTCAGACCATTTGCACCGCAGTAAGAGCAGGATGTAATCAGTAGGACCAAAATTCTAATATAGACCTATTAATTTATTCATATATTTAATTTGCATTCATTATTTCTCACTCTCTCTCTCTCTCTCTCTCTCTATCCACTTTTTCCTTTGGTTAGCTGTGAACAAAGGTCACAAAAGAAGAAAAAGGTGAGAGAGAAAGAAAAGGGAAGAGGGAGAGAAAAGTGGAGGGAACTGAATCTAATTTGTCAACCTATTCAGACAGCTGCGGCTGAGATGAGAGTTTTAACATAAAACATCTCGACGACTTCTCTTTAGTTGGAACGCTCTCCTCTTGACATGTACAGTCACACGTCGGTGACAATGATCATGAGGGTGTGCGATAGCTCTAACGTTGGTGTGTCACTGCCACATCCAGATGTGCTTCCTCTCAGCACAACAGTATGAAACACAAACATTTGGCCAGCTGGGCTATGGGACGAAGTGTTGATCACAAAGCGTTGTTACTTTAAATGCTTGTTGCCCTCCAGAAAATAACATTATATAAAATTGCTTTCGGTTTTGGGCTCTTAACATTATGTTGCCATAGCGTTGTTGCAGGGCCACTAGAAAGTCACTTATTACATTTACATTTACATTTAAGTCATTTAGCAGACGCTCTTATCCAGAGCGACTTACAAATTGGTGCATTCACCTTATGACATCCAGTGGAACAGCCACTTTACAATAGTGCATCTAAATCTTTTAAGGGGGGTGAGAAGGATTACTTTATCCTATCCTAGGTATTCCTTAAAGAGGTGGGGTTTCAGGTGTCTCCGGAAGGTGGTGATTGACTCCGCTGTCCTGGCGTCGTGAGGGAGTTTGTTCCACCATTGGGGGGCCAGAGCAGCGAACAGTTTTGACTGGGCTGAGCGGGAACTGTACTTCCTCAGTGGTAGGGAGGCGAGCAGGCCAGAGGTGGATGAACGCAGTGCCCTTGTTTGGGTGTAGGGCCTGATCAGAGTCTGGAGGTACTGAGGTGCCGTTCCCCTCACAGCTCCGTAGGCAAGCACCATGGTCTTGTAGCGGATGCGAGCTTCAACTGGAAGCCAGTGGAGAGAGCGGAGGAGCGGGGTGACGTGAGAGAACTTGGGAAGGTTGAACACCAGACGGGCTGCGGCGTTCTGGATGAGTTGTAGGGGTTTAATGGCACAGGCAGGGATCCCAGCCAACAGCGAGTTGCAGTAATCCAGACGGGAGATGACAAGTGCCTGGATTAGGACCTGCGCCGCTTCCTGTGTGAGGCAGGGTCGTACTCTGCGGATGTTGTAGAGCATGAACCTACAGGAACGGGCCACCGCCTTGATGTTATTTGAGAACGACAGGGTGTTGTCCAGGATCATGCCAAGGTTCTTAGCGCTCTGGGAGGAGGACACAATGGAGTTGTCAACCGTGATGGCGAGATCATGAAACGGGCAGTCCTTCCCCGGGAGGAAGAGCAGCTCCGTCTTGCCGAGGTTCAGCTTGAGGTGGTGATCCGTCATCCACACTGATATATCTGCCAGACATGCAGAGATGCGATTCGCCACCTGGTCATCAGAAGGGGGAAAGGAGAAGAGTAATTGTGTGTCGTCTGCATAGCAATGATAGGAGAGACCATGTGAGGTTATGACAGAGCCAAGTGACTTGGTGTATAGCGAGAATAGGAGAGGGCCTAGAACAGAGCCCTGGGGGACACCAGTGGTGAGAGCACGTGGTGAGGAGACAGATTCTCGCCACGCCACCTGGTAGGAGCGACCTGTCAGGTAGGACGCAATCCAAGCGTGGGCCGCCCCGGAGATGCCCAACTCGGAGAGGGTGGAGAGGAGGATCTGATGGTTCACAGTATCGAAGGCAGCCGATAGCTCTAGAAGGATGAGAGCAGAGGAGAGAGAGTTAGCTTTAGCAGTGCGGAGCGCCTCCGTGATACAGAGAAGAGCAGTCTCAGTTGAATGACTAGTCTTGAAACCTGACTGATTTGTATCAAGAAGGTCATTCTGAGAGAGATAGCGGGAGAGCTGGCCAAGGACGGCACGTTCAAGAGTTTTGGAGAGAAAAGAAAGAAGGGATACTGGTCTGTAGTTGTTGACATCGGAGGGATCGAGTGTAGGTTTTTTCAGAAGGGGTGCAACTCTCGCTCTCTTGAAGACGGAAGGGACGTAGCCAGCGGTCAGGGATGAGTTGATGAGCGAGGTGAGGTAAGGGAGAAGGTCTCCGGAAATGGTCTGGAGAAGAGAGGAGGAGATAGGGTCAAGCGGGCAGGTTGTTGGGCGGCCGGCCGTCACAAGACGTGAGATTTCATCTGGAGAAAGAGGTCAGAGCACAGGGTAGGGCAGTGTGAGCAGAACCAGCGGTGTCGTTTGACTTAGCAAACGAGGATCGGATGTCGTCGACCTTCTTTTCAAAATGGTTGACGAAGTCATCTGCAGAGAGGGAGGAGGGGGGGAGAGGGGGAGGAGGATTCAGGAGGGAGGAGAAGGTGGCAAAGAGCTTCCTAGGGTTAGAGGCAGATGCTTGGAATTTAGAGTGGTAGAAAGTGGCTTTAGCAGCAGAGAGAGAAGAGGAAAATGTAGAGAGGAGGGAGTGAAAGGATGCCAGGTCCGCAGGGAGGCGAGTTTTCCTCCATTTCCGCTCGGCTGCCCGGAGCCCTGTTCTGTGAGCTGGCAATGAGTCGTCGAGCCACGGAGCGGGAGGGGAGGACCGAGCCGGCCTGGAGGATAGGGGACATAGAGAGTCAAAGGATGCAGAAATGGAGGAGAGGAGGGTTGAGGAGGCAGAATCAGGAGATAGGTTGGAGAAGGTTTGAGCAGAGGGAAGAGATGATAGGATGGAAGAGGAGAGAGTAGCGGGGGAGAGAGAGCGAAGGTTGGGACGGCGCGATACCATCCGAGTAGGGGCAGTGTGGGAAGTGTTGGATGAGAGCGAGAGGGAAAAGGATACAAGGTAGTGGTCGGAGACTTGGAGGGGAGTTGCAATGAGGTTATTGGAAGAACAGCATCTAGTAAAGATGAGGTCGAGCGTATTGCCTGCCTTGTGAGTAGGGGGGGGAAGGTGAGAGGGTGAGGTCAAAAGAGGAGAGGAGTGGAAAGAAGGAGGCAGAGAGGAATGAGTCAAAGGTAGACGTGGGGAGGTTAAAGTCGCCCAGAACTGTGAGAGGTGAGCCGTCCTCAGGAAAGGAGCTTATCAAGGCATCAAGCTCATTGATGAACTCTCCGAGGGAACCTGGAGGGCGATAAATGATAAGGATGTTAAGCTTGAAAGGGCTGGTAACTGTGACAGCATGGAATTCAAAGGAGGCGATAGACAGATGGGTAAGGGGAGAAAGAGAGAATGACCACTTGGGAGAGATGAGGATCCCGGTGCCACCACCCCGCTGACCAGAAGCTCTCGGGGTGTGCGAGAACACGTGGGCGGATGAAGAGAGAGCAGTAGGAGTAGCAGTGTTATCTGTGGTGATCCATGTTTCCGTCAGTGCCAAGAAGTCGAGGGACTGGAGGGAGGCATAGGCTGAGATGAACTCTGCCTTGTTGGCCGCAGATCGGCAGTTCCAGAGGCTACCGGAGACCTGGAACTCCACGTGGGTCGTGCGCGCTGGGACCACCAGATTAGGGTGGTGTGGAGCGTTTGTATGGTCTGTGCAGAGAGGAGAGAACAGGGATAGACAGACACATAGTTGACAGGCTACAGAAGAGGCTACGCTAATGCAAAGGAGATTGGAATGACAAGTGGACTACACGTCTTGAATGTTCAGAAAGTTAAGCTTACGTAGCAAGAATCTTATTGACTAAAATGATTAAAATGATACAGTACTGCTGAAGTAGGCTAGCTGGCAGTGGCTGCGTTGTTGACTTTGTAGGCTAGCTTGCAGTGGCTGCGTTGTTGACACTTACTACATACAGTAGTGTTAATCATTTTTTATAAATACAGAGTTACAATTTGTGATGTTTAGCTGGATATAGAACTAATTTGAGTGCTTTGATTATGGTGCTTCTAAGCATGGATTCTTTCTACAGACTAACCTGTGATTGGTCAAAGTTCACACTGAATTGAATGAAGGCGCGGATAATGCACAGCACTGTAGCCACAGCGGAGTTGGAAAGATGTGTTTTGTCATTACCAATACGTTTGTGTTTTGTCATTACCAATACGTTTGTGTTTTGTCATTACCTATACTTTTGTGTTTTGTTCAACTGACCGGTGAGGAAACCTATTTAGAAGACAACTCAGCTGTAGTTATATTAGACAGTTGAAAAGAGATGCGTCACCTCACAAATAATCCATGTTGTGTCGTAGGTGGACTCAAGGACTACTGATGCGTTCAGGTAGACAGTGAGCAAATGCACCCTACTGGTTAAGAATTACTGGAACCCTAATATTAAGTCTACGTTGGGTTTAGAAGCTTGCCAAATCTTCCTGTGTAGATCCGCATAAAGCCAACGGCATGCTTCAAACGGCCTGCCTTGAGCTGCTTTTGTCAATGTAATTTAGATGTACAGTGGGGGGGGAGTCCTTGTGTACATATCAAGAGTGTGGAGTGTGGAGGCATGTTCATGCAGAGTTTGTTTGCAATGAGTGTGTGGTCATGTGGTGTGTATATGATTAGGTTGTTACATGTCTATGCGTATCTGCGTGGGCGTGTGTGTGTGTGCGTGCGCCATTAGCAAGCTTCCCAAATCTGCCTTCTAGGCACAACTCAGTGTTAGAGAGAGAGATAGAGAGGGAGGGATTATGGTCGGTGGCAGCAGGCGACCAAGCAGCAGAGGTGGCTGCCTGCTTAGCATCCAAGTAGAGGAGATGTAAAGTGACGATGTCCCCCGTGGTGTAAATATGTTAATTCCAAATGAGTTTGCTGGCGGAGAGGAGCGCGCTGTATGGCGAGGGGAATGGAAGAGATGCTGATGCACCCGCTCGCCCCCTGATTCATTCTTTAGTTATCTAGCCGCTCGGCTTAAAGCTGCCCCAGCCAGGCCCCTGTCTTTCTTCGTCTTCCTCTACTTCTTGCTGCCATATGCAAATGAGGCCTTGGATGAGAGGGAAAAACTCAAACAAAACAATTCCCAGGATCGCTGGATGGGCTGAGTTTTCGTTGGTCTCTGGTGAGAGTCAACCAGGGGAGGACGACTGACCCCTCTCATTGAAGCCCCAAAGTTCAGGGCCGACAGCGGTAATACCGGAATTGTTCACAGAAAACAGGATCCTCCATTATAGTGAATGGGACAATGGCAATCTTCGTGTGAAGAAAAAATTAATTTGAAGACCATCAATGGCATCAACAATAGCTTCCATTACACCAGATGAATGTCCTTGAACCGATTATTTTAAAATCGCACACAGAATATAAGGATAATTTAGTAGCTATTGGCAGCCTGCAGTACTCCGGTCAGCCTTCAACTTGACACACTCAATGAGAGGGGGCTGCACTGAGTTAGCCTGCAACATCACTTCCTGGAGTAGCTCAAACGGCACATGCTATGTCTCCATAAAGCTTCCACGAGACGCCATCTTAGCCCAACTTCCAACTTGCCAATTCACCCTTTCGAATGGCACACATACACAGCCCATGTCTCAATTGTCTCAAGGCTTAAAGATCTTTCTTTAGCCCTCTAGAGTCTAAGACCTGTCTAAGACCCCTTAAGTTATCCAAAAAATATTGGATTAATTATTGGATGAAACGTTGCATTTGTTGTTAGTCGACGTGAAACGCATTGAATAACAGATTCACTACATGGAACAACAGATACGTCTCCCAAAAAAATCTAAAGGAAGTGTCTGTCCTATATTTGAGAGATTTAAAGAAAGATCAGGAAACTATATATTTTTTGTATCCCCTTATTTTAGGCACTAAACTATCTCTATATACAGTACCAATCAACATTTTGGACACACCTACTCATTCAAGAGTTTTTCTTTATTTTTAATATTTTATACATTGTAGAATAATAGTGAAGACATCAAAACTATGAAATAGAACATATGGAATCATGTAGTAACCAATAAACTGTTAAAAAACACAAAAAATACTTTATATTTTACATTCTTTAAAGTAGCCACCCTTTGCCTTGATGACAGCTTTGCATACTCTTTGCATTCTCTCAACCAACTTCACGAGGTCACATGGAATGCATTTCAATTAACAGGTGTGCCTGTTTCCTTTTTAATGCTTTTGAGCCAATCATTTTCGTTGTGACAAGGTAGCGGTGGTACACAGAAGATAGCCCTATTTTCAATACGGAAAATGTCATGAAATTTGAAAGTTTCTTCAAGTGCAATCGAAAAAAACATCAAGCAATATGATGAAACTGACTGTATCCTCTTAAGTTTGTTAGAGTTAACTGCACCTCAGATTGCAGGCCAAATAAATGCTTCACAGAGTTTAAGTAACAGACACATCTCAACATCAACTGTTCAGAGGAGACTGCTCAAATCAGGCCTTCATGGTCGAATTGCTGCAAAGAAAACACTACTAATTGACACCAATAAGAAGAAGAGACTTGCTTGGGCCAAGAAGCACGAGCAATGGACAATCTGTCTTTTGGTCTGATGAGTCCAAATATGAGATTTTTGGTTCCAACCTCTGTGTCTTGTGTGAGACGCAGAGTAGGTGAACGGATGATCTCTGCATGTGTGGTTCCCACCGTGAAGCATGGAGGAGGAGGTGTGATGGTGTGGGGGTGCTTTGCTGGTGACACTGTCAGTGATTTATTTAGAATTCAAGGCACACTTAACCAGCATGGCTACCACAGCATTCTGCAGCGATACGCCATCCCATCTGGTTTGCGGTTAGGCTGTGTAAGGGCTGTTTGACAAAGAAGGAGATTGATAGAGTGCAGCATGAAATGACCTGGCCTCCACAATCACCTGACCTCAACCCAATTGAGATGGTTTGGGATGAGTTGGACGGCAGAGTGAAGGAAAAGCAGTCAGCATATGTGGGAACTGCATTAAGACTGTTGGTTGAGAGAACGCCAAGAGTGTGCAAAGCTGTCATCAAGGCAAACGGTGGCTACTTTGAAGAATCTAAAATCCAAAATATTTTTTTGCTAATACATGATTCCAGTAAAAAGAAAGAAAAACCCTTGAATGAATAGGTGTGTCAAACCTTTGCCTGGCACTGTATACTTCCATGATTTAATTTCTTCTGGTACCAGGGACCTTCAGACGAGACTTGTGAGGCATGTGGGCGTCCTAGATCAAAACAGAGGATGGCCAAACCGTTTGGACGCTACAATCGTTTTAGTGAAAAGGCCGATTCTTTTTTATTTGATTTATGTTAATTAGATTTCCGTGGGGCGTAGAAATTGTAGGATAAGGGTTCATCTGTCTTCGTCTACACTGATTGAAGTGGATTTAACCAGTGACATCAATAAGGGATCATAGCCTTTATCTGGATTCACCTGGTCAGTCTACGTCATGGAAAGAGCAGGTGTCCAGGTGTCCTTAATGTTTTTCCACACTCATTGTACAGCTATGTGTAGAGCCATAACTTTTACTTCAGAGTCAGAAATGACATAAATGACTCCTGGAGGTGTACGTCTCTACCTCAGAGAACCCAAACCGCTGGTCAAGGGGTCATGCTGTGTGTGTTGGTCAGGGACCTCCATTGGTTTAATTGTCAACATATTTGTGTTCTCTCTATTTCCCGCTCACTCTTGCTCTCTCCTCTCCCACTTTCTCTTGATTTCCCTCTCTAGCATTCCCCTCGCTCACTTTCACTCGCCCTCTGTCTCTGTAGCTTCCCTTCCATAACTTTCTCTCTCCTCTCCCTCTCTTGCTGTCCCCTCCCTTTCTCCTCTCTGCCTCTCCCCGATGGCATCATCGTAAACCTGGCCCCATGTCCAGTGACTATGGTTCAAGATGGCTGCGGTCCAGGGCACTTCTGAGAGCGGCGTCGGGCTGCCGATGATGAACGGGGATGCATTGGGCTTCTGACATCCCTTCTGTTCCGCCAAGCGTGTCCCCCTTATATACACTACACCCCTGCACTGCGCCACTGCCAGACAAGCTTTAAACATGAGGCAGATTGAGAAGGGACACGGATAAACACACACAAAAAGTCAGACACACACGCGCGCACACACACACACCATGCACCGCTGTACCCGCCTCAACGCCACTGCATGCATTTGTCTGCGGGGCAGGATCGCATGTTCCTACCCAGCGTGGTAGAATATTCATGGCGCTCCCTCTCTCCAATCTGCATGTGGATTAAACCAGTCCCTCCATTTGTGTATCATCAGATCAAGCTCATGTACAGCAGGCGGACATGAAACAGTCATCCGGATGGCATTATGTAAGGCACAAATGTACTCCATACTACACTGCCTGTTCAGGGATGCGGTAAGGTTGGGCTTCAGGTCTGCATCGTAAATGACACCCTATTCCCTACACACTGCAACACTTTTGAGAAGAGCCCTATGAGCCCTGGTCAAAACTAGTGCACGATATAGGGAATAGGGTTCCATTTGGGACGCAACCCTTGTGTCTGTCTACTACCCCTCAATCTTACTTAAGATCACTTCCTATGACGATTCCATTTAGAAAACTAAGCAATTGGTTCACATGAAGGGGTTGGTTTGGTTTGTGTCGATGCCTTTGCTAACTGGCATTTCACACTGAAATGAGAAGCCTATTCTATAACCCCTTATTAATATAGAATAAGCTGTTAGGGTGGCACACTTGACGTGAGCGTACTAACGTGGGGTTGTGTGAGTACATTAATGTCAAGAGGAAATATATGCTCATGCATGTTGAGTGTTGTGTCATTTTATAATAGCATTCTGGTGAGTACGTTTAATATGTAAAAGCTTGTTGAACCAACGTTCGATAAACTCAGAACAACCAAAACCAAAGGCTATGAATGATGTGCATGCATGTAAAACATTAAGAAACGCTGTCTGAGAATATAAAGTCTCATTGTGAAAACATTTATTGTGATGTCCTACTCATTATAAAATGTATCCTTGTTACACAATGCTGCAGCTCGATTGTATTACAGAGCTGACAGACCAATACACACAGCTATTGGTGAATTCTAGACTAAAATAGATGACATTTGTTTGGCTAACCAATCACTCAAATGCCTACCTCACGTTGAAAATGACAACTTATTTTATAGAAGCTTGATCCTCAGAATGAATGACACATACGGATGTTTGTTTTGCTGAAACTATTCATAGGGATCTGCTTTATCATTGGCCCTAATTTGCCCAATTTGGCCCCCGTGTGTTCCCCTATGCGTGCCCTGCTATGTTTGAGTGCTAGGCATGATGGGCGCTGTGCTGAGGGGCCGTTGACTCCGGTCAGAGCCTACTTATTGGACGCTCTCAGCTCTTCTGTCAGGCAACGGCTGTCTGCTTGTACAGGGTCCATGTCAGGAGAGTGTGAATCAGTGCAGCGCTGATACACCCACAAGACTCACAGCTGGAAACAGGCCACTGGCATTCGATCTGCTTCTCGATTTGTCCTCTCAAACGCAGTAGCCGTATGCCTTGTGTTGTTGTCGGAGATGGTGCAAGGTTGTTTGCGGCGACATCACGAGGTAACGTGTCTAATAATGTCTACGTCCCAAATGGAAACCTATTCCCTACATAGTGCACAATTTGTTTTGACCAGAACCAACCCTATATGGGTCCTGGTCAAAAGGAGTGCACTATATAGAGAATAGGGTGCCATTTGGGACACAGCCAATGGGCCAATAAATCATTCTATGTACTCTCAAAATAACATTAGAAGAAGAACATTGGAGGCTCTCTGGAAAGAACATTAGGAATAATGACGGCATTCTGAGATGCTATTTGTTCGATCAGTACGCATATTCGGTCCATCAAATAGGGCTATCTATACCTCGGAATAACTGGACTTGGACTAATTGTATGTTCCTTCTTTTCAAATCTCTCTGGATAATATTGAGCTGCTGTTACAATCCCACTTGTGGGGCTCCCAATAATGACATCTTTTCACCTGTGTCGGTCGGAAAAAAAGACAAGGACATTTGAGCCGAACCCTCTGTGTATTAAATCCCTTGCCGTGTAACACAATCTTCGGTCTGATCCTCTTAATGTACAATTTCAATGACTATCATTCTTTTGGGAAGAGCGTTCCGTCTTCAATCGCTGGCAGAATCATTCAATCTAATTAAAGACAAGGATAAGACTGTGTGTGTGTGTGTGTGTGTGTGCGCGCATGTGTGTGTGTGTGTGTGCGCGCGCGCGCGTGTGTGTACCCCGTACTGTTCCAAGTGAGAGATGATAAGTGCGAAGCCTAGATAACCTGAGGAATTATTGTGTTTCTCCTGGGAGGTCTTTGCTCATAAATAAGATGGCCGATAGCCTTTGTGTGGCGCAGGGGCCGCCTCAAAATATTTTTTTACTTGAGTTAGGTTCCTTTGTACTTTGATAACAGCCACCCATGCTAATAGGCAGCAATTGAATATTCAATTCATTGAACAAGAACGATTTAATGGATAATATATCATTTACGTTGGAGATGTATAAACATACGCATTGCTGATTGGACTGTAAGTCACATCGGTGTTTACCTTTATTTGAACGCTAATGTTGGCATTTAGCTGCTTGTCGTCACATTGGTTTGTTTACCTAATGGAGACAGACGTCTATTAAGGGCGAGGTGGGACTGGGAGATCACGTCGCATCTCATTAAAGCCACATTAGATTGCTCACGGTAGACGACCCTACTGATTCATCAGATCTATGCCACTGACTGGTAATGATTGCTCCTTTAGCTTAGCAACGGTATGGCTAATAGATGTGTTTGCACGTCTCTTACCGGACACTTGTTGTTTTCTGAGGTGCATGCCTTTTGTGTATGCTACTCAACTCAACAGCGTGAGATGTAGTGCAATTCTGCAACTCTCTGACCGGCACTTGGTTGGGAGGAATGGAATCTTTACCTTTAACATTATGTAACAACCTCCTCGTCATTGCTATTTTAAAAAGATCAGCACTGTGGAGCAAAATGATGTGTTGTAAATGTTCTTTTCAGACACAGAAATGTATTTTGCTTTCTGGAGCAGATTTAAGGGTTAACGACCTTGCTGTAGGGCACAATGGCAGCACATGGCGTAGCATACCCACCAGATTATCAAACAGAACCAAACAGAGTGGGTCTTAGAGTCAAGTGTGATGGGAGAGAGACATGGAATACCATCCATAGTAATCTAAAGAGCTGTGTTGTATCCCCTCGTCCTGGGGTTCATCCTTATTAATTTGGGTGATTATAATCTGATGACAGAGCAGTCCCTGTAGGAACACTAATTAGTTCCACTGCAGGAGCCCAAGCTGATTCCAACCGTGACCTGATATTTGCCTGTGTGCGTTGGGCTGAAAGATGGCCGCAGGGCTGGTTTTAATTGCAGCGCCATTGGAACGTGTCATAACCTCACCAGACCCCACGATCAAAGGACTGCGTGCAGAGACACTTCCTGGACATACCTCAGAGGGGCATTACCTCAGATGAGGGTGATAACGGCGAAGACAGGCAGGCGAAACAGCAAATCACAATCAGAGATAGATAAGCCTACATCTTCCAGCACTGAGGTGACATCACAACTTAGCAACCAGATAAGAGAGAAGCGTGTGTGTGTGTGTGCAACAAAATCGTTTTACCAATTTCACTTCAGTGTCTTTGACACGCTGGGCTGACTCCTGCTCAGAAAGTGTTCCCTTTCTCTAAACATAACATTCCAAAGTTAAAGGTTAAGGTTTTGGATAGGGTTACGTCATTAAGATTTGGCATTAATTCCGGATGTAATGGTTAAATTAACATGTGCCCTTCGGATCCGAAGTCAAGGGATTACCACTGAGTGTCTACCACTGGGATTGAACACATGTTCAGATCTAGATTTACGCCCAGCAGCCAACCCCGTCCACAGCGCCATGCCCATCCGCCACCCCCGTGCACAACGCCCTAGCAAAACCCAAGCCTACTTGATGGTAATAGCGCTCACTGTTGCCCCTAGTGGCTGGTTTTGAAGGCATTGAAGGCATTTCTCGACATCCTCAGGATATGGACAGACGTCTAATTACCAAGTCAATCTTCAGCTATGTGCCTGGTGTGTGTGCCTGTGTGTGTGTGCCCGTGTGCGTGTGTGTGCCCATGTGTGTTTGTGTGTGTGCGAACATCTTCCCAAAGACATGGAGCAGCAGTGAATTATTGAGGAGGTGGTAACGAAGCCGGGGCATGGGCCAGGTGTGGGGTTTCATAGGCACATTGAGGGGCAGGCACTGGCTGGCAGAGATGGGATGGGATTAGCGGGTATTAGGTGAGGGTCGCCAACACTAGGTGTCTGGCAAAAATTGTCTCAATCCACATCAACCCAGTATTGTCACACACACACAAACACACACACTGCAACAAGAATCCTAGAAAGAATAATTGGGAGTAAAGTTTCTCATAGGGTTCCATTTCAGAAAGGTCTATGTGGGAGGAACCTATGTAACAGTAGAGGATCTTAAACTCAAGGAAGGGTGCTACTATGATGGAGGCACTTTGAAAGAAGTGGGTCCACACGCATTCCTTGGTGGTTACACTGAGTGTTGGAGCTAGCGCTGGTGCTAAACCCAGACTGTGTCAAGTGATTACTCCAGACGCTGAATTAATATCGAAGGCAAGCTTACTGTACATAGTCACTGGTGGCCAAGATTGAGGAAATGCTACTTTAGGGACCCGCAGCACTAAGAGGCGCCATGGCAACAGACAGATGCCGGGGAAGGAGAGGATTTCGGAGTGCATTTCGTTAAGGACTAAAGAAAAGTTAACTTACAGGAGTGCTAATAATAAGATTATCCTCTCTGTTCATTAACTCAATCAAATCCCATACCAGTCAAATCACAGGTATCCATTTTGAAAGGAGAGAAAAGTGAAAATTCAAACAGAAGCTGATTGGCAAAGCCAATGCAAGATACAAGAGGAGGAGGAAGAGGAAGAGTACAGTATTTCCAAAATGATATATCCATACATTTTTCACATTTATGTTTTTTTCATCAGAAATGATTGTTTATGGGTACTGTCATGCGTGTGTAAAATATTACTGTTCTCAGATTTTAAATTCATAGATTTCAGATGTTTATGTTTTGCAAAACGCTATCCATTGTTTAGGTGGAATGGAATGTCCGAATCCTATATATACACTGTTCAAAAAAATAAAGGGAACACTAAAATAACACATCCTAGATCTGAATGAAATATTCTTATTAAATACTTTTTTCTTTACATAGTTGAATGTGCTGACAACAAAATCACACACAAATCAATGGAAATCAAATTTATCAACCCATGGAGGTCTGGATTTCGAGTCACACTCAAAATTAAAGTGGAAAACCACACTACAGGCTGATCCAACTTTGATGTAATGTCCTTAAAACAAGTCAAAATGAGGCTCAGTAGTGTGTGTGGCCTCCACGTGCCTGTATGACCTCCCTACAACATCTGGGCATGCTCCTGATGAGGTGGCGGATGGTCTCCTGAGGGATCTCCTCCCAGACCTGGACTAAAGCATCTGCCAACTCCTGGACAGTCTGTGGTGCAACGTGGCGTTGGTGGATGGAGCGAGACATGATGTCCCAGATGTGCTCAATTTGATTCAGGTCTGGGGAACGGGCGGGCCATTCCATAGCATCAACGCCTTCCTCTTGCCGGAACTGCTGATACACTCCAGCCACATGAGCTCTAGCATTGTCTTGCATTAGGAGGAACCCAGGGCCAAGCGCACCAGCATATGGTCTCACAAGGGGTCTAAGGATCTCATCTCGGTACCTAATGGCAGTCAGGCTACCTCTGGCGAGCACATGGAGGGCTGTGCGGCCCCCCAAAGAAATGCCACCCCACACCATGACTGACCCACCGCCAAACCGGTCATGCTGGAGGATGTTGCAGGTAGCAGAACGTTCTCCACGGCGTCTCCAGACTCTGTCACGTCTGTCACGTGCTCAGTGTGAACCTGCTTTCATCTGTGAAGAGCACAGGGCGCCAGTGGCAAATTTGGTGTTCTCTGGCAAATGCCAAACGTCCTGCACGGTGTTGGGCTGTAAAACACAACCCCCACCTGTGGACGTCGGGCCCTCATACCACCCTCATGGAGTCTGTTTCTGACCGTTTGAGCAGACACATGCACATTTGTGGCCTGCTGGAGGTCATTTTGCAAGGCTCTGGCAGGGCTCCTCCTTGCACAAAGGCGGAGCTGGCGGTCCTGCTGCTGGGTTGTTGCCCTCCTCCACGTCTCCTGATATACTGGCCTGTCTCCTGGTAGCGCCTCCATGCTCTGGACACCACACTGACAGACACAGCAAACCTTCTTGCCACAGCTCGCATTGATGTCCCATCCTGGATGAGCTGCACTACCTGAGACACTTGTGTGGGTGGTAGACTCCGTCTCATGCTACCACTAGAGTGAAAGCACCGCCAGCATTCGAAAGTGACCAAAACATCAGCCAGGAAGCATAGGAACTGAGAAGTGATCTGTGGTCCCCACCTGCAGAACCACTCCTTGGTGTCTTGCTAATTGCCTATAATTTCCACCTGTTGTCTAATCCATTTGCACAACAGCATGTGAAATTTATTGTCAATCAGTGTTGCTTCCTAAGTGGACAGTTTGATTTCACAAAAGTGTGATTGACTTGGAGTTACATTGTTTTGTTTAAAACCTCTAGTGACTCCCCTTCCTGCATGAGGTAGCATAATCATCGACTGACACTAATTAGCATAACGCAACAGACATAAATGTTCCTATTCATGAAAATCACAAGTGAAATATATTGAGACACAGCTTAGCCTTTTGTTAATCACCCTGTCATCTCAGATTTTCAAAATATGCTTTACAGCCAAAGCTAGACAAGCATTTGTGTATGTTTATCGATAGCTTAGCATAGCATTTTGTCCAGCTAGCAGCAGGTAACTTGGTCACGGAAATCAGAAAAGCAATCAAATTAAATTGTTCACCTTTGATGAGCGTCGGATGTTTTCACTCACGAGACTCCCAGTTAGATAGCCAATGTTCCTTTTTTCCAAAAATATTATTTTTGTAGACGAAATAGTTCCGTTTGTTCTTCACGTTTGGCTGAGAAATCGCCCGCACGAAAACGCTGAACAATATTCCAAATTAGCTCCATAATATCGACAGAAACATGGCAAACGTTGTTTATAATCAATCCTCAAGGTGTTTTTCAAATATCTATTCGATAATATATCCACCGGGACAATTGATTTTTCAGTAGGACCGATTGGAATATTGGCTACCTCTGTATTTTACGCGAGAATCACTCTGGGAGCCATCAGGTGACCAGTTGCGCAATGTAGCCGCTTACGGGTATTCTTCAACATAAATGCGTAAAACTACGTCACAATGCTGTAGAAACCTTGGGGAATACGGAGAAAAAGTATTCTGGTTGATAGCCCATTCACTGCTCAATAGGAACGCAGCACTTTTAAAACATGAGGCACTTCCGGATTGGAGTTTTCTCAGGCTTTTGCCTGCAATATCAGTTCTGTTATACTCACAGACAATATTTTTACAGTTTTGGAAACTTTAGAGTTTTCTATCCTAAGGCGTCATTTATATGCATATTCTAGCATCTTGTCCTGACAAAATATCCTGTTTACTACGGGAACGTTATCTTTCCAAAAATGAAAATACTGCCCCCTAATCACAAAAGGTTTTAAGTGTTCCCTTTATTATTTTGAGCAGTGTACATTTACACCTGGATCTCGCCGCTAGCTAGCTGCGTGATTATTGGCTTACGTCGATCCCGGAGCAAACATCAATTATTCCGGAGCTAGCAAGCTGAAGAGTTCCATCAGCCACTCCTGGGCTACAATCGCCTATCCGGACCCGTTTTACGGCCAAAGCGGAGCCCCAATGGGCCTTCGTGACTGGACTACTGACGTTATCTGCCCGAGGGAGTAATCCAACTGGTCCCTCCGTCGCGACGTTACCTGAACGCCCATCTGCGGCCCGCTAATCGTTAGCTGTCTTATCGGCTGCTCTCTGAATAGGTCTATCGGACAATTTTTCTTGGGTCACTATAACTATATCTATTTTACCAATTGGATTGATCCCCTCTACCACACGGAACTCCACTAATCTACCGACGGAAACGCACGAGGTGGCTAAAAACAGACCACCATCCTATGCTAGCTTGCTACCGATGGCCCGGCTAGCTGTCTGAATCGTCTGAATCGCTGTGACCCCAACCAACCTCACTACTCACTGGACCCTTATGATCACTCGACTAAGCATGCCTCTCCATAATGCAATATGCCTTGTCCATTGCTGTTCTGGTTAGTCTTTATTGGCTTATTTCACTGTAGAGCCTCTAGCCACCAAAAATTCTGAAATTTTCATCCCTAACTACAACATTTTCAGACAAGATAGAACGGCCACAGGGGGCGGTGTTGAAATCTACAGCAAAGATAGCCTTCAGAGTTCTGTCCTACTATCCAGGTCTGTATCCAAATTTGAACTTATACTTTTAAAAATCCACCTCTCTAAAAACAAGTCTCTCACCGTTGCTGCCTGCTATACTCCACCCTCTGCCCCCAGCTGTGCTCTGGACACCATATGTGAACTGATTGCCCCCCATCTATCTTCAGAGCTCGTGCTGCTAGGCGACCTAAACTGGAACATGCTTAACACCCCAGCCATCCTACAATCTAAGCTTGATGCCCTCAATCTCACACAAATTATCAATGAACCTACCAGGTACCACGCCAAAGCTGTAAACACAGGCACCCTCATAGATATCATCCTCACCAACTTGCCCTCTAAATACACCTCTGCTGTTTTCAACCAAGATCTCAGCGATCACTGCCTCATTGCCTGCATCTGTAATGGGTCAGCGGTCAAACGACCTCCACTCATCACTGTCAAACGCTCCCTGAAACACTTCAACGAACAGGCCTTTCTAATCGACCTGGCCGGGGTATCCTGGAAGGATATTACTCTCATCCCGTCAGTAGAGGATGCCTGGTTATTTTTTTTAAATGCCTTCCTCACCATCTTAAATAAGCATGCCCCATTCAAGAAATTTAGAACCAGGAACAGATATAGCCCTTGGTTCTCTCCAGACCAGACTGCCCTTAACCAACACAAAAACATCCTATGGCGTTCTGCATTAGCATCGAACAGCCCCTGTGATATGCAACTTTTCAGGGAAGCTAGAAACCAATATACACAGGCAGTTAGAAAAGCCAAGGCTAGCTTTTTCAAGCAGAAATTTGCTTCCTGCAACACAACTCAAAAAAGGTCTGGGACACTGTAAAGTTAATGAGAATAAGAACACCTCCTCCCAGCGGACCACTGCACTGAAGATAGGAAACACTATCACCACTATAATTGAGAATTTCAATAAGTATTTTTCTACGGCTGGCCATGCTATCCACCTGGCTACCCCTACCCCAGCCAACAGCACTGCACCCCCCACAGAAACTCGCCCAAGCCTTCCCCATTTCTCCTCCCAAATTCAGTCAGCTGATGTTCTGAAAGAGCTGCAAAATCTGGACCCCTACAAATCAGCCGGGCTAGACAATCTGGACCCTTTCTTTCTAAAATGATCTGCCGAAATTGTTGCCACCCCTATTACTAGCCTGTTCAACCTCTCTTTCGTGTCGTCTGAGATTCCCAAAGATTGGAAAGCAGCTACGGTCATCCCCCACTTCAAAGAGGGGGGGCGCTCTTGACCCAAACTGCTACAGACCTATATCTATCCTACCCTGCCTTTCTAAGGTCTTCAAAAGCCAAGTCAACAGATTACCGACCATTACGAATCCCAACATACCTTCTCCGCTATGCAATCTGGTTTCAGAGCTGGTCATGGGTGCACCTCAGCCACGCTCAAGGTCCTAAACTGTATCTTAACCTCCATCAATAAGAAACAATACTGTGCAGCCGTATTCATTGACCTGGCCAAGGATTTCTACTCTGTCAATCACCACATCCTCATCGGCAGACTCAACAGCCTTGGTTTCTCAAATGATTGCCTCGCCTGGTTCACCAACTACTTCTCTGACATTGTTCAGTGTGTCAAATCGGAGGGTCTGTTGTCCGGGCCTCTGGCAGTCTCTATGGGGGTCCCACAGGGTTAAATTATTTGACCGACTCTCTTCTCTGTCTACATCATGATGTCACTCTTGCTGCTGGTGTGTCTCTGATCCACCTCTATGCAGACGACACCATTCTGTATACTTCTGTTCCTTCTTTGGACACTGTGTTAACAACCCTCCAGGCGAGCTTCAATGCCATACAACTCTCCTTCCGTGGCCTCCAATTGCTCTTAAATACAAGTAAAACTAAATGCATGCTCTTCAACCGATCACTGCCTGCACCTGCCCGCCTGTCCAACATCACTACTCTGGACAGCTCTGACTTAGAATATGTGGACAACTACAAATACCTAGGTGTCTGGTTAGACTGTAAACTCTCCTTCCAGACTCATATCAAACATCTCCAATCCAAAGTTAAATCTAGAATTGTCTTCCTATTTCGCAACAAAGCATCCTTCACTCATGCTGCCAAACATACCCTTGTAAAACTGACCATCCTACCAATCCTCGACTTCGGCGATGTTATTTACAAAATAGCCTCCAATACCCTACTCAATAAATTGGATGCAGTCTATCACCATCTGTTTTGTCACCAAAGCCCCATATACTACCCACCACTGTGACCTGTACGCTCTCGTTGGCTGGCCCTCGTTTCATACTCGTCGCCAAACCCACTGACTCCAGGTCATCTACAAGACCCTGCTAGGTAAAGTCCCCCGTATCTCAGCTTGCTGGTCACCATAGCAGCACCCACCTGTAGCACGCGCTCCAGCAGGTATATCTCTCTGGTCACCCCCAAAACCAATTATTCCTTTGGCCGCCTCTCCTTCCAGTTCTCTGCTGCCAATGACTGGAATGAACTACAAAAATCTCTGAAACTGGAAACACTTATCTCCCTCACTAGCTTTAAGCACCAGCTGTCAGAGCAGCTCACAGATTACTGCACCTGTACATAGCCCATCTATAATTTAGCCCAAACAACTACCTCTTTCCCTACTGTATAATTTGCTCACATTGTATATATACTTAATTTTTCTACTGTATTATTGACTGTATGTTTGTTTCACTCCGTGTTGTTGTATGTGTCGAACTGCGTTGCTTTATCTTGGCCAGGTCGCAGTTGTAAATGAGACCTTGTTCTCAACTTGCCTACCTGGTTAAATAAAGGTGAAAATAAATAAATAAATAACTATATTTGACTGTGATATCTGGTTGTGTCACCAAGCTATTTTAAGATGAATGCACTTCCTGTAAATCTCTGGATAAGAGCATCTGCTAAATCACTAAAATGTCTTATAATCTCATATTACTCTATTGATATTATTATTTTTATTACTGTCACAAATGTATAATTTGTACAGTTCTTTATAAAAAATGTTATTTGGTATCGATCACAACACCATTAAATCATATATGAAGGCTCAATAGCGCATTTGAAGCCAACAAAGTCAGTTAAGATGGTATTTCATGTGGTAGAATTATGTATACATAACATGCGCAGCTTGTTCTACTGCAGGAAGTGATGTTGCAGGCTAGATCCGTGCTGCCCCCTCTTATTGAGTATCTCAAGTTGAAGGCCGACTGGGGTACTGCAGGCTGCCATTAGCTACTAAATTATCCTTCTGTCTTCTGTGTTAACGGTTCAAGGACATACTAGTGTCATTAAATACATTTTTGGTACCATGGTTGTCTTCGTAAATGTTTTTATTTACCCAAAGATTGACCACAAAGCCATTTCCCCATTCACTATCATGGGGATTTTGTTTTCTGCAAACAATATCTCCTGTAATGCAGTTGGCCTTAAACTATCTTCAATGAGAGGGGGCAGCCATTCTCCCCTGTCTGTAGCCCCTGAATGGTTAACTACAAAGACAGAGTCAGCAGTGAGAGGACCACTTTCCCAGAAGGCAACATGAAACGGAGAGGAGGAATATTTATCCCGAGAGCCCGCTAGGGAACTAGCCCGCTGCTGGCAGCTGGCAAAGTCAAATGGCTCACCTGAAGAGTTGGTTCACAAGTTCAACGAGCCTTTCCCTCTTGAAATAGTCGCACTCTAAAGACATGAAAAAAACATGCTAGTCTTTTGTTCGGGATTCTAACAGGGGTTTGACGACGGCCGTTTTTGGCCACTGTCGCACTCAATGGCTTAAGTGCATGTAGAAATCAAACAAATAGGACATGAATTCAGTCCACTGCCCTCTATTATGAGATGTGTACCAATCAGGGTTGGGTAGGTTACTTTCTAAATGTAATCTGTTACAGTCACTAGTTACCTGTCCAAAATTGTAATCAGTAACTGATTACCCAAACTCAGTAACGTAATTGAATTACATTCAATTATTTTTTTAGATTACATTCCCCTTAAGAGGCATTAGAAGAAGACAACAATGTATGTTACCAATTGAACAACATATATTGCAGGATAAATCAATGTTAAAGTTCACATAGCTGGCAAAATATGGATGTTACATTTTAACTGAAAGGTTGCTGGATTGAATCCCCGAGCTGACAAGGTAAAAATCAGTCGTTCTGCCCCTGAGCAAGGCAGTGAACCCACTGTTCCTTGGGCACTGAAGACGTGGATGTAGATTAAGGCAGCCCCCCGCACCTCTCTGATTCCAAGGAGTTGGGTTAAATGCAGAAGACACATTTCAGTTGAAGGCATTCAGTTGTACTCAACTGACCATATATCTCTTTCCATACTTTAAGACATAAGGGCCAGTCAATCTAGAAAATTTCAAGAACTTTGAAAGTTTCTTCAAGTGCATCAAACACTATATTGAAACTAGTTCTCATGAGGACCGCCACAAGAAAGGAAGACACAAAATGACCTCTGCTACAGAGGATAAGTTCATTAGAGTTACCAGCCTCAGACATTGCAGCCCAAATAAACGCTTCACAGAGTAACAGTAACAGACACATCAACTCAGGCCTTCGTGGTCGAATTGCTGCAAATTAACCACTACTAAAGGACACCAATACGAAGAAGAAACTTGCTTGGGCCAATAAACACGAGCAATGGACATTAGACCGGTGGAAATCTGTCCTTTGGTCTGATGAGTCCAAATTTGAGATTTGTGGTTCCAACCACTGTGTATTTGTGAGATGCAGAGTAGGTGAACGGATGATCTCCGCATGTGTGGTTCCCACCGTGAAGCATGGAGGAGGAGGTGGGATGTTGTGGGGGTGGTTTGCTGGTGACAGTGATTTATTTAGGATTCAAGGCACACTTAACCAGCATGGCTACCACAGCATTCTTCAGCGATACACCATCCCATCTGGTTTGCACTTAGTTGGACTATCATTTGACTTTCAACAGGACAATGACCCAAACACACCTGCAGGCTGCGTAAGGGCTATTTGACCAAGGAGAGTGATGGAGTGCTGCATCAGATGACCTGGTCTCCACAATCACCCAACCTGAACCCAATTGAGATGGTTTGGGATAAGTTGGACCGCAGAGTGAAGGAAAAGCAACCAACAATGCTGATTTGAAAGTCATTGAGAAAACAGAGAAGTGTCAAATAATTGTAATAATAATATAGTTTTTCAAAAGTATCTGTAATATGATTACAATTGTTTTTCTGGTAACTGCCACGCCCTGATCTGTTTCACCTGACCTTGTGCATGTCTCCATCCCCTCCAGGTGTTGCTTAATATCCCCGGTGTATTTATCCCTGTGTCTCTGTGCCAGTTTGTCTTTCTTGTCAACCAGCATTCAACCAGTCTTTCTTGTCAACCAGCACTTTCTTGTCAACCAGTATTTATCCCAGTGTTTCCTGTGTCTCTGTGCCAGTTTGTCTTTCTTGTCAACCAGCATTTTTGTGTCTCAGCTCCGGCTTTTCCCAGTCTCTCTTTTCTCGCCCTCCTGGTTTTGACCCTTGCCTGTCCTGACTCTGAGCTCGCCTGCCTGACCACTCTGCCGGGCCCCTGACCTCGAGCCTGCCTACCGTCTTGTACCGTTTGGACTCTGACCTGGTTACTGAACTCTCACCTGTACCAGACCTGCCTTTTGCCTACCCCTTTTGTTATAATACCTATCGGAGCTCAACCATCTGCCTCCTGTGCCTGCATTTGGTTCTCTCGCCTTTGCCCTTATATTAACAGATGACATGTAACTCGTTACTCCCCAACCCTGTGTACCATAAACAAAGATATGCCACCATTAAATATTATGCCAGCAGTACAAGTACAGTACAAGATTAGTTCATGTTAATTCATGTAACGATATTGTAGTGTTACCGATTAGCTGATTGATAAACGCTAATTCCTTCCATCCATGTGTTTTCACAAATTCTAAAACCATCGTACAAGTTCCATCATTCTGTTCCAAGAGACTGCTTAAAGGCCCACATAAACCAGATCCCCTGCAATTCAATCTGAACTCTGATTCAAAGTGATATCTTTAGTCAGCCCTATTGAAACACCCGTAAATCCCCACATGCGCCATTCTCCCTGTTGCAGTGAAGTGCAGTCAGGTTAGGCAGAGTAGGTAGTGCTACCCCTGTGATAATCTAATCACAAAAGCTGTCATGAAACACACATAAGAAATACAATTATATAAAAAATTGTCTTTTTTTTTGTTCTCTAATGTTTTTTCTCAATGATTCTGTTTGTTTTAATGCTGAAAATCCAAACAATTGCTAAAACTGAATCAAAACCTCAGGAAAGGAGCCAGGGTATTCATGACTTCCATTCCTCCTATTCAAATCCATTTATATCGTTGAAGTGTGTGCGACCGTTCCTGACTCCAGTCACAATAGACAGGATCAGTACAGGCGTCGTTGCTTTGCCTACTGTAGCTTTAAGTGGCATCCATCGTTGCATTGAGCCAATTACATTTTTTTGCACATACGTAATTGCTTAAACATGTTGTGGGTATTGGGTATTGCCTGGGGTTAGCTCTGCATATTTGGGTATGTCTACAGAAACCGAGTGTATAAATCATTAAGTACACCTGCCCTTTCCATGACCTAGACCGATCAGGTGAATCCAGGTGAACGCTATGATCCCTTATTGATGTCACTCATTAAATCCACTTCAATTCAGTGTAGATGAAGGGGAGGAGACAGGTTAAAGAAGGATTTTTAAGACATGAGACAATTGTGACATGCATTGAAGTATATGTTCCATTCAGAGGGTGAATGGGCAAGACACAATATTTTAGTACCTTTGAACAGGGTGTGGTAGTAGGTGCCAGGCGCACCAGTTTGTGTCAGGACCTGCAACGCTACTGGGTTTTTCATGCTCAACAGTTTCCCGTGTGTCTCAAGAATGGTCCACCACCCAAAGGACATCCAGCCAACTTGACACAACTGTAGGAAGCATTGGAGTCAAAAAGGGGGTGCATTCCTGTGCAACTCAGATTAGGAAGGTGTTCCTAAAGTTTTGTACACTCAGTGTAGTTTGGCGCTCGCAAACCTTGAACTGAACAAAGCTAGTTAGCGAGAAAAAATTAACTGACAAATGTACCAAGTTGGAATAATGTAATGCAGCGTTTGGAGGGTTTGAAGAGTGAAACGTCAACTATAATGAAAGTTAAGCCCAGACAGGGAGCATACAGGAGCTATACAAGATGTGACTGACAGGCGAACACTGAGTACGGGACTATCCAGTTGTCTGAAACGTCATTACAAATTCATACTTTTTAACCTGGATTTTTACACATCTTGGACACCTTTTGCTATGTGGATGTTACGGAAAGGGCTTCTCCCGCCACTAAATGCATTCCCGAGCCTTGGCTTCCACAAAATGGATGTGACTAACACGATTCTATGTGTGTGGTGCATGGGGGTACACTTACGCAGGAAGATTCTGTTCTCCGACCGGCTGAATGTTCTGAAGGACCGATGAATGGACTTAATTTACAATGTAGGCCTAAATGCATTGTCCTTTGCAATTTGCTTGTTAGGCTATTATTAAATTAACATGAGTATATTACTATGTGTGTGTGTGTGTGTGTGTGTACGCCACACACGGTGCATTGGAAGACATGTAAATCCATTGTGAATATATTTACAGTAGATGAAATGTGTCCATATATTGGTCTTTTAATGCCACCTATCAGTTGTAACTGTGGATTCTACATCGGTCTATGGCTGAGCTGAGTTGTTGGAGCTGTCTGTTGTATGGGGAACTTGGTTTATTTCAAAGGTTAATTTCTTAGTAAATCTTGCTTTGATAATAACCAGTGCTTACCCAGCCATCAACATTACCGCACGTCACTGCTCTGATGTAACTAACTCAAGTTCATTTATTTAGATAGAGATGATTCGGGCTATTGCATTTGGAAGAGTGGGGTGGACAGTCTAAATCAGTGACACTGTAGCTAACCTGATGTTACTTTTCCCGAGCTCGGCCTGTAACTTTGTAAACAAAACATACACAGAACTCTTATTTCTTATAAAATATTGACGAAGCAATCCAAATACATGATGGGATCACAACCAACTGCCAGCAGTAGATATCATTAAAAAAAGTTCATATTATGCAGATTAATTGTTTGGCATATGGTAATTAGTTGATCCTCTCCTAATCATCATAGTCAATGTACAGCAGGCAACATGGCGACCTCTCCGTTGGTTTAAAACGGTAAAAGAATTGCCTACTTGAATCTGATAGAAGATCAGCACTCCAGAGGTTCTTCTTAGTGGCTCTCAGTGGAGCGTTGTTGTTGTTGCTGTTCTGGGACAGACCTCTATCCTCCCATCTTCCACACACAGCTCACAGTCTCTCTTAGCTATATAATGGAGCACCTGGTAGGTAGGCTGAGTCTGGGAGATGTGAAGCGTCTGGCAGGGTGGCAAGGCCACGCACATTAGTACAGTTAAAGTTTGATGTGCTAATGTGTTCTGGTGCCAACGTCAACACCACTGCAAGCTTGCTGGGAGGGATAGGGATGGAAGGCGGGAGGGAGGGAGGGAGGGAGGGGAGGGGGGTAAAGTGAGGGTTGATTCATTCACCAATAAAATGATGGCCTTGTGAGTCAGATATTTTTCTCGAAAATGAGAGGAGATGAAGGTGGAGATTGTGATGAGGCACACACACACTGTATAACAAATATGTTTTAAGGGCCCTTTCCTCCAGTACTAGAGTGTGGTAGAGTACATCATTAGCCAGGGAGGAAAACGTCTATTCGTCTGAGAGACAACAGCTGTATGCTCCATGAGTCTATATTTAGAACAATTAAAAACAGTGGAAAACAGCCATCGATGTAAACCGTCACAAACAACAGATTTACAGCCTTTCCAGCAGTCTGCCTGACTGACTGAGATTTCAATTTGCCGGATGGTAATGTGCAAATGAATATTGGTTGGAATTTAAACACTTTGCATGACATTGGTACAGTGAGAGCTGCCACGTTCCATGGAATTCGTACTCATGGTTATCCCCATATTGTTCTCTGAGTTAATGGAAAAGACCGTATCAAAGCACTGAACTAATTAATAGGGCTATACACAGTGC